>NC_137922.1:21374270-21381770 GCF_963457725.1 Sprattus sprattus | reverse complement strand
GAGAGAGAGAGATAGAGAGAGAGAGAGAGAGAGAGAGTAAAATCCATGTTTTAATTTCAGGGACATTATCTGTGCTAGCCAGAGCACTCTCACACACACACACACACACACACACACACACACACACACACACACACACACACACACACACAAACCAACAAACAAACAAACAAATACACAGAAAAGGATGCAGCTGCAGTCAGTAAGTGTTCTGGCAGTCAGCATCTCATTAGCATGTTAGGAGTGCCGTTGCCATAGCATTTGTACGCGTGTGACATGTACAAATAACCAATGCTGAAAGTGCTCAAAATGATCTCATTAAAAAACGTAATACAATGAACACAGCTGCCTGGGTTTGGTTATTATTTCTGTTAGCGCATATGTAATGGTACACCTGCTTCAGAGCTTATCTGAATTCACAAAGTTGCAAGTTTATTGAGCTCTTCAACTAACAACTCACCCAACAGGCTGCACACCACAATACATATATGTATGTATCTATGTATCTATATATCTATGTATCTATCTATCTTTCTTTCTATCTCTATCTATCTATCTATCTATCTATCTCTCTATCTTTCCATCTTTCCATCTTTCCATCTTTCCATCTTTCCATCTATCCATCTATCCGTCTGTCCGTCTGTTGACTGTCCGTCTGTCTGTCTGGGGGCGAAAGTGTTACAGAGGTAGAGAAGTAATTTAGTAATCAGAAGGTTGCTAGTTCGATTCCCTGTCAAAGCGTCCTTGAGCAAGACACTGAACCCCTAATTGCTCCTTATGTGCAGTGTGCCATCAGTGAAAAAATGTAAAATGTGTATCCTTGTAAGTCACTTTGGATAAAAGCGTCTGCTAAATGTAAGTGTATCTGCCTGTTTATCTATCTATCCATCTGTCTACCTCTGAACGTGTGCTGTATGTCTCAATCTCTCTATCTTTGCCTTTTCTTCACTATTCTGTTCCTTGTCCAGAGTCGCTGCATATTTCTTTAACCTGCCCTGTGTATGCCTGGTCTCTAGGCTCCCTCTGCTGCTGCTGTGGTGTGTGTGTGTGTGTGTGTGTGTGTGTGTGTGTGTGTGTGTGTGTGTGTGTGTGTGTGTGCACCTGGTCTCCAGGTTCCCTCTGCTGCTGCTGCTGTGGTGGTGGTGTGTGTCTTGGCTTGGTTCCCAATGCGTGTGCATAATGGATGACACTCACCTGTGGATACCTGCGAAGGTTGGAGACCCAGGCTGCGGGAGATCATTTATTTATGCCCAGAGAGGAAGCCATCGTGCCCCTGGGTTAGAAAGGATCGCAGGTTCCCTGGAAACATAGAGAGAGATTCACAACAACAGCCTATTGTCTTCCTGGAGCTTCAGCCTCCACACACAGATCATGTGTGAGAGTAATGTGTGTGTGTGTGTGTGTGTGTGTGTGTGTGTGTGTGTGTGTGTGTGACAGATCGTCCTTACAGTAATGTAGGCTCCTCAAACCATCGGATCAGGTCCAATCAGAGCTCTCCTGTGCAGGGCTGAGCGCCGTGACATTAGGGGTGTGTGTAGAGGACACACGAGTGTGTACTGTGTACTGTGTACTGTGTACTGTGTACTGTGTACTGTGTACTGTGTACTGTGTACTGTGTACTGTGTGAAGCTGTGTTGGAGCTCAGTGAATGTCTTGCAAGGACCTGCAAGCAGCAGGAGCGTAAAAAATGCTGTGACTTTTTAAAGTAGTGAATGCATTTGTTCATCTAATTCTTCTGAACTCGTTGGTTTATTTCAGTAGTCTCTGTTCTGAGGTTGCCTTCCATTCTTGATCAGAGTTGGGGTTGATGTTCAGGTGACAGTAGAGCAGGGGTCTCAAACTCTTGTCGAGTGATTTTATCCGGCCCGACCGCTCCTACCCTTTCAGTGCGTATTCTGTGGCTCTGGACGAGAGTACTGACATAAAGGATAATGCTTAGCTCACGATTTTTTTAACAACCAGTTTGAAGTGACAGAGGAATAACTTTTTGTAAAAACAATGCAAGGCCGTAACACAGCCAAGGATGCATTTGAGCAACTGTGTGACACAATGGAGCATGCTGGTCTGTCCTTGAAGTCTCTCTGAGGTATAATACATTTATTTTATCAAATAAAATGATTCAGATTTGTGCTGAAACCTCATTCAGTTTTCTGCTTTGTTTTGTTAGTTTGAATTGAAACTCACGTCAGCTACTTGTTATTCAACAACGCTAACCATTGTACCACTGCTCACGCATGGTATATTTGCCAATTCAAAAGTGGTATCTACAGTATTGTGATAGGCAAGCCAACAGATCAAAAAAATCTGGCCCCCCAATGACCAGACTCGACGCCTATCAGCCCCTGGGTATTTTGAGTTTGAGACCCGTGCAGTAGAGGTATATTATCTTTGTTACCGTTGCCCTTTTTAAGCTGGGGGTTTGTGCTCAGGTGACAGTAGAGGTATTTAGAGCTTTTTAAGCTGGGTTGTTGTCTAGTGAAACACTGGACTCTGCCTGTAGCTTTCAGAGTCAAATGTGTTTGTCAAAGACATACGGCCTTGAAAGTGAATGGGGGGAGGAGTAGGGGGGTTGGGAGAGTTACTCATTTAATACCAGAGAATACCAACCTGTCACCAAAGATCAGTAAAGACAGCCTGACAGAAGTGACTGCATCTCGCTGTCTTTGTCATTGGATATTCAGAACCAAGGTTAGTTTTTATCCTATTTAAAAGAAATCAATATCTCAAAGTGACACGTTTGCCCCACAAAACAATTGGCCCCACACAAAGTACCTTTTGACAAAGTTTGAGACACAAGCTGAAATTTGAAATTTTGTACGTAGCCATCACAGTGAACTGCTTTCATTCAACTGTTGAGAAATTAATTTAAGTAAGAGACCACCGTCCCTGTGTTACAACTGTACCTGTACCAGTCTGAAGCACTTTGTTTCCTGTTTACAAAACCAGGACTGTGTTCAAACAAGCACACACACAGAACAGACAGCTAGAGGACCATGAGGAGCGATTTGCTGAACTTGACAAATAGTGTATTGGATTACAATCACGGACTGTACCTTTAAGGCGTGTTAAAGCATAAGAAATATGACCGGTACTGTCCTGCCCTGACTGGACACAGCAGGATGAGTTCGGTGAGGGAGACGGTGGCTTTCCCCCAGGGTCGCGTGGGGCAGGCTAAGGCTGTAAGTCATGCCCTACGTCGCAAGTTCTGGTTGTTGCGTAAGGCTAATTTGATCGCATGATGCAACCGAGACCCACACTCAAGAGAAAGGAGGTGAGAAAGAGAGAGAGAGAGAGAGAGAGAGAGAGAGAGAGAGAGATAGAGGGAAATAGACTGAAAGAGAGCTGCACAGTGTGCCTGACTAAGCGAGAGATACAGACACAGAGCAAGGGAGAGACAGAGAGAGAGGGAGAGAAAGAGAGAGAGAGGGAGAGACAGAGAGAGAGAGAGACGGAGAGAGAGGGAAAGAGAAGCAACTGACAAGCCATTTCTCAAGTGGAAATCCACTGAGACTCTTCTATCTGCTCTGTGTGTTTTGTGGGAATCATATTTTAGAAATGTACCCTCCTTGTTTGTACACATCTGAGACACCGAACACAGTAATCCTTTCAATCCAAACTCAATACCTTCAACCAAAAAGAAAACCTTGTAAAAACCAGAGAAAAAAAAAGAGAACATGACATTCTCCCCAAATATAGGCATCTACAGGAGCCCCTGCACTGAAAACTCGAGCTTTCGTCCATAGACATAAAACACACTTGTGTGTATGCCCTGTGATGTTCGCCTCACTATAACTCATGTGAGAAAATCTGTCGCCTGTCGTTTTGATATATGAGCTGATATCCTTACTGTTGAAATAGTGACGGACGATCACAGGTAAACAGGCATTCAGCGTTTATAACCTGGATGTGAGCATTCGGAGAATCCCCTCAGTCGTATATAATCAGTTTGGGTTACAGTGGCCAAACATAACCAGGGTAATGTGATGACGTGCTTTCTAACCTTTACGACTTTCAGTGCCATTCAGTTACGGTGATTTAAGGACTTCTTACAGTTGGCCATTTATAGAGGACTATTTTAATTTCTTTGAAATTGGTTGAGTTGAATGCTGATGAAATAAACATTGATTCATCCAAGGTGGTAGTGTGTGTGTGATTCGGTGTGTGTGTGTGTGCGTGAGGGGGGGACAAGACCTTATATTTGGTGTCCATCCATCACTGTTGCTCGAGACGACTGGAACTCTGTAGAAGTTTCTGGAACAGTTTCAACATATACATACCCACACGCACACACACGTGACATACATGAACCTACACACACAAACACACACACACACACACACAAACACACACTCAGATACTCAAATACACACATATACAAAACACAAACCTTTCCCAGTATGTCACTTAGTAACACTTGATGATGTCAAATGATAGGGACTCCTGGACTGTTTAGCACCTTTAGGGTAAGAAGACCTAAATGGCTTTCTGTCTCATAAGCACCTATGTGTCACAAACACCTATTTTAGGTCTCGTCTGTTACACACACACACACACACACACACACACACACACACACACACACACACACACACACACACACACACACACACACACACACACACACACACACACACATTCAAATACCCCACACTCCATGGCATGTTATTTAGCTATTGTATATATGTCTGAACTCGGAGTCTGACTCTCCAGTGAGGTGTGTGTGAATGTGTGAATGTGAATGAGGTCAAAGCTGATTCTGAACCCAAACTGATTCATGGATCTATTTTGTCTCAATGAGGGGGTTCCTGTTACCAAGCTCCCGGTCAGAACGTCTGTCCCTGCGCCTCGCTGACCTCAGGTTGCGGGCATGTTGGGAACCCTCTAAAAAAAGACCTTTGCCCACGACCACCCCCCAACCCCACCCTCTCTCTGTCCCCTCCTCCTGTCTCATCAGTGGGTTTACAAGGGGAGGGGGGTTTAAAATAAAGTCAGCTGTCCTGGTCGGCTTGGGACATTAAGGTGTAAAGAGTTGTCTGGAGCTGGTCTCCTCCCACACACACGTCCACATACACACACACACACGCGGTCGGGAGTGCACGCGGTTGGACACCCTGAGACTGGAGCTCAGAGACTGGGGTAAAAGGCCCTGCAGGTTGGGGAACTAACACAGGCCATCTCCTGGTGGGATTCTTAACGTCCTGGTGACGCCTCCATATCGGCACTGACAGGGAACCGTTGGAGGTAAGCAGATCTGTATGTGTATGTGTGTGTGTATGGGTTGGTTTTGAACTCTTTTGTAAAAATGTTGATGGGTAGAAACGTACATTCTCTCTCAGTCCATCATCATCCAACCTTCCACCATTTATTGAAATGTGCTTGTTTGGAGCACAGTGGGCCCAGTGGCCTGGGCAGTCGCCTGTGGAGCGGCTATCCAAACTGAGGAGCGCATTGGGATGAATGGGTTAATTTTAACAGCGGGTTCTATTTGGAGAGGAAGTTAAATTAGGTCTTCACCCACCCTGCTCCATTGCACTTCTGTGTGTGCTACAGGACGCAGTAGAGCATGTTATTCTGAGATTGCCTCTCAGGGACACTGTGTGTGCAAGTGTGTGTGTGTGTGTGTATGTGTGTGCCGGGCTCTGTGGGCGTAGGACATGGCAGGACTCTGCATTCAGGCAGGTAGAGGGTCTTTGTCGGGGTGCCTTTCAACATGGCGGTTGGCCATTGTGATCGTCATGGTTACATAATAGAGGTGGAGTGCGTGTGGAGGTGGGCTGGCGGTGTTGTGTGTGTGTGTGTGTGTGTGTGTGTGTGTGTGTGTGTGTGTGTGTGTGTGTGTGTGTGTGTGTGTATGTATGTGTGTGGATAATTGGGAGAGTGTGATAATAACTGTGATTTACTCTGAGAATCTGAAGTGGAGGAGAGGTGGTATGTTGAGTCCCTGTGAACTGTGGCGAATGTGCCTCTCACATTTATTCATTAAGCTTGTATCCAAAGCCAAGAGCTGTACCTGTCAGGCATATTTAATCAGCAAATGACCTTGATGCTCTGAGCACCTTTGTCTACTAATTAAGCTACAAGAAACTCATCTCCCTTGGCGGTTTGCAGGCCCACACCGTCACAAATTGTGAAAGTGTTGATGTACATTTACTTTGGCAGTGTGCTGTGAAGCGGTGGTTTCTGTTGAATAGCTCAAGCCATGTAACTAGTGCATTTGAAAGAGAAAAACCCTTTTTCCCCCGTTTTCCTTTTTGACATTTAGTCGTTTAGCAGGCGCTTTTATCCAAAGCGCCTCCCCTTTGCCCTAATGTCCCGTGTAAACCACCGTAGCTTGAGGAAGACCTGCAGTGCCTTATTATAGGCTGGCCAGTGGCAGTGGCAGTGGCAGCCTTTGCTCCATATAGCCTCCGAGCCACGGAGGCCCACATTCCACAGACTGGTCCCGGCCCTCACAGGCGGCGGCACAGTAAAGCCCTCACCAGTAACGCTGCGCTACTGACTCGCATACCGCAGAGGCCTTCGGCCCAGGCCTGCTGAGCCGTGCCGCGAACCTAAAACCACCACAGCACACGCGGCCCAGTCTGGCTGCAGAGACATTTAAAACTAGTCTGTCTTTTTTAACATCATGGAGTGGATATGAGGCTGTGAGGGGGAAACCAGCAACTTGATGAAGGCTTTTTTTTTTCAGTTCAGCAAACAGAAAGGGAAATAGTTTTTGACATCAGACAAAAAAAAGCCCTAACAGATTCAAGTTTTAAACCAGCATTTTCACGTTTTGCTATATATTTATGTGAATGTATTTTGTGATGTGCAGAAAAAGGTTTGTAGTGTGACTTAACCTGCTATGCTGATAGATTGAAGAGTGTTTTATGAATATACCTGGGAAATCAGCTCTAACAACTTAGAAAGACTTCCTGTCCATGCAATCTTATATCTACAGCCCCCCTCTCTCACACACACATACCTCCCTGGCGGGAACATGACTCTGTGAATGCCTTGCTCTAAAATAAGGCTGGTTTTATTTTTCAGTGACTGGATTACTTTGGTGTGCGGTAATGTGTGTGTGTGTGTGTGTGTGTGTGTGTGTGTGTGTGTCTGTCTGTCTGTGTGTGTGTGTGTGTGTGTGTGTGACTGTGTCTGTGTGTGTGTGTGTGTGTGTGTGTGTGTGTGTGTGTGTGTGTGTGTGTGTGTGTGTGTGTGTGTGTGTGTTTGCGTGTGTACGCTCAACCTTGCAAACATCCAGGGATTGTTCTCGTGTTCTCACCCGCCTTTATCTCTATGTCCCTGGCATGTTGAGGTCTGTCTCTCCTTCAGCCAGCGACGGTGCCATGACGTGACGTGTGGTGACGTTCTGTCATTCCTCAGTGATAAACGAGTGCATTATCCCTCCATCACTTCTGCTCTATTTGAAGATGGTTCAGTTATGTCTGACCTCAGGTGTAGGGTGTCCCAGAGAGCAAGTGTGTGTGTGTGTGTGTGTGTGTGTGTGTGTGTGTGTGT
>NC_137922.1:21334270-21366770 GCF_963457725.1 Sprattus sprattus | reverse complement strand
CACCGGCATAGTGATGGTGATCGGAGGTGAAGACCTGCCAAAAGTGTCCACTCAGGCCTTGAAGCAGCAATATGAAAAATCGATCGAGGAGTCCTCACCAAGCAAACAAGTGAAGGTAATCAATATGCTTCTGTATTCTGCATTTAATGCATACATTCAATGTAACCGAATCACTGCATATATTATATATCTAGGGTAATCAGGTATGATACTTTATGCTATAGTAAAGCTGTAGCTGTCAAAGTCTTAACCATGTGAAGCAGTTATGGTAAAGTAGTTCCAACATATACATTTATTCATATTGAGACAAAAGCACATACATTTTATAACTGAAAATATTGATTATAAGATATAGATCAAATTAACAGCTACATACGCAACTGATTCAGAATCAATATTGCCCTCTGTTGACAACCACAGTTAATCCATTTACTATTGAGTTTAGGGTAGAAGGGTGGTAATTTGATCAGTTTATTGCTACAAACTCCAAACCTCCGGACAATGTATTGGTTGTTATTCTGATCTAGTCTTATCTATTACATGCAGACACTTTATCATGAACCACTTTTTCTCTTGGACTGCTGAGATTCACATTCTATTTTCTGCTTATTCAACTTTCTATACCTGAACTTTCCTGAACTTTTACTTCAATAATATAGGAATTAAATACAATAAATATGGCCAATAGCTGTGATTCTTTACTTTAAAACGACCTGTTTAATGTCTTAAGGCTTATACTGTAAATCTGCCAGTCTATTCACTTTCCTCTATTCACTTTCCTACTATCTTTTCCTCTATAAAACAACAATGAACTCCTCAACAAAACTCTTCATCAATCAGATTGATGTTGATTACAACCAGTTTCAGTGGGCCCCAGTGAACGTCTCCTCCAAGGTCATTCAAGATGGCCACTATGAAACAGTCGCTGTAACTAGAACAGTGGAGGCAGCATCTTCCTCCTCCACCTCAGCCTCTGCCTCCACCTCAGCCTCTGCCTCCACAAAAACCACCATGGAGCAGCAGAACTTCCCTCCTCCTCCCATGGAGTACCTCCAGGCGCCGTACGAGGTCCCAGAGCGTTGTGCCTCCCCCCAGCCTCAGGAGTACATCTGCCCCCACCAGCTGGCTCGGGACTACTACACGAAGCAGAGGAACATGGCTGAGCTCAAACGCCTCTACAAGCACATCCACCCAGAGGTGCGCAAGAACCTAGAGAGGGACCTCTTCAGTCAAGAGATGGCCTACCAGGAGGAGATGACTGGGGACATGCAGCAGGCTCGCTCTGTGTTCGAGAACACTGGCAACAGCCCAAGCAAGTGCATGAGCCCGGAAAGGGAGTATTTGGAGTGGGACGAGATCCTGAAGGGAGAGGTGCAGTCCATGCGATGGATGTTTGAGAACAAGCCACTAGACTCCATCAAGGACGAGACACCTGACGAGAACGACGATAAGAACATTGCCCAGCAAGAGATCATTGCAGGGAATGATGTCAAGTACACAGCGTGGATGTTTGAGACGCAGCCCATCGATGCACTCAGGACAGATACACCTGACTCCACTAAACAGACAGGCAAAATTAAAGAGCTTGCAAGAGGTGATGTCAGAACGGCCACCTGGCTATTCGAGACTCAGTCACTGGATACCCTGAACAAGATCTACCAGGAGGATGACCAAGGCACTGAGGTTGTTTACACCAAGGACATCGCAGGAGGAGATGTGAAAACTGCCCGTTACCTGTTTGAAACTCAGCACCTGGATTCTCTGAGTCACACAGAGACAATTGACGAGTGCAACTTCCTCAGCCTGAAATCAGAGCTTGAGGAGATCAAGGGAGAAGTGAAGATGACCACAAGATTGTTTGAGACTCACCCGATGTGCGTCATACGCGGAGACTCTGGAGAGATCCTGGAGATTACCACTGTGAGACGAGAGGAGACTGAGAAAGGAGATGTGAAGACTTCACGCTGGCTCTTTGAAACCCAGCCCTTGGACATGATCAACAAAGACCCATCCCAAGTCAAACTGATCTGTGGCGTCTCAATGGAGGACGATTACCAAGGTGGCGTGAACAAGGGTCGCTGGCTCTTTGAGACAAAAACCTTGGACACCATCAAAGACGAGGAATGGGAAAGCTCCAAACTGCACAGGGAAGATATCATTGGAGCTGACGTCCGCAAGCACTGCATGGTCTTTGAGACCCAGCCTATGGCCTCTCTTAAAGATAATACCAATGCAAGACCAACACAGGTGGAAGACATCATGGGAGGTGATGTGTCTTCCGCCAGACACCTGTTTGAAACTGTTCCCATGGAGAATCTGAAAGAACTCGCTGAGGTGGGGAAACTGCAGAAGAGAGTCATGACAGAAGAGGAGAAGGGAGACGTCAGGCACCAGAAATGGAGATTCGAGACCAGGCCACTGGAGCAGATGAGGGAGGAGAAGAAGGAACTTACACGCACTGTGAACCTGGAGGCACTTGACAAAGGTGATGTCACAAACTACAAGGAGATCTTTGAAACCATGGACCTCAGCAAATGTGAGACACAGAAGATACAGGTGGAAGGGGTCACAAGTGGTTCCGTGAGGTCAAACAAGCATCTGTTTGAGTCCAATCCTATGTACGCGATGCAGGACAGTTCTGGTCACTACCATGAGGTCAAGACAATCAGAAGGGAGGAAGTGGTCAAAGGTGATGTCCGTAGTTGCAAGTGGATGTTTGAGACACGCCCAATCGATCAGTTTGATGAAAGCGTTGATAAATTCCAAATCATCAAAGGTATATCCAAACAGGAGATTGAATCGGGTGATGTGAAAACAGCCAAGTGGCTCTTCGAAACACAGCCCCTTGATGGCATCAAATTCTTCAGCAATACTGAGGAAGAGGAGACAAGGACAAAAGAGGGTGTCCATATTGAACAAGGTGATGTGAAGACATGCAGGTGGTTGTTTGAGACGCAGCCTATGGATGCTTTGTATGAGAAAGCAGAGGTCAAGAGTGAGACGACTGATTCAACTGAAGTCCAAAAAGGCGATGTAAAGACCTGCACTTGGCTGTTTGAAACACAGGCCCTGGACGCCATACGGGACGAATCAGAGACAGTCATTAAAACTTCCACAGTTCAGCAGGACGATGTTCAAGGTAAAGATGTGCGCCTTGCTCGCTTCTTGTTTGAGACCGAGAATCTGGAGAACATAACTGGAGGTGATGAGAGTGCTTTCAAGAGGGTAACAGAGATTGACATCCAATCTGGAGATGTGTCCAGAATGAAGTACGACTTTGAGAACCGGTCCTCGGATATCATGACCTCAACCTCAAAGGAAACGATGATGAAGATGAAGTCTCACCAGGCTGAGGACATACTAAAAGGAAATGTGGTGAATAACACCTGGCTGTTTGAAAACCAGTCCATTGATGCCATCCGAGATACTGCAGAGGAATCTAAAGAGATGCGCACAGTTACAGACGTCCAGGGTGGAAACGTGGACAAAGGACGTTTCGTTTTTGAAACCTACTCCCTGGATAAAATCCAAGATGAATCTTCAGAGTTAGAGATCAAGAAGCTTCAGTCCACCATTAGAGAGGAGATTGAAAAGGGAGATGTTAAGAACTACACCATGATGTTTGAGACCCAGCCACTTTATGCCATCAAAGACAAAGAGGGACACTACCATGAAGTTACTACAGTTACCAAAGAAGAAATTCAGAGGGGAGATGTCGTTGGGGCTAGGTGGCTATTTGAGACGAAGCCTCTCGATTCCATTCGAGACACAAATGAGGTGTACGTCATAAAGGCAGTGACTGAGGAGGACGTTCAGAAAGGAGACGTCCGATCAGCCAGGTGGAAGTTTGAAACTCAGCCACTGGATGAAATTGCAGAGGACATGAAAATCCGGATGAAAACTGTGGGGGACATCCAGGGAGGAGATGTCAAAACAAACAAACAGCGCTTTGAGGAGGACCAGTCTGAAAAGTACGTTAGGACTGTTAGCGTGAGTGAGATCCAAAAGGGGGATGTAAGATCTTCCACCTGGCTCTTTGAGACACGCACAATTGACGAGATCCATGGTGTGGGGTCTGAGTACGAGGGCATGGAGAAAGTAACAAAGGAGGAGGTGGTTAAAGGAGATGTGAAGCAGTCGGTGTGGCTGTTTGAGAAAGAGCCTCTGGATCGCATCAAGGAGACTGATGGAACAGAAACCGTCATCACCCGGGAGGTGATCCCACAGGCAGATGTGAAATCAACAACATGGCTATTTGAATCAACAGCACTCAATGGATTCAATGAGAGCGATGTAGAGAGGACAGAGATCGTTGGAAAGAGCATTAAAGGGACTCTGGAGGAACTGTACAGCCGGAAAATGGTTGAGTCACAGGGAATCCTCATTGAGGCTGATGAGATTGGAGACGTGAGAATGGCCAAATACAATCTCATGAACCAGGAAACCCCTGAGATCCAAAAGGAGGAAGTGCTTAGGGGCGACCTGAACAACATTATGGTGAATCTGCTGAACAGATGTGAGAGGACAGAGAAAGCCATCACAGTTGATAATGAAGAGAGAGGAAACATCAACACCACAGTGAAACAACTCTTTAATCAGGAGAGGGGTATCAATGTGGAGAAGGAGGAGATCATCCGAGGAGACATCCAAGACGCCATTAACAACTTGCTCAAAGAGGAGGGAGCCAACAGACGTGGTATCCTTATCCAGGAGGACGAGAAAGGTGACGTGAAGATGACCATTTACTCACTCCTCAACAAGGAGACAGAAGAGGGCTTTGACAAAGAGGACGTAGTCAAAGGGAACGTGAGGGGAACGTTGCACAGACTCCTCTCAAATCCAGATGGGTCTGAGCAGAGTAAGATTAGAGTAGGGGACACGGAGAGGGGCAATGTCAGCTTCTACTCCACCTGCATAGAGTCTGGGGCGCTAGACTACCTCAAGACCCAGCTCAAGACGGAGTCAGACGAAACCGTGGAAGAGAAAGAAAAAGAAAGAATACTTGGAGGCGATGTTGAGAACACTAAAATACTCCTGAGGAAACTTCAGAAGGAAATTGGGCGCACTGTGACAGAAGAGGACATACTCTGTGGAGATGTGCACAGCACAGTGCAGGTGTTCATGACCAAGCCAGAGGGCCTACAAAACCTGCAAAAGGAGGAGATCGTCAAAGGAGACCTGAGGGCGGCACTCAACTCTCTGACACAGGCCGTGAATCAAAGGGTGGTGGTAGATAAAGAGGAGGTTGTGAAAGGAAATATCAACACTACACTCAGGTCACTCGTGGAAGCCCAAAGCCAAGCCAAAGATGTGGAGAAGCCAGAGATTGTGAGGGGTGACATCAGAGGGGCCTTGGTGTCCTTGGAGAAGTCAGCAAACACCAGGACTGAAATTGTCATCGAGGATTTGGTGCCTGGTGACATCAAGGGCACCCTGAAATCTCTAAAGGAGGCCCAACACGCCATGAAGGAGGTAGAGAAGGAGGAGATAGTCAAAGGCGACATCCACACAGCCTTGATCAATCTGCAGGAAGCTTCCTGTGAGAAAAAGGTCTTCCAGCAACAGGTTAGCGAGTATGGAGATGTGAAAGGCACCATTCAGTTGTTGCTTGAGCCTGCTGCCTCCCCTCGAATGCAGCGCCGTGCAAGCACTGAGGGAGACATCAAGACCTCGATAAAATCACTGTATGAGCAGGACGAAACACAGTTTGAGAAAGAGGAAGTAATCAAGGGCAATGTGCAGGGTGCTATCCATTGCCTGCTGCAGAGGAAGGAAGAGATGAGCCACAAGGGCAACAACGTCAGGAGGGTGAACGCTAAACATCTTCTCCATGAGTGCCCTGAGTGCTTGGCTGCTGCAATGGCACAGAGCAGAGCTGCAGGCCAGACGGCAAACCAAACAGAGACCACAGCACACCAGACAGAGACCACAGAGTCACACAGCAGTACCCAGGAATTCACTCAGCTTTACTCAGAGCAGAATAGTCAGTCTACAAGCCAGGGAAGCCAGTCAACAGTAACACAAACCACAGCTGTACAAATGGCAGCAGAGGCCTCTCAGTCCTCAAAGCAGTCTGAGGCTCAGTCTCAGCTCTCACAGCAGTCTCAGTCTCAGCAAGTCAGCAAGAAACAGCAACAACAAATGAAAGTCAAACAACAGCAAAACATCAAGCAGCAACAAAACATCAAGCAACAACAAAATGTCAAGCAGCAACAGAATGTCAAGCAGCAACAGCAGCAACAACTACAACAGAAGCAGCAACAGCAACAGCAGCAACTGAAGCAACAGCAACTGCAGCAGCAGCAGGAGCAGCAACTGCAGCAGCAGCAGGAGCAACAGCGACAACTTCAGCAGCAGAAGGAGAAACAACTGCAGCAGCAGCAGGAGCAACAGCAACAACTTCAGCAGCAGGAGCAACAGCAACAACAGCAGCAGCAGCAACAACAGCAGCAGCAACAACAGCAGCAGCAGCAACTGAATGTCAAGCAGCAGCAGCAGCAGCAGCAACAGCAGCGGGTAAAGCAACAACAGAACATCAAGCAGAAGCATACGACTGTAAGTCAGCAGCAGACCAATGTTACACAGCAGCAAATGAATGTCAAGCAACAGGTGAATGTTCAACAGCAGCAAACAGCTACTGAACAGCAGCAGCAGACTCAGGAAATAAACATAATTAAACAGGTCCATACTTCTGTGACAACAGAACAGAAGACTGTGAGTCAAAAGCAAACTGTCAAGAACCTGAAGACGGGCTATGGCAGTGCCAAGGGTTTGATCAAGAAGAACAAAGAGCAACCACAAATTAATTTCCCACCTCCACCTCCTCCATCAGAGTCAGAGCTCTCCCTTCCACCACCTCCCTCTCCCATCACAGACAGTGATGTCCAGCCACCCCTCATTCGTCCTCTAGTGACGAGGCAGGACAGTGACCTCCCTCCCCCTCCCCCTCCTCCACCCCAAACGGCAGAAGCAGAGGCAGAGTTCTTCCCCCCACCTCCTCCTCCTCCCCCCCAAGACTTCCTGCCCCCACCCCCATCCATGCAAGAGCTGAGTGCTGCATCCCAGACTCCCGTTAAACCGAAAGCTCGTCCTCTCTTCAAAGTGCCCAAGCCTGAGCCCCCAAAGCAAGCTGAACCACCCAAGTTTAAGTGGCAAAAGAAGCAAACCCCGTCACCTCAACCTCCTCCTCCACCACCTCCTCCCACTGCACCTGTGGTTGAAAAACAGGATGCTGCTGCCACATCCATCAATGTCAAAGAGGAGAGCAGCAAACATGTAGAGCAGGTAACGCAGAATATTCTGGACCCCTTAGTCCCACCTGTTTCTAAAATTCCTTCCGGAATCCCAGTGGCCAAGCCAGTGCAGGAGGCGCCTCCACGGCAACCAAAGAGAGTATTTGTTCCTCCCATAAAACTCCCACCAGCCCCTGAACCCACCCAGGTCCCAAAGCCCAGGACGTTTGCAAGGAAGTTCAAAACTCCTCTCATGCTGGCAGAGGAAAGGTATCGCAAGCAGAGGGAGGAAGCAGAGCAAAACAAAGTCACCACTCCAACAACACCTCCAATTCAAATGCAACAGCAAGCACCGAGTGGAGAAGCCCCAGCCACTCAAAAAGCAGAGCAGCCCCACCCAACACCACCCAAAGAGCCTGAGGTTGTAGCCAAACCAGCACCAGTTTCACAAGAGCAACCTACAAAGAAAATACCCTCTCAAATCCCCATGGTCAAACCTGCAATAAATACAAAACTTGCCCAAGATTCAACTAATATTTCCTCCATTGCCTCTAAAAAGCATCAGACTGCTTCCTCTGGGATGACCCAAGCTGCCCAGTCTGTGTCCGCTGATGTTCAGGCTTCCTCTTCCATGGTTTCATCCAGTGTGTCGGAGCAACACCAGACTGATGTGAGGACCAGCTCTGAGACCTCCTTCTCTAAACAGGAGGCCATTCAGCAGGTTTCAAGCTCTGCAACACAGGAGGTCAAGAAGGGACCCTCTCAGCCCATGAAAATACCCAAAGTGACTCCAAACTTCAAGGTTAAGACTTTCAAGCCACCAAAAGTTGAGGCAGAAGGCAAACAAAAGGAAAAGGCAGCACAGAAAGAACACGTAGTGGGCATGGATGCCACTGCACAGATGAGTGAAAGCAGCACACAGAGCATCTCTCAAACAAGTGCAACTCAGCAAAGTTCAGAGAGCTCTTCAAGCAGCACCCAGAAGACTGAGGTCATTGTGGAACAGGTTGGAATGGGTGCAACTTCGACCGATAACAAGGTGGAAATCCAGATGAAAAAATCCAAACACAAGTCAAAGAAAGAGAAGGAGGTGAAGCAGGCTGTGCCCATCAAAGTCTCCCCTGTACCCCCAATGACTGTTGAGGTTCTTCAAGGGCAAGGCCAAGTGGCCATTGTTCAGTCACACCAGGAGGTCAAGGAGAAGCATGTTCAGATCCGACAGGAAGTTGTGGTGACGGAGAGCCAGGTGCAGCAGCAGAGCATCCAGCAGAAAACTCAGATAAAGAAACAAGTCAAGTCCTCCCAACAGCAGCAGGTGGAAATGTCCAAACACGAAGTGGGTCACGTAGGCTCACAAGCGATGAAGCAGGCAGAGTCAGTGGCTGAGGTCACTGAGAGTCAGAGGTATGAGGAAGTGCATAAACTGTTGGGTCAGATCAGGGAAATGCAGGGTGCTCATGGGAAACTGGATGTCAAATCTGTAAAGGCAATGTTGAGTTCACTTCCTGATTGGTTTATTGGAGCAGAAGAAAAGACAAGGATGATTACTTCTCAGTACAACAAGCAGATGCTAAAGGAAGTCATTGTGCATGTCAGAAATATGGCTCAGGCAAAGCTGATTTTCCTGGAGGGAAACATGTATGCACCTAGCAAGCCAGAGAGTGAGCCTGTGCAAGAGAAAGTAATCATTGGTGGTGCAACTCCAAAGATCTCCAAGATTAGCATTGGCTCTGCCAAACTCGAGACCCAGAAGAAAGTGAAGGAAGAGAGACGGAGCACCCAGGAAATCAAAGAGCAGGATCTGTCCAAAGCAAGAACCCCCGAGCCCAAAGCACCCTCTGACACGATGAGAATGAGAACACCATCACCCACCTTCATCAGCATAGAGTCATCTAGGAGGACAGACTCTCCTTTCATGGTCACCCCCTCTCCACCACCCTCGCACAGGCCTGGTGCAACACCTACACCCCCTCCTCGCTGGGCGGACACCCCCACAAAGATGTGCCGGGCTACACCTTCACCCACAATGAGCCGATCTGAGAAGATGGCCAAGCTGAAGGAGAACACCTCCAAGCTTGCACAGACCCCTCCGCCAATGCCAGTGCCAGAGCACATGATGATGATGCATGAAACTGAGATGGAGGAGTCATCATCTTCCAGCCACCAAGAGTTCACCATGGAGACACACACAATCGAGTCAGTCGATTACTCGGAGATGGCCGACTCCATGTTGTCGGTGAAAGACAAGCGTGTGTTTTTTGAAGAGGCTCAGAAAGCAGAGGTGAACAAGATGTACATCCGCAAGGATCCGATCGATATCCCTGAGAGACTAGGAGCCGATGCTGAGGACGAGAGTGTAGAGATTCAGGAGCTTCAGATGAAGGAGGATCTCCCTAGAGTTGATCTCTCCAAACTGGTCAACAAGTTTGAGGCCCCACAACCCACAACGTATGTCAGGAAAGATCCGATTGTCATATCCGAAAGACTGGGCAGCGACACAGAGGAAGGAGATGTTGAGATTGAGCGCAAACCCGCCCAAGCTGAGGAGATGACACCATCGTTTGACATCAAGGCCATCAAGAATGTTTTTGAGCACGGCGAACCGAGCTTCCACCACATGACTGAGGAGAAGAAAGAAAAGGATGCTACGGGTTTCTCTGAGTCAGAGTCCCTCTCAGAACACTACTCTACTGTCGATGAGTTTGGGAACACAGTGACGGGGTCAAGAACCGAGACAACCATGCACTCCGAGAGCGTTCAGTCAGGAACCCTACCCAAACCGCCCAGCTACGCAGACGTACTGAAAGGGAGCATGCCCGTCTTGAACGTGCCATCTGAGGGCTCTGCCGAGGATCTCCTGAAGAGCTTCCAGCAGTCGTGGGCCGAGAGCGAAACTATGTTCAGAAACCTGGGATTCAGTGCAACCGAGGAGCATAGGTCTCAGACGTCATCTCATCAAAGGGAGACCGTTGTGACCGGTAAAGCTGTGTGACCAGCATGGAAATGACTAATCTGAAAAGCCATGGTGTGTTTTAATACTGGCATTTTGGGTGTTCGTTGGTTTGGTTACCCTAACACATTCACGCTTGTCCAGTTTGGATTGTGCTCCATATATAAAATTTTTATTTAAGCATGTCTTTACATTTTTTCACTTCCCTCTTTATTCCTCTCTCTCTCCTGTGCTCTCCCTCAAGAAAACAAACAAATATTTAGCCCAGGTTCGACACTTTTTTCTGCATAACTGAAGCTGTACCACATAAATCTGTGGCTCCTCATTCCTCAGTCAATGATAAAATACCAATTCTTCTTTCTGACTGAGAGCATGTTTTAGCTGTTTTTTACCCACAGGCATTAACTTTTATCCAGCCCTGTTTATTTGTGGAGTAATTAAAACTCAGGCTTTGTGTTAAAACCTCACAGCCTGAAGGTGCATTAACTTTTCCATAACTGGCTTTCAATGACCCAGAAAGAACAATCACCTGCTTGATTGATATGCACTGTACCTAATTTTGGACGTTTGTGGGTGCAGTGAGTATGATCTAGGTTATTCAATGAGGAGTGCAGAATGTAGAGTACAGACCTGAACATATTAATAAGATTAGTGTTCAGAAAACTATGTGTACGTACAAGTTTAATGAAAGGGAGCTAATTTACTTTGGTTACTTAGGTTGGCATTTTTTTCTTATTATTATGTCCAGATCTATATTTACATTTACATTTAGTCATTTAGCAGACGCTTTTATCCAAAGACTGTACCTGTAACATTCAAAATACTATATGTACTCACAAGTTTAATGATAGGGAACTAATTTAATTAGGTTGGTGTTTCAGACATTAATATTAATGAATTAAATTAATTAATCACATTATATAATACATATTATTGTACAGAAACAAATTCCTCTGCACATCCTCCTGAGGAGCTTCCTTGGGGTTAAAAGTGTCGTAAATTAGCATATCTCATAGCCCACAGATATCTTGCAGTCTACGCGTCGGTTGTTCTTTTGAAAAAATAATTTTGTCAGATCATTGTCAACCATCAAGGTTCATTGTCAAGAAAAAAAAAAGAATGAAACAGCATTATGACTATTCATTTGATTAAATTTGATCCATTGTGGGGCCGCAATATCGCATTAGACTGACTTTTTTAACACTGTGTTCTGTTGTTTGCACTAACCTACAATTTGCCGCTGTCAAGTTTGCAGTATCCTGATAATTTATCCATCTAATTATATGGCTTGTCTTTCAGAAAACTCGAGTGCCCGAGTCCGAACTGTGTCGGGTATGTCGGAAGAGGGTGTATCCCATGGAGGCGCTGATTGCAGACAAACAAAACTTTCATAAAACCTGCTTTCGCTGCACCCACTGCAGCAGCCAATTAAGGTAAAATTTCATCATAAATCTTCACACCATTTTTACAGTAGTTTATCAACAAGAGGCATTATAAGTCTAGACATTTGAGTAGCTATTAGTATTTTGATTGTCTAACAACCACACAGTCATCCAGATGTAACAACTTCTGCTCTCTTGTTTTCGTCCCCTACAGCCTTGGCACGTATGCCTCTCTCCATGGGCGCATGTACTGCAAGCCACACTTCAAGCAGCTCTTCAAAGCTAAAGGAAATTATGATGAAGGTTTTGGGGAAAGGCCCCACAAGGAGCTGTGGAGCAACAAAAGTCCGCAGAATTCGCCAGAAAAGATGAAACCCAAAATACGAAACCCCTCCCCAGACAAATCTGACACCAAATGCTCAGCCCTGCCTAGCACAATAGAGAAAGCAAACTCTTCTGAAAAAGACAAAGACACCAGCCATTCACAGGATGACACCAAAAAGCCCACGACTAAAATTGCCATCGTCTGGCCCCCTCAACCCGAGTCTCCTAAGAAAGCCCTTCATGCAGAGGACGACATGAAGCTGGTCAAACCCACATGGCCCCCCCAAGAAAGTGCACCGAAGGAGGATACAGAAACCCCCAAACATGCCTCTAGACCACCCAGAGAGCCAGCCGTCACTCACTCTGAAAATGGGTTGAGAGAAAACGTTAGCGTTCAGGATGTGCCAGTGACCCCCTCACCTGACAAAGTCAAACTTGCGGAAGAGCAGGCTTCAACACCCCCCGTTGTGGAGGAACAGAGCGTGAAGGCAGCAGAAGAGAATGCACCAGATGTCAATCAAAGTCCACAGGCCAAAGACAGCGGATCAGAGGATGCACAGCAAACTGAGAATGAAAGTCCAAAGAAAGCGTTGGAAAGTGTAAGTGAAGAGAAGAAGGAGGATGCGGAATGTAAAGCGAATGGAGAGAAAGTAGCAGGGGAAAATGTAGGGGAAGATGGTCAAAAGGAGAAAGAGAAGAATGATGATACGAAAGTGAGTGAGGAAAGTGGAGAAAGAGATGGAACAGAACAAAGGGTTGACACTGAGGGCAAAGAAGTGAAGGAGGCAGAGGGGAATACAGAAGGAGTGAAAGTCACAGTGATCGACGGAGAGGCAGCACCAGAACAAAACATCAATGGGATCTCAAACTCAAATAACAACAATAACAACAACAACAACAACAACAACAACGATTTCTATGGTTCGCTCTTGGACTGTGGACCCATCTGGGCAGGATTTGATGATGTCAGCATTAAACCAACGCTCCTTGACATCAGCCACAGCGAGCCTTTCAGCCTGGGCAGTTCTGTCAAAGAGAGCGTGGATGTGTGTGAGTCAGAACCATCAGACCTTTTCCAGATACCACAAACCAATCCAGCTTTTGCTCCTCCTGTTGCCAAATGCAGAGAGCTCACATCGCCAGACAACCCAATCAGCGGGGACTTGTTTACCGTGGACACAGACAGGGAGACCTTATTCTCAGACAACCAACCACCAAAGCTCAGTGCTTCTCAGAGTTTTCTTGAGGACATTTTTGCGGATCTAGACAAAAGCCCGAGTCTGCTGCCTGATTTCAAGGATGACATTTTCAGTGAGAATCCCAGTGGAGGAGACTCTGTCTCTCTGCTGCACAACCTTCTGGATTTTGGAATGGAGTTGAGAGGAACGGGAGAGAAACCAAAAAATGTGGAGGTGAGGGAGGAAGGGAGGCCTGAGATGTTATTGGGTGCCTCAGGAGACGCCAGCCTTTTCTGGGGAGGGGATCACTCTGCCTTGTCTGTGGAGGATCAAATCAAGCGCAACCGTTACTACGGCGATGACGATGATGACGATTAAAAAATATATGTTAAAAGTTTTTCTCGTACCAAAATGTAAAAAAAGACATCACTCACCCTCTGCTAGCATTAAAATATAATCAGCCATTCATATTCAGTTTCCCACTCGCTCACCATCTCCTTCTAATCACTTTTTGCAGTCTTTAAAACCCCATGGAGAGATGAATGTAACTTCAAATTCCCTCACATATCTTTTATACTATAATTACAGAATAATGTTCTGTAGATGCTCTATGCAGTTATATCTTCATTTTTAACTTTTAAAGCTGTCTGAACGCACCTGGTGTGCAGAATGGGTAATATATGGTTGTAATGATGATGATGATGATGATGATGATTAACAAGGAAATACATTATGCTCTGTGTATGCTGTACGCGTTATACTCTTGTGGCGTTTTCTTGTGCTGGTTTCTGATTTTATAATTTTACTCTTTAAAAAAAAAAATGCTTGTATTTTTGTTTTATTTTTAGATTAGCCTTAAATGTTTTGTTTTTCTTTCTTTCCTTCCTCGCTTTGTTTGGGGAGAATTCCTGACAGGTAGCCAAAGGCTGCTCTCAGGCTGGTTTAAGTAAAGCTCTAGCTATTGTACTGGTAATGCTCTCATAGCAGAAAATAAAACACGTTTCTGAGATCTTGCTCTCTGTCACTTTTTCTCAGTTTTTCATCAAACGAAACACACACCGGGGGATTGCAGCTTCTCACAGTCCTCCCTCTCTGTGTGTAAGGCGTGATCTATTGCTTACCCCTGTTTCAAATAAAAGCCCAGATCTCCGTGCTTAGTAGCTTATTGATTTTTCTCACCACTGCCAGCTTTTGTACGAGTCTCTTCGCGTGACCTGCTACAGATTAGTGTGTCTCTCCTCAATTCGGTTCCCCTGCACTCCCCACTATGAACCAGTGTCCATGCTTTTAATGAGAGTCCCACAGACCACTCAATAGTGGCGTTTCTATTAAGGAGACACAAGACAAAACAAAGAAAGGGTAACTTGACACAGGGGCAAACAACCAAGTGCCAAGCACAGCTCCCCCTTTAGGGAACAGAGTGGAGAGAGGGAGAGAAGAGTGTACAGAAAAGACCGCAAACAGACTCCCTTGGGAAGGAAGTCAGAATGCCGCAGCACTCATTCTCACCTTGGGCTACAACACCTGAGACGGTGCCAAACCCAAATGCAGAGTGGTTCGCTTTTCAATACCTGGATGTTTTTAATTATTTTATTTTCTAATTATCATGACCCGGAGCCTGTTTCGGTGATGGATTCATTTTCAGGGCAAAGCCGACAGCTGAGGGTTTGTCATTATGAGGGTCCCATTAAAATTCCATTAATATTCAGCCCAGGGCCAGCTACAGGGTGTCTGAGGGGACATTTGAGATTTGCAAGAGGGCCAACATTTTGTAGTGTTAGATTGATCTGAGTTACAGTTATGCAGGCATGGACTGACATAATAGGGGGAACTGGGTCAAAAGCAAAACTTTTTTAATTGTACGAGGCCGAAAGCCAATATTTTGTGACAAACAACCTACATCTGTCCTCTGCCAAATACAGTTCCATCTAAAGAATAAAAGGAAATATAATATAACCTACTTTATACACCCACTATACGGCTACGGTTGACATAAGAATGCCAATGTCTTGAAATCAGTTGGATTGTTACTGGGGTGTCACCCTGGGGTGGACAGCTGGATATGTAGTGTGGCTAACTAAATTCAACATTCAGATAATGTCCAAATCCTACTCATCTGCCACTGTGTAGGCTAATGGCAGCTTCACAGCATGTTTGCGCTTGACACTAAATTATTTTAATTTGAGGCGATCAATAACTGTCAAACTGTTCTGGTTAGCAGCCAGAGACATGAACATAAAGTTGTAAAGACGACGTGTATATTTATATATAAAGCTAGGGTTATATAGCTTTTAAATGCACACATTCACACACACATAATATACTCAAACCTACACACCCATGTGAGCTGCAGCTGCTGTAAGTGCACCAAAAAAAACCTATTTGACGACCCAGAGCTTGACAATTTACCTTTGTAGGCTGGTAGCTCTAGTGTAGTCTAGTGTGAATGACCTAATACTTAACCTGCTGTCATGGCCATTGATGTATGGGGGAATCACAGTTAACACTCACACTCAAATAACAACTACAACAACAACAACAACAACAACAACAACAACAGCAACAACAACAACACTAGTGGTGTAGAGGTCCCTGGAGAAGTGGGAACCTGCGTATACCCTTGCCTACACCACTGAACAACACCAACGATAACTTCTGCAGTTCACTCTTAGACTGTGGACCAATCTGGTCAGGATTTGATGATGTCAGCGCTAAACCAACGCTCCTTGACATCAGCCTCAGGGAGCCTTTCAGCCTGGGCAGTCCTGTCAAAGAGAGCGTGGATGTGTGTGAGTCAGAACCATCAGACCTTTTCCAGACACCACAAACCAATGCAGCTTTTGCTCCTCCTGTTGCTCCTCACATCGCCAGACGACCCAAACAGCGGGGACTTGTTTAACGTTGACTCAGAGAGGGAGACCTTATTCTCAGACAATCAACCACCAAAGCTCAGTTTTTCGAGTTTTCTGGCAGACTTTTTTGTGAATGTGGAGAAGAGCCCAAGCATTAGTTTTATTTTCTAGCAAGAAGACATGCAAATATACTATCTGAACCATTTAATGATGTGCCAGAGGGGTTAAACACAGAGTCCGTCTGTATGATTTTGCTAAAGAATTGTGAAACAAACCATACCTTCGGTTTGTTTTATGTGTAAACTTAAAGTCGATACAATTACTAGATAGAATCGTACAACCGTATCTGTTTGAGCCAGAGTCAGACCCAGAAGCAGAACAAGAGGCTCCCGAACATATTCAAGAAGTTAGGGCTCAACAAAACGTTTCTGAATGGTGAGTAAACTTTGTAAACCTCCTTTTTTTGTTTGTTAATGGCTGTGAAGTTAGTGATAAGCCTATACGTATCCTGCTTAAAGTTGCTAGCATTAACTGTCACATTACATCACACAAACCAAGAGAAGGTTTTGGCCACTGATGTCTCCAGTAGACTATAGACCCTCCTTGAAGAAATAGAACAAATTGGCTTTTCACCATGATGTGTCTCACAACTAAAAATAGATCAGATATTAAAATATATTTTACAACACAAAAACTGAGGAAGCAATCATGCCCCATCCCCACCTGCCCCGCTCAAATGACTCAACCTAAGCCCCCCCAACCCACCCACATCTCTCCTGCATCATTAATGACACGTCATTGAAAGAGCTGTAGCCTACACTACAGCAACCGTTGCAAACACCAAGATGAAAATGCTGAACTTTTTAGGCTACAGTAAAAGGGACGTGTCCCGTTTGATACGTGTATAGGCACAGCAACTGGTCGCGAGTTTATTTAAGGAACTTCGTGATGCTGCATACGCGGGCTCCGATACATTTTGTACCTGCTCAGCAATAACTAAATACACTACAGCGCTGTAGACATTTTAATTTATTCACCACTTAATGAAGACGATGTAGCCTAAATGAGCTGCTTCGCCAGAGAAACGGGGGTCGCAGAACACGATGAAAGCGTGCTACCTCTCAACTTTAACTCACCTTACATTCATCTTCCTTGCGGGGGTTGAGGAAGGTGCTTGCGTTATGAATGAGTCGCAGCCGGCGAAATGGCAAAACATTTAACACTCCGTTTATAATTAGCTTATCTACATATCAGAGCATGGGCATTTATACCCCGAAGTGCATCGCATCTCTTCACCAAAGCCAAAGCAGTCTGCGTATCTCAGGGGATCACACGCACGCCCGACGGAGCTTGAAACATTGCACCTGAACCCAGTCATGGATGTGAATTAAAATGGAAAAGACGTGACCTGGGGAGCATGCTCTGCAAGCCGGCGGTCTCCTAGAAATGCTCTGGGGAATGCAGGCAAAACAAGTGAGGAGGAATGTTCCTGGATGCAAGGCGGGCGAGATCTAGAAGGCCAGTGATCATTTGCCTCCAGGCGCTTTGAAGGAGGTCATGGAAAAGAACGTGAAAACCCTAGGGTCTGTTCTCATCATGCTCCATGTGTTATGGGCTGGCAGTTGTACAGATCACTTCTCTGATATGCCAGTTCAGGCTCCGGCATGTAATGTCTTACATGAATTAACCTACTACAATACACAATACAATAGCAGGCCAATAAATGTTTGAGGCATAGGCTACATTATCGTTGACAATTGACTGTTTTGTAACAATATAAAATAACCTACCAAATGGAAAAAATGAAAACCAAAACCAACTGAATGGTGAGACGTCTCACATTTTAAATGTACTTTAGTTTAAGTAGCCAATAAAGCTAACACTCTCTGCACCCAAGGCCAGGTACACAGCCTGCCTATAACTACAGACTACCTTGCTACACAATGTGGCATTCCCGTTTTCAGCGGATTGGACGAAATCAATTTCGTCGCTGATTGGACAGCGCCCCCCTCGGCGGCAGCGCGTGCACACACACACATACACACACTTGTCTCTCGAACTGATAGTCGTTCAGGCGGGCATGCGGTGTGGTCACAGTCGCATCAGCAGCGCTCGCCCCGGTAGGATGGCGCTCGCCAAACCGGTAGGTTCAAATTTATTTTTGTCCTCTGCGTGTCTTGCAACATTCATCCTCTCAGAGCTGTGTCCTTGTGGAATCCGCTGTGTGCCCTGCTGCAGCGCTCGAGACGTATTGCCTCTATCTCATCCTTTATATCAAATTAGAAATTCTATTGGAGCTCCTATGGTCAGTTATTGTTCCTGTTGTGTCGCAATAGTGTTCGACCGACACGAAACGTTGTCCCTGCGTCTCTGCAACAATGCCAACGCACTGTCGGAATGCAGCGAGTGTGACTTTGCTTCAGAACAACGCGGGGCAGAGCTACGGGGACGATGCTCATTTCGCCTCTTGGGTTATAGCGTTATGCAGTCTAATAACCGGAGAAGATAATGAATAATCCTGTTGATAAAAAGGACACAGTGTTACATTCTGTTTTTTTTTTTTAAGGTTTAGCTTAAATATTCTCTCACACACTAGATTGAGCTTCAGGTGACATTACGATTTCACGTAGGCTGTTTTATAGTTTAAAGTTTAACTGTCGACAATACCAAAAGATGGTAGCCCACCTTCTATTTTAAATATCATCTACAGTAAATTATATTGGTCAATCTAGAATTCAAAGTTTGTCAATACTTTGAAAGGTGTGCATTGGTGTGTGTGTGTGTGTGTGTGTGTGTGTTTGTGTTTGTGTGTATCGTGTTGGCTGTTTATTTTAAGATATAAGCTAAGTTTCAGCAAGCACCCTCCTATGCCAACTCCCTAACAGCTTTGAGAGTGGAGAGAAGACATTGTCCTTGTATAGGAGCCCAAACGAATCGGCTGGTTGAGGCACATTGGCTGCCCAGTGACGACTGAATTCTAGTCCCTAAAAGCATCACTCTGCATGAATGTTCCACATTGAGTCAATGAAATGCACCCTGAAAAAAGCACGCCGTTTTGTTTAAATTAGATACATATTTTAATACCGTGAGCGCACCTGATCTCACCTATTCCCGGTGGAGGAAAATGCTAATCCATCTGAAAATATTTGTAATTGGACGCTTGTGTTCCCTGTTTTGATTGTTTCGCTGCGGTGAACTCGGCATCCTCAGCTGCGGCAATCGTGACAGTCCCCCGCTAGTGGTTTTGTGTCATTCGCACAAGGGACAGAAGTTCAGCCATGAGTGTCTCCACAAATTGATCAGAGCAGTGGAACGTTGGACATATCTGTGAACAACGTAGTGCGTGATTCGGTTTCACAAATGTTTGTTGATATTTGCGTTCATTAGGCTACACCCCTCCCTGACGCGCTTCTGAAGCACGTGTGTTGATTGGCTTGGATTGTTTATGGCTCGGTCCGAGACACTCTGTTTCCCACTTACAGGATTGTGTTGGCCACTGGAGATTTTGTCCGCAAACACTGAACGGGCAGCTGGAGGACCGTGAGAAGCAAAAATATGCAACATTTGACAAAATAAGAGTATGGCATTAGAATCTCGGACTGTTCTTTACAGCACAAAGCGCTCATTCGCCAGCCAACTACACCACTCCTCTACATTCGTAGGAAAACGGCCGTGTACTTTCACTGTATTGACTTTTGACTAACCCCGTGGCCCTCTGGCATTTTGAATATAATCTAGACGAATGGACATGCTGCAGGGTCCCGTCACCAATGCTTCGAATCGGTAATAATAGCGTTAATGTCGATGATAATGGGGCAAATAGCATTTGTTTTTTTTTATTGTAGGGAGAGAGGAGCCGGCCGGTTATTTATGGATGCATCTGTCTGCAGTAAGTCAGTTCATTAGACGGAGAGACGGTGTAGTGAGCGTCATGCCTCACAACGCAGATGCGCCCTCTCTCTCTTTCCAATAACCTTGTGCCCGCAGAGCTGCAGTACATAATTATCACACTGACGAAGAAAAAGACACACGGGGCACTTAGCTAGGCCATGGACTCATTTCAGCCAGCCGAAATCCCATAGGGCAGACTCAGTGTCACTGACACATGACTGGCAGGGAAATCCAAACATTTGGGCCTACCTGCTCATGTGCGCATATTTGGCTTTGTCTAAGTTGCAATAAAGAAACGATCACAGTTAGTTAGTGTGACATTCCTTGGACAACCTTTAGTGATTGCTACAGTATTTTGAACTGAAGAAATGAGTGAGCAAAGCACTAACGTTGTGGTGTGATTGTGTGTGAGTGTGTGCCTGCGTGCGCGCGTTTGTGTGTTTGTGTGTGTGTGTGTGTGTTTGTAAAGAGCCTTGTAGGAAAATATATCTCTCAACGCATAACACTATCTGTGCTGTAAAAATTCCATTCTCAGCGAGGAACTTGCTTCTAGCGCCTAAGTGGCCAGTTGATTAAAAAAAAAACAGTCTGACAGTGATACATTCTATGTTTTAAAGTGAAGCCCACGTTCCACACGACAGCTGTCTGTATTGGCCTAGAAAAGGGCCTACATCAAAGACCGAAGAAAATCGATAAGGAGATGTGTTAAAGCTGTTACATCGCAAGATACATCCACTGGCATTCAAACAGTTACACCTCACTTATTAATGAAGGTGGAAATGGGGAAGTTGGAGATCTTCCATCCTCTATTTTATTTAAAATATTCAGGGCCCTTTATTCCAGGCGGTAAAAATGAAAACACATTCGTTAAATTCCAATTATACGGCGTGGTTCTAACGTGGAACTAAGTGCTTGTCTGGAAGGAATGCTGAGCTTTTTAAAACCAAGTAAGAGCTTTTCGGAAGGCTGGCTAAGGGGGCGGGTGTGTGGTTGTTGCGTTGGCTGCCGTACCGCACAACAGCACCACTGGGATACACTAACTCTAACCGCGCAGATATAATGGAGCTAAATTGGCCTAATGAACAGGAACACTGATGGATTTCTACTTGGGCGGCTTTATTCAAGGCCAATACTCAACGAGAATCAGCTCGGCGTCTTTCAAATGAGCTCTATTTCACGCAAACACAAGATGTTCCGTGGGTTTCCTGTACGCCTTGTGGGAACACTATTTTAACAAATCGTAACTCTTCATACAAGAGATTTATGTTGACAAAAAGACGAAAAAGAGTATTCTGAGTTATTTGTAGCTAAATTATTTACCCGCTCACCATCTTGTTTATTTATTTTTAAGAAGTCGTTATTAATTATTTATGAGTCCAAGTCGCTGTCATATCTATCTAAAAATATCTGCGACATGCCTCTTACTGCATCTGATCCATATCATATTGGCTTCTGGGAAACGGAAATACTCAGTTACGCTACGGCTACACCAGACGCGGAAATTCTGCCGTGCGGAAATAGAACGTTCACCAAGCGGAAATTTTAAATTAACCGGCTACACTGGACGCGTTAAAAATGTCTCCTTTATCGTTTTTGATCTCTGTGTTTATATATTTTATAAACCACAGTTCATCGGCACCAGTTCATCTGGATCAGAGTAACATGGGTAAGTATTAAGTCTACAGCAACCCGTAAATCAAACTAGATTCGTATAACGTTAAATTTGAGCTAGACATAGTTACCAAGCAACCATCAACGGACATAAACCATAAACCATTGATACAAAGTTACGTTGGTAAGTGACCAACTAACTAATTTGATACAAACGAACTAGTTGCAAATGAAATAGCTAGGGTAACCAGCTTCCACGTCAAAGATCAATATAATATTAGTCTGACTAAGTAGGTTTGATATATAGCAAGTTATGTAAAACTTCGGTATTGCAGACAGGCTAGTTGCAGACATATTAGCATAGATGAAAAGCTGTGAATAATCTAACCTCTATAGAGTTGTTTATGTTTGTGTGATACTAACTGATTAATTCGTTAATGACAGACAGCAGGCTAGTCGCAGATAGTCTAGCATAGATGACAGATGTGCAATCTAACCTCAAGAGGGTTGTTTTACAGTGCCTACAGTGAATAGGAGGAAGGCACTTGCCTTACTTGTTATCCTCCAAAGGATCAAAAAGAGGAAACGGACCTGGGTGACTGCAATCAACCAGCGCAGGCGACAGCAAGGGGTATTTTACAACCTGGCGGAGGAGTTGCGTATAAACGCTGCAACCCATCGATCGTACTTTCGTATGACACCAACGCAGATGGACCACATCCTGTCAGTGATTGGTGCAGATCTCCAGCGACAGGACACAAATTACAGACTGGCAGTCGAACCCAAGCAAAGACTTGTGGTTACACTGAGGTAGGCCAACACACAAGCTTTTGCCATGATTATTATGGTTTTGGGGAGAGAGCAGGGTGGTCCTCAATGGGCCTCTATTTGGAGGCTCAAGGCCCAGTGGGGCATTGCACCACCTTTACTTACTCCATCAATTTCAGACAAACTGCATGGGCTTAGGTGCTGACAAGTTACAGAGAAACACAAAGGAAATATTGATTTAAATAGACAATTTTATTGATATAGACTATAAGTCTGTGTAGTGAGGAATGGGTGAGGGCACAGTACTCTCACCACATTCCCCCCAAGTCTCCTCACTTTGTCTGTACCTCTGTGCCTGTGCATGTGAGGGTGGTGCATATAAAAGTTGGGGTTGGCGGCTCTGGTTGGATGGCTGGTGGCTCTGGTTGGATGGCTGGTGGCTCTGGTTGGATGGCTGGTGGCTCTGGTAGGATGGCTGGTGGCTCTGGTGGGATGGCTGGTGGCTCTGGTGGGATGGCTGGGATGTCTGATCCCATGGCCTAATTAGACCAGGGCTCTGCATCTGTGCCTGCTGGTGCCCTTGGTCCAGATCATGGACACCCTGGAGCCCTTCTAAAAGAGCAATCTTTGCCCTCAGCTTACCCCAGCCACTTAATTTGTTCAGCAAGGGCACCAGACTGAGGGCAAAATGAAACATCTCATCCTCCTCCTGTGGCACACGATGGTGCATATGGTGTGGAGGCTCCTGGACCATAGCCAGCAGCCTATCCTCCAAAGACTCCAAAGGTGCTGAGGCCCTCTTTCGCGCAGCAGGTCTTCTGTAGGGCTGTTTGATTAGGGAAAAGAATGATAATCACAATTATTTGAATCAACATTGAAATTACAATTATTTAACACAAATATTTAGGGTGTTTACTACCACGTGTGCCGGGTGTTCCATTATGGATGTGGCAGTAATATCTAATGCCTCTGTTCGAGTTGAGGTCTACCGCCTTCAGCCCCACACTTATATTAAGCCACAGTCAATTTATTTGACCTATTGCCATGAGTTTTCTTTATGTGTGTGTTTGTGTGTGTGTGTGTGTGTGTGTTTGGTGTGTGTGTGTGTGTGTGTGTGTGTGTGTGTGTGTGTGTGTGTGTGTGTGTGTGTGTGTGTGCATTGATGGCGTAGAAGAATGGATATTTAGCTTGCCACAAAATAAATAAGAAAAAAACTGTGTGTGTGTGTGAAGCTGTAAGCCTGTACTCTAGCTGATTTCAAGCCTGCTGCTGCTGTGTTCGGAGGTCTGTTCACACTGACAGAAGGTTAATATTTCAGTCCTTGTCTAACAGCATGCAAAATATTGCTGCTCTAACAAGAGCAATAACTGTGGAGTTTGAAGCGCTAATGGATAATGTTTGATGATTTCATTATTGAGTTACACAGTCAACATTACTCTGAGGGAGTGTATGTGTGTGTGTGTGTGTGTCTGTGTGCTGCAAGATTTATTGGAATTGTCTCTTGCTAAGAATGTCAACTGTGCCTTGTGATTGTATTTTCCTCCGTGTTTGTGTGTGTGTGTGGTTGTGTGTGCGCGTCAGTGCTTCTTTTTGTTCCTCTGAGATAATTTAAATGTCAGGGTTACATTGAGATGAGATGAAATCCGCCCGCTGTGCTCTCTGCATTATTTGTAGCCCTTCGGAGTTGAATGTGGAGGCACCAGTGGTTTGACTGAGCGAACCCTTTTTACAGATGAAGGTCTGTCTTTCAAAGAGGGCCGTATGGGAGGACGAGGGATTTGCTTTAGTTAAATTGAGTCTAAATAATTCACCCCCGTATGTTAAGAGACGTGCGGGGGGTCAGTGTGAGAACTGAAATGGCATGTTAGATCTCTGTTTAAGACCTATGGCAGGATGCACATATTGGCCTCTCTCTGGTGTTGGAAACAGACCCATTTTGCACAGGGCTACTTTCATGCTATCATATCCCAAATGTCTTTGTTGTCATGGCGCTCCCTGTGGATGTGATGATGAGTGTGTGTAACAGCAGTGGCAGTCAGTGCTATTTTCTCCTCTCCTCTCCTCTCCTCTCCTCTTTTTCTCGTTTCCTGTCCTCTGTCCTTCCTTCTCTTCTCTTTTGTCATTCCCTCGTGTTTTTCCCCTCTCTTCTCTTCTCTTTCTCATCCTCACTTCTCTTCTCTTCATGTTACTCTGTTTTTTTTCTGTCCTTTCCCCTCTTCTCCCCCTGTCTCCCTCTGACCAGCAGACCTAACTTCCCTCTCTCTCTATGTCACACACTCCTCTAATCATGTCCATCTCCTTGGTGCTCCAGACTCCATCGGATCATTGCATAATCCTGTTAACCTTGACTGACCCTCCCCCCCACACACCCCCCAAACACCCCCTCCTCCTTCACCGCCACTGCTTCCTCATGGCAACATGTCACCTAAGCGACAGCATGGCTAATAAAGGGGAATGCTCTCGTTTACATTTCGAACGGCCATTTTGGAAATTGAATAAAACCTCTCCCCTCCCTCCTCTTTCTTTTTATCCTCCTCCCATCCCCTCCTCCCCTCCTCTCCTCCGCCCCATGAGCTTCTGTGATTATTGTGTCACACGCCCCCCTGTAGCAATTTCAGCCCAATTGATTTATTGATCCGGGCTCGGAAATGGCCCTTAACAATAGACGGGGGAGAACCTAGAGAGTCGGTTTATTTAACGTGTACCTATATGACAACATGTGACATTTACATACACTCAGCTAATGGGACTAACTGAAGGGGGAGTGGAAGGGGTATTGGACTGTGACTTTATGTGTGGCCTTCAGTTTGTGCTGCACAGAGGCTAAGATCATGCAGGGAGCTTGCCGATGATTGCTCTTGTTGAATGGGAAAGGAAAATAAACTAAATTAAACATGATGGCAACGCAGGGCCCATCTGTTGCATTCTCTCTCTCTCACTCTTTCTCTCTCTCTCTTTCTTTTTCCTCCTCAGCACCCTCTTATTCTGTAGCTGACTGCATATCCACTCTGGGTAGATGAACACGATGTGAGGGAACAGATTAACAGCTGGAAAGGGTGCCGTAAAACCTCTCACAGCTCCCTTGAAACCTTGCTCTTCTCTGGGTTACTCTGACTTAATGCCTGGGCAGGCCCAGCTACCGGAGGATGGCAGGGGACTTTCCCCGCATATCTCCCCAGGTCAGGATGCATGTAATTGGGCCCTTTTGTTGCCCCCACTGGGCCCCTCTGGTTGCAGTGGTCTAGTGTGATTCAGAGCTGACCAGTCCCAGAGGTCTCATGGGCTCAGGTGTATGCTACTATGCATGGGGAAATGGCTATTGGGACACTGGACACCGTAGGCAGTGATAGAGGAGGGTTTAAAGACCCTCCCCAGTGGAAATGAAGTTTTTAACCCTTGTCCATGTGGTGTTTTTAACCTTGTCCATTTGGTGTTTTTAACCTTGTCCATGTGGTGTTTTTAACCTTGTTCATGTGGTGTTTTTAACCTTGTCCATGTGGTGTTTTATATGAATGAGTATATCCACCTCGGAACTGCTGTGCACCAATGACAGTCTCAAAAACACGGAATCAGACATTCATACGTCACATACCTAAGAAACCAATTCGGCAACTTGCGGGGTATGTCTTTACATATCATTAGCATAAGGCTGCGTTGAAACGAGAGCTGTTCCAGGCAAAGCCAGGTGTGACTAATTTGCATATTCATATCCCATGAATGCTAAATGAGGCAAACGTGTATGGGCTTTTGAGGAACAGAGAGATTTTAGGGGTTTAATCAATGCCAGGAGAAAGACTTAACGAGGTTGGATGTGAACCAATTGTAGTATATGTGGGGTATGTTTCACAGCATGGATAAGTCACACACAGTATGAACATGCAATCTCAAACACACTTACACACACATGCTCAAACGCATACACACACACACACACACACACACACACACACACACACACACACACACAAGTTGACTGTATGCTCAAACACACACACACACAAACACACATTCACATTGATGCATGACATTTGTTCTGCTGCTTTTATATGTAAAAGTCCATTTACCTTTCAGAAAGCTTGATTAATCCTCTAAGTCCTTTGTGTGTGTGAAAGTAACAAAGTGAGAAAAAAATGACAAGGTGTACTTTCTCTCTCACGCTCTGCACAACAGGCATTATCTACCTTGGAGTCGGCCTTTATTCCCCAAATGTGCGTGTTGTGCACTCTCGCCAAATCCGCCGGTATCAGTTTGCCCAAATGAGATGCCCTTCACGCTTCCTCTCCAGTGCCTGGCGCTCAGAGCTTTCCTTCTCATCAGCGCTCACCCCACTCATCTCTCCTCTCCACCCAGGAATAACAAAGAACCCTTATGTCTCAGTTGGCCGACCATGCAAAACGGCTTTCCTCCACATTCTCCCTCATGTGTTCCAAGCATTCATGACATTTGCATGGTGCCCTGAAATTGATCTGAAGTAAGCCCGTATTGGGTGTGATCTTTCTGCAAGGCCCGGCGCGACCTCATTAACTCATTCAGCTGGTGTGCTGGTGCCGAGTGGGGCTTTGGCTGCAGGGAAATCAGTCGCTCTTTTCAAAGGTAAAGGTTTTCAGTGGACCATTAACTAGAACGTATTAAAGCTAATCCGCCTTTGATCAAATGAAGTGGGTGTGTGGGGGAGGGAGGGGAGGCATGAGGGAGCTGGTCATGAATCATGGTAAATAATGAGAATAATAACGATAACGATAATAATATTGATAATAATAATAACAATAATAACTAGAAAATGCATTTCCTGAAGGAAATACCAGTGCATGAAATGCAAAAGTTAGGAAAGGAAGAAGAAAAGAAAAAAGAGTGAAAGAAGGAAAGAAGAAAGGAAAGAAGAGTGGAAGAAGGAAAGAAGAAAGGATAGAAGAGTGAAGAAAGGAGAGAAGAGAGGATGAAGGAAAGAAGAGTGAAAGAAGGAAAGAAGAAAAGAAAGAAGAGTGAAGAAAGTAAGAAGAGTGGAAGAAGAAAAGAAAGAAGAGTGAAGAAAGGAAAGAAGAGTGAAAGAAGGAAATAATAGTTGAAGAAGGAAAGAAGAAAAGGAAAGAAGAGTGAAAGAGAAATAGAGAGTGAAAATATTGAAAAAAGGAGATAAAAATGGAGTGAGAGAAAGTAGACTGAGAGGGATAGAGAGAAAGATGGAGAGATGGAGAGAAAAAAAGTAGAGAATGGAAGGTGTCTTAATGTTCCTAGTTACAGTTAAATTGAGAGGGACAGAGAAGAGGTTCCTTTGATTTGGCGCAGCTGTCAGTGAAGCACAGGTGCAAGCCAGTTTAAAGACCCTATTATGATGTCATAATGGCCCAATGTAAGTCAATGGGAAAATTTCGATTCGTTTTTATTTAATATCTTAAAAAGTACAAAGTTTAGAAAAGTGAAAAATACATAGCATAAGTGTCCTTTACAAGACCTACGCGACAAAGTTTGAATGAAGTTTCTACGTTAAGCGGTTCGGGCTGAATTAATCGCAGAAAAAGGTAACAAGAATAAGAAGAAGAAGAAGAAGCCTAGGAATAACAATACAGGGCATTTCATGCACTGTAATAATAAACTTGATTTGTATAGTACTTTATTTATGCAGGGAATGTAGCTCAACAAAAAGTGCAAAATAGTAATGGATAAACCACACAATGATAACCAAAGATAAACCACTTACAACTACTGTAGCTTTCTTTCATAGGCAAGAAGGGGATAGGTATGAAGTGTACAGGGATGAAGCCAGGCAAGGAGTGAGGGATGTAGAGAGAGAGTGAGAGTTTTAAAAGAGAAAGGTAAAAGATAGAGGGGGGGGGGGGTTGGGAGTGGAAAGAGAGAGAGAGAGAGAGAGAGAGAGAGAGAGAGAAACAAAGAAAGAGTGTGAGAACGAGAGAGTTTTTTAATTGCAGCAGAGACTGAAGTGATACAGACATTGACACACACACACACACACACACACACACATACTGCAGTGACACAGAGACACTTCTGTTCTGTGAACCCTTCGGAGAGTCAGTGATATTATCTTTGCTCTCCCTCTCTCTTTCTCTGTCCCTCTTTCCCTCTCTTTATTTCATTCTTTCATTCTCTCTTTCACTCTCAGTGTTCCTCTCTCTTCGTTTTATCCTCTCTTTCTCTCTCTTCCTGTCTCTCTCTCTCTTCCTTCCTTTCTCTCTTTCCCTCTGTATACCCCCTCTCATCTCTCTCTTTTCCCTGTTTCTCTCTGCCTTTATTTTACTCTTTCCCCTCACTCTTCAACTTTTCATGCCACCTTCTTTATCCTCTCTCCCACCATCTCTCCATCTTTCCTGTCATATGTATTAAAAGATTCCTGACCCTGTGCCACAGCTGTGCTCAGTGGGTCGCCATGGCCATGGATGGCCCGAGCCTCCCTACAGACACACACACACAAACACAGACTCAAACGCACACACAGACACGCACGCACAGAAACGCAAGCACCCAAGCACACAAGCATGCATGCACGCACGCAGGCATGCAGGCAGGCACGCACACACCCACACACACACAAGCCATGCCTCCTGGGTGCATATGAACACCTTTCAGAGGGTGCCACCGTCCTCTCACCAACCCCCCTCATTAGAGGTCCTCTTTATTAACGCTTAAGAAGCCATAAATACAGCAATGGCAGTACACGAGATCAATAACATGATTGAATTACAGAAAGTAGCTGAAGGTGGAGAAACAAAACAAACTAGAAAATGCATTTCCTGAAGGAAATACCAGTGCATGAAATGCAAAGGTTAAGAAAGGAAGAAGAAAAGAAAGAAGAGTGAAAGAAGGAAAGAAGAAAGGAAAGAAGAGTGTAAGAAGGAAAGAAGAGTGAAGAAAGGAAAGAAAAGTGGAAGAAGGAAAGAAGAGTGGATGAAGGAAAAAAGAAAGGCAAGAAGAGTAGAAGAAGGAAAGACAAAAGGAAAGAAGAGTGAAGAAAGGAGAGAAGAGTGGAAGAGGGAAAGAAGAAAGGAAAGAAGAGTGAAAGAAGGAAAGAAGAAAAGAAAGAAGAGTGAAGAAAGGAAAGAAGAGTGGAAGAAGGAAAGAAGAAAAGAAAGAAGAGTGAAATAATGAAAGAAGAAAAGAAAGAAGAGTGAAGGAAGGAAAGAAGAGTGGAAGAAGGAAATAAGGAAAGAAAGAAGAGTGAAAGAAGGAAAGAAGAAAGGAAAGAAGAGTGGAAGAAGGAAAGAAGAGTGAAGAAAGGAAAGAAAAGTGGAAAAAGGAAAGAAGAGTGGATGCAGGAAAAAAGAAAGGCAAGAAGAGTGGAAGAAAGGAAAGAAAAATGGAAGAAGAAAATAAGAAAGGAAAGAAGAGTGGAAGAAGGAAAGAAGAGTGAACAAGAGTGTCTCTGGATGAAGAGATAAAGAGAGAGTGAAAATATTGAAAAAAGGAGATAAAAATGGAGTGAAGAAGAGAGATTGAGTGTGAGAGAAAGTTGACAGAGAGAAAGATGGAGAGATGGAGAGAAAAAAAATAGAGAATGGATGGTGTCTTAATGTTCCTAGTTACAGTTAAATTGAGAGGGACAGAGAGAGAAGAGGTTCTTTGGATTTGGCACAGGTGTCAGTGAAGCATACTAAGGCAGAAGGCAGTAACTTCTATGTTAAAGCTCAGTGGTATGATAACAATGGAATAATGACCCTATTAATTAATCAGTAGTAATACTATTTCATTTATCACAATTACCAATACAATGATTATCACACACACACACACACACACACACACACACACACACACCATTGAATTATCACATTAAGCACATAAAACAATGAACTTGAATTGTCACATGAAACACATAAAACATCTATGTCAGTCCATTGGGGTGTGTGTGTGTGTGTGTGTGTGTGTGTGTGTGTGTGTGAGAGAGAGAGAGAGAGAGAGAGAGAGAGAGAGAGAACGATAGAGAATGAGGCCCATTTTCCCCCTCCACATGCCCCCGCTCGCCAAGGGAAGTTACCCGATTTAGATGCACCTTTTTCGGACTAGCCACAGGCACTGGGTGGGGGAATAGCCCGATAGCTTAGCATATCTGCCATGCAATTCTAATGGTAATGCTACCTAGCTTGGTATGCTAACTGTCGGTAGCCTATACATCGTGAAATCAACCAAATTACTGATGTCACTGGCTTTAATTTGATAATGGCATGTTAGTAGTACATTTAATATCAGTACATTTGTTTAATTACTGCTGATATTTTACAAATACGTCAAAAACTCATTTTTGACCAAACTTGAAGTTACGGTCTTTTGCCTTAGCACGGCAGAGTAAAGCACAGGTGCAAGCCAGTTTAAAGACCCTATTATGATGTCATAATGGCCCAATGTAAGTCAATGGGAGAAATCTATATTCGTTTTTCTTTAATATATTAAAAAGTATAAAGTTTAGAAAAGTGAAAAATACATAGCATAAGTGTCGTTTACAAGACCTACGCGACAAAGTTTGAATGAAGTTTCTAGGTTAAGCGGTTCGGGCTGAATTAATCGCAGAAAAAGGTAACAAGAATAAGAAGAAGAAGAAGCCTAGGAATAACAATACAGGGCATTTCATGCACTGTAATGAATAGAAAAGACAAATACAAACTAGAAAATGCATTTCCTGAAGGAAATACCAGTGCATGAAATGCAAAGGTTAAGAAAGGAAGAAGAAAAGAAAGAAGAGTGAAAGAAGGAAAGAAGAAAGGAAAGAAGAGTGTAAGAAGGAAAGAAGAGTGAAGAAAGGAAAGAAAAGTGGAAGAAGGAAAGAAGAGTGGATGAAGGAAAAAAGAAAGGCAAGAAGAGTGGAAGAAGGAAAGACAAAAGGAAAGAAGAGTGAAGAAAGGAGAGAAGAGTGGAAGAGGGAAAGAAGAAAGGAAAGAAGAGTGAAAGAAGGAAAGAAGAAAAGAAAGAAGAGTGAAGAAAGGAAAGAAGAGTGGAAGAAGGAAAGAAGAAAAGAAAGAAGAGTGAAATAATGAAAGAAGAAAGGAAAGAAGAGTGAAGGAAGGAAAGAAGAGTGGAAGAAGGAAATAAGGAAAGAAAGACGAGTGAAAGAAGGAAAGAAGAAAGGAAAGAAGAGTGTAAGAAGGAAAGAAGAGTAAAGAAAGGAAAGAAAAGTGGAAGAAGGAAAGAAGAAAGGCAAGAAGAGTGGAAGAAGGAAAGAAAAATGGAAGAAGAAAATAAGAAAGGAAAGAAGAGTGGAAGAAGAAAAGAAGAGTGAACAAGAGTGGCTCTGGATGAAGAGATAAAGAGAGAGTGAAAATATTGAAAAAAGGAGATAAAAATGGAGTGAAGAAGAGAGATTGAGTGTGAGAGAAAGTTGACAGAGAGAAAGATGGAGAGATGGAGAGAAAAAAAAATAGAGAATGGATGGTGTCTTAATGTTCCTAGTTACAGTTAAATTGAGAGGGACAGAGAGAGAAGAGGTTCTTTGGATTTGGCACAGGTGTCAGTGAAGCATACTAAGGCAGAAGGCAGTAACTTCTATGTTAAAGCTCAGTGGTATGATAACAATGGAATAATGACCCTATTAATTAATCAGTAGTAATACTATTTCATTTATCACAATTACCAATACAATGATTATCACACACACACACACACACACACACACACACACACACACACCATTGAATTATCACATTAAGCACATAAAACAATGAACTTGAATTGTCACATGAAACACATAAAACATCTATGTCAGTCCATTGGGGTGTGTGTGTGTGTGTGTGTGTGTGTGTGTGTGTGAGAGAGAGAGAGAGAACGATAGAGAATGAGGCCCATTTTCCCCCTCCACATGCCCCCGCTCGCCAAGCGAAGTTACCCGATTTAGATGCACCTTTTTCGGACTAGCCACAGGCACTGGGTGGGGGAATAGCCCGATAGCTTAGCATATCTGCCATGCAATTCTAATGGTAATGCTACCTAGCTTGGTATGCTAACTGTCGGTAGCCTATACATCGTGAAATCAACCAAAATACTGATGTCACTGGCTTTAATTTGATAATGGCATGTTAGTAGTACATTTAATATCAGTACAATCAGTACATTTGTTTAATTACTGCTGATATTTTACAAATACGTCAAAAACTCATTTTTGACCAAACTTGAAGTTACGGTCTTTTGCCTTAGCACGGCAGAGTAAAGCACAGGTGCAAGCCAGTTTAAAGACCCTATTATGATGTCATAATGGCCCAATGTAAGTCAATGGGAGAAATTTATATTCGTTTTTCTTTAATATTTTAAAAAGAAAAAAGTTTAGAAAAGTGAAAAATACATAGCATAAGTGTCGTTTACAAGACCTACG
>NC_137922.1:21319270-21329270 GCF_963457725.1 Sprattus sprattus | reverse complement strand
TTCTGAATTTTCAGTTTTCTTTCAATTTGGTAGAGTAGAACATTCAGGTTTGGGCTATTCAGTGGCGTAACGTAGTTATCACGGGCCCTGGTGCAGGCTATTATGGCGGGCCCTTGTCAGTGTTGTAAGGCAGTGGTTCCCAAACATTTGTGTCCCGTATCCTTTTTTCATGTTTGTAACCGCCGCTATCACGCCCCTGCCCCGGCACACATACAGTATTCCGCCTATTACACCTGTCAGTGTAATTTTTTCGCTGAATATAGGTATACATCAGTGTTTTTGGCAATGTGACTTGGCTATTCAGACTATTTAGATTGACATAAATATGTCTATGGGCCCTGGCTACGGGGCTATATAATGTACGCCAAATCTCTGGTGAACCCAGTAAAAAAGGAAGAACAGCAAAGCTATTAAAATACAACAACTTGATTGATTTTGTATGTAGGGTATATATTTTTGCAGGCAGCAGCTGTGTGACTTTCATGTTTTCACAAAACTGGGCTCTCATTGCAATCTCTATGGCTTCTGGGAGGGCTATCCCCACCATGCTTTCGTCATACGTAAGGACATCATATGGCTTTGATCAAGTCACATTCTGTCAAGATGGCTAACGTTCAGTGCAACAACTCGATTCGCTCTTTGAAAGAACCTCCTTTTAGTCGGTGTACTAATGAAGATAAATTGACAAGGATCAAGACAGCTATCTAAGTTTTCGACCTGAGCCCTGTTTTGTGAAAAAAAATGGATTTAACATGAGAGTGAGAGAGATCTGGGGTGATTTCCTTTTCGCCCCAAAAAGGGGCGGGCCATAAGAAGCACCACTTTTGGCACATTGACTGATGCCTGATTCGACAATGACATTCAGAGGCAGATCAGATGGTAGTGGTAGAATCCGACAGAAAAAAATCTCCTTCTGCCTAAACACTGGAGAAAGTATTTTGAGTATTTTAAATACAAAATGACTCCACTCTAAAGTATTTTGTTACAAATTACATTTGATTTTTTATCTGCCCTATCAAATACAAATTACAAAATACTCAAAAGTAAATTAACTAGTATTTCAAATACAAGTAATTGAAATACTGCCCATCTCTGCAGACACTGCACACACACACACGTACCACCACCCCACCCCACCCCGCCACACACACACATACACACACATACACACACACAAACAAACTTGCATGCATACAGACAAAAGCATGCACATGCAGTAACATTAGAAATGTCTTTCTGTTCCACTGATATTTGCACCTTGTATCGCTCCTAGTCTCTGAGGCTCTAAAGACCTTCAGCTCAGGCCTGATCTCCCCTGCCTGCTGGTACAGGATGGAGCTTTAAACGTGTCCATTTTACACTTCAGAGAGAGAAAGAGGGAGACAGAGATGGAGAGAGAGAGGGAGGATTGCAGGGGGGAGAGAAAGAGGAATGAATATAAGACCGAGAGAGGAAGAAACATTGGAAAAAAAGAAGAAGAGATGAAGGATGAGAGAAAAGGCACTGCTGGAGAGATGGAGAGAGTGAGTGGGAGAGAGATTAGCGAGAAGGTACATAAGGGAGTGGACAATGATGAGTGAGAGACAGAGAAAGAAAGAGAGAGAGGAAACGCATGAGAAAGAGAGAGAGAGAGAGAGGAAACGGACATGAGAGAGCGAGAGAGAGACAGAGCAGGGGGAAAGTGAGGGAAGTGAGGGAAAAGCAGTCCCAGATATGCGGAGGAGTGCCGCCTCAGAGCCCCAGAACCCAACAGTGGATAACATCTTTGATGACGGCCTCTTTTATCTTAATATAATGCTGGTTTTATCTAATCGCGCAGGAAAGGCATCTCCATGTGACCCAGAAAATTGAAAAGGAAAGAAAAGAGAGCATAAAGAACAGAGGGAGGGAGAGAGAGAGAAAGAGGGAGAGAGAAATGAGGGGAGAAGGGAGAGGGACAGAGGAGTTTGATTATGACAAGTGATCTGATATCTGCAGGCTTTATGTCAGTTTGTATTTTTCCTTCAGAACACCAGTAATCCCCATATCTCTATCATCCTCATCAGGATCTCTGATTGTTACATGTTGGTCTGAGGCCTGAAGTTACTATGTGTCTGTGTGTGTGTGTGTGTGTGTGTGTGTGTGTGTGTGTGTGTGTGTGTGTGTGTGTGTGTGTGTGTGTGTGTGTGTGTGTGTGTGTGTGTGTGTGTGTGTGTGTGTGTGTGTGTGTGTGTGTGTGTGTGTGTGTGTGCGTGTGTGTGTGTCTGTGTGTGTTTGTGTGTGAGTGTGTGTGTGTGTGTGTGTGTGTGTGTGTGTGTGTTTGTGTGTGTGTGTGTGTGTGTGTGTGCGTGCGTGCATTCGTGTGTCTGTGTGTGTGTGTGTGTGAGAGAGAGCGAGATAGAGATTTTTCTTCCTTCATAGACACATACACCAGATCACCAGATGTGTCTGTTGTGTGTGTATAGGTGTGTATATGCACATGTGTGTCTGTCTGTGTGTGTGTGTGTGTGTGTGTGTGTGTGTGTGTGTGTGTGTGTGTGTGTGTATCGGTGTGTATGTGCACATGTGTGTGTTTGTGTGTGTGTGTGTGTGTGTGTGTGTGTGTGTGTGTGTGTGTGTGTGTATAGGTGTGTATGTGTTTTAGTGCACATGTGTTTCTCTGTGTGTGTGTATAGATGTGTATGTGTTTGTGTGCACATGTGTGTCTGTGTGTGTGTGTGTGTGTATTGGTGTGTATGTGTTTGTGTGCACATGTGCATCTGTGTGTGTGTCTGTACTTGCGTGCCCAATTCAGCATGCATCAATCCACTCATGCCCCTTCGCAGCATGCAAGCCTCCATTTGCACATCTGTGATGGGTCCTACCGGAGCAGCTGTCACGATTAACCCAAAAGAGCTTCCTCTGCCTCTGTTGAACAGGTTCAGTGCTAATTAGAAAGTCTAAAAATTAGCAGCCATCTGCTCTCACACACACTAGTCGTCTTATATGTAGGCTTATCATGGTTAACTAGTATGTATAAACTGTCCAATTTTATCCATACAGTTTCAAAATTGGTGTTACCCTACTGAGAACCGACCCATAGACCTGCGACTTCTGTTGTTGACATTTGTTAATCATGCATATCATCTTTTGAGCTTTTGAATTTGTCTTTAGATGTTTGGTTAGCAATGGTAGTTTACACTTTTCGTAAATATTTTGATGAACTTCTCAAACTTCACATTCCTCCAATTATCAGTCCATCATGTGAACAAGAAACCAGTCTCTGAAAGCGAATTGAAGAGAAAACTCATAACATGGTCCTCTAACACTGAACCAATCCCAGCACAAGGTGAAAATTTCAAACAATAGTCTATAGCTTATGTCTCAATGCTTCTGACAATGCGGACTGTGTAGAGGAACTAGATTTAGAACTAGAACTAGGAGATGCCTCTAACAATAGAATGGTTTGGCTGCTAAGTTTCCAAATCACTAACTTCTGTAAAAATAACGCTGACTCCTTTAAGTGGGAGTGTATGTGTGTGTGTGTGCTGGGTATGTGTGTGTGTGCTGGGTCACGTTTGGTCACGACTGAGGGGGAAGACAACCCATCAGTGTGCCCAGAGTGGGATTAAGCCTTAAGGTCTGATATTGGGATATTCATGGGAGCTGGAAAGGACATTTAAAATCCAATATCATCTAATGTCTTTCATGAAACAGGTCAATGGTCTTTATTATCCAGCAATATTGGAGGATATTGTCTTTCATCGCGGTATATTGTCACTATGGATAGTCTTCTATGCACCCATGACATGCCTATGACTACAGTGCACTGACTTGTTGTATTATAGCTTTGCATAATGATCTTCTATAGAGGGCATGAACATGACTTCATAGTATGCCTAAGTCCAAAAAAATCGAATTGAATTGTAACAACACGTCTGAGTTATATCTACGGATCTAGTAAAGACTACTATCATTGAAATGATATGGGATATTAATGTATATATGAAAGAGAGCAGTTCTTTGGCAAGGTGTAAGAAAAACTGACTGCCAACTGCCTTTATTTTAAGCAGGTATTCATTTATGTTCCTCCCAGTTTCCATGTTTCCCCTTCTAAAGGCAGCCATGTTTCAGCGTATTCTGGCGGGAAAGTGACATTGATGCATACCCTCTATTGGTGGGATTAATGAACTGTAATGTTAAGCATTATACAACAGTTACACGTAGGTCCGGTTGAACAATGTATTCATTTCTGATTGGACAAGAGGCCTTCCATGGGTGGGGATATCTTGGCACAGCCCCACTTCTCTTCACCGATGGTAATCACTCTTCGTTTGATATACTTTAACTGTTGAATTGTACAATGTTAACATTCCATTCATTCAAAGCGAGAAACCAGAATGGCAGGCAGCAATATTTTAAGGTTGCATTTGGCAGTATAAATTATCATGAAATGTCAAAACAGCTGAGTGTGCAAATTAAGGTGTACAAGCAGCCCTTCTGACTCAACTTGGCTGCAGAATGGCAATATGCATTGCTTGGCAATGTTCGATGCTGAAAGCTCCAGAGTTTTTTTTTGGATCAGGGAATTGAATAATCAAAATCTTAATCATTTCTGGTGTCTTCAAACTCAGTTAGTTGGTACTAAAACTGATGTATTAAACCAATATGACACTTATGTTGTTGAGGCCGGTGGAGGATATCCCTATGTCTGGAATCACCTGCGGCATTCAGCCTCAGGCCTTGTCTAGTCATATTTATTTATATAGCACATTTATAAAACAGCAGGAGTTCTACCAAAGTGCTTTCAAGCCTAGGTTATTCAATTAACAATACAAATAATCAAGAACAAAAAGTTAAAAAGATTAAACAGGATTAAAAGGATTAAACAGACTAAAGAAATATAAAATATATAGGACATACAAAGCAATAACAGTTAAATAATTAAAGAGGAAAGATAGATGACGATTGCCGCCAAAATCTAATAGTAAAAGGTCTTAGTTAAACTTCATGCTGTCATATACAGTATGTCAGACTACTTGTAATTTATGAAGTGATACTTAGCTTATCCCTGAGTATAGTGCATTGCAATAGTCCAGTCTGGAAGATATAAAAGCATGGACCACTTTCTCACAATATTTTTGGGAAAGGAAATTTCTCACCTTGTCTCAGATGCAATTGTTCTCAGCTAATAAAATGAATTACTAGCCACCCAACTTACCTATAAAATTTCAAATCAGTGAAGAAGGTGAACGAAGCACTCTACACAGGGCGGCATTCGTTAAGCTTGATGACGCTATTATCCATCCAGAGTTTAATGTCTTCAAGGCAGTCAAAAGGAGGTTGTACATCGTCTTGACTAGAATTAAGAGGAAAATATATTTGTGTATCATCAGCATAGCAGTGGCAGGAGATCCCATGCTTTCTGAATATCTGACCAAGAGGCAATAAATAAAGTGAGAACAGAAAGGGGCCAAGTATGGAACCTTGTGGAACTCCTTGTTGAGAGGTGCAATATTTGAAAATATGCAATCTGTATTGACCATAAATGTTCTATTAGACCCACTGAAGTGCTTTTCCTTTTACCCCAACACAATGCTCCAAGCGCTTGTGCCTATGGCCGAATCAAAGCCGTAGGGATATTCTTAACCATCCCAAATCTCTCTCGTGTCATATTGCTTAAATATAACACTGGCCAAAACGGTACAGTTAATTTCAGGTTATGGTTGCTATTTCCAGTTCTGCTACTTTCATTTGATATGTGAGATCTTTTTTTAAATATCCTATTCCCTCACACAGTAACAAAGAAAACCACTTTACCAGTTGTCAAAGTTTGTTCTCCTCGACGACTGCAACAGTAAATCTGAATTAACAGAGACAGACATTCTTGCATGAGGTTTTTTGTGGCAAGATGAGGTGTCAACTGAAGCAGAAAGGAGAGAATCCCAAAATCGTGTGTCGTGCAAACACACATATACACACACACACACACGCTCACACACACACACAAAAACACACATATACACACACATTCCCGTGTTTGCAAACACACATATACACACACATTCCCGTGTTTGCAAACACACATATACAGACACATTCCTGTGTTTCCATCAGAGGTATGAAACTTTGCTAGCCCAATGGGGGACAGGGTGTCTCTTGTGCTTTGTTATGTCTTGTTTACTTAGAATGTGGATGAAGGGAAAATAGTCTATCCCTACTCTCAAATAAACTGAAAATGAGAAGAGATGAGAGCAGAACAGAGGAGCGGAGAGGACAGGAAAGGAGAGCTGAGCAGAGCAGAGCAGAGCAGAGCAGAGGAGAGGAGAGGAGGGGAGAGGAGAGGAGAGCAGAGGAGAGGAGAGGAGAGAAGAGAAGAGAAGAGAGGAGAGGAGAGGAGAGGAGAGGAGAGGAGAGGAGAGGAGAATAGAGAAGAGAAGATAAGAGAGGAGAGAAGAGAGGAGGACAGGGAAGAGCATGAACAAAAAGCGTTTAAAACAACTGTTACAGAGAGCAGATTGGAAAAGAGAGACTGAGATGGACATGAGAGGGAAAGCGAGACGGAGAGACAGAGATGAGAGAAGCAGAGAGACTGAGAGACAAGATGAGAGGAAAACTGTGAGGAATAAAGGGAGAAAAAGAAGAAGGGGAAATAAGGAAATGAAGGAAGAGAGTAGTGAAAATAATAAAAAAAAGAGTTGCGAGTTAAAATAAAAATAGCCCAGCACCCCACCCCTGTCCAACTCTCAGAGAAAACTTCTGAAACTCTGGCTCGTTTGTGATGCCGAGGGGCTCCTGTCTCACGCTCTGCAACCCGACCCTGACTGGAGGGCAGAGCGGCAGTCATCCCTGGCCAGTCTGAGCTCGCTCCGACAACCAGAGCAGTGGGGCGCCACCGTGTCACCATGGGAACACGGCGGACTCCAAAACAGTGTGAGGGGTCGGCCAGATCTGCAGGGGTCTATTTGTGCAGCTCAGCTGAAGAGTTTTGTTTTGTTGTGTTTGTTTGTTTCTGGTGCAACTCTGTGAGGCTGCCAGGGCCTGTGTTGTCTCAGGGGGTCTGCCTCTACCGCGGCCTCTAAAATGGGCCAGAGAGACTGACTGGTTGAGGTTGTGTTGTCCTGCAGAGCCCTGCGGACTCTCGATTTTCCTGCCTCAGGTCTGCGACTGTTTCGCGGTGAGCTGCAGCATCAGCAACATAGCCTCCATTACCAGTGTTGTTATCATCCTACTCGTCACCATCATCATCTTTTTCTGAAATGATCATCATCATCAGTAACTTGACCTTCGTCATCCTCACCATTAAAAACTAATACAGCCAGCACTATCATTATCATCATTATGATCACCACAATAATAATCACCATCAATGTCAACGGCATCCCCAACACCTGCACCAACATAATCATCGCAACCATCATCAACAAAGTGAGCAATCCCAACCTCACTTCCCCCACAGAAATAATCATCACTATTGGCTTTATGTTAAGGAGTGTCGTGGCATACGTTTTCATGGGGTATGGAGTCCTTGCTTATTGTTCTGGCTTTACAGTAACTGAGGAAAAAGCAGATGACTGTCTCCTCTGCTGCTGATCTGGTGCTGTTATACCCGTTCACAGGGTGTATTATCAAGCATCATACTGTGATGATTGATGAACGGATGAACGGGCAGTTTTATGTGAGTGTTTCCAATTGTGTGTGTGTGTGTGTGAGTGTGTGTGTGTGAGTGTTTATGTGATGTGTGTGTGCTTGTGTGTGTGTGTGTTTGTTTGTGTGTGCATCTGATGCTTCACTGCTGAAATACCGAGCTGTGCGATTTATGGGGGGTGAAAGCTGGACTCCGTCTTCAGATAAAAGCAATAACTCTTTGGGTTTGAGTGTAGGGTACCGTATATTCTTCCCTTCCCTTCTCTCTCTCGCTCTCTCTCTCTCTCTCTCTCTCTCACACACTCTTTCTTTTATCTCTCTCTGTCTTTCTCTCTCACATGCTCATACATACCAAGGCAAGCTTTTGGTTTTACACCCCACTTTCATTCCATTGAATTGATCCTGAAAAGCTTGATTTTCCTCCTTTATTCTTTTTTGCTTTCCCTTTTTTCGTCATGTCTAATTTCCGTCTTGCATGGTGTATAGTGTATGTAGGTCTGTAGTGACCTTGCATGGTGTACAGTGTATGTAGGTCTGTAGTGTCCTTGCATGTTGTACATAGTGTATGTAGGCCTGTAGTGTCCTTGCATGGTGTATAGTGTATGGAGGTCTGTAGTGTCCTTGAATGGTGTATAGTGTATGTAGGTCTGTAGTCTGTTTCGCATGATGTGTAGTGTATGTAGGTCTGTAGTGTCTTTGCATCGTGTACATAGTGTATGTAGGTCTGTAGTGTCCTTGCATGGTGTATAGTCTATGTAGGTCTGTAGTCTGTCTTGCATGGTGTATAGTCTATGTAGGTCTGTAGCGTCCTTGAATGGTGTGTAGTGTATGTAGGTCTGTATTGTCCTTTGACGGGGTTTTTGGGATGGTGTGCCCTTCGTGATAAGGAGTAATGAGTCAGAGCACACTTTTTTCATTGTATTTTTAACACTTTTGTTTCCCAGGGCTCCCAAGTTTTTCGCATCAATCTCTACCCTACCCTCCCTTTTATGCACCTCTTTGTCTCTCTCCCTAACTTTCCCTCGCTGTTTCTCGTCCTAACTTTCTCGCGACCGAGCAGGCCAGGAATTTCACTGACATCACGATGGCCATGTCTTCGTACTAGCAAAGAGGACTATATGCCTGGAAAAAGTCAACCGTTTTTCCCTTTTTTTCTACTTTTTGTTTTGGTGATTGGAAGTACAAATAAATGTCTACCTACCTACCTACATACCCATTTTTTGAATTTGGATGTAACAGCAAGCTGGCATCTTGGGTAAAGATAGCCTAAGTGCAGATTAGACCTGAGCTGAAACACAGGGTGGCTTTGGATGAATACAGACGGGTATCTTCAGCTCTCACAGAACGCTCTTAGACTGACATTATCATGCATAAGCCAGCATCTGTCTCCTACATGCGCATACACACACAAACCAACACACACACACACACTCACACACACACACACACACACACACACACACACACACACACACATATATGCAAATGTGCCAACAGCAAAAACGGATGTGTGTGGTACACAGAGATGTGTGTGTGGTACACAGAGATGTGTGTATCTGTGTGTGTGTCCGACTGTGTGTGTTTGCAGTTATGGGACTCTACTGTATGCACTCTGGTTGTGAGTACCTGTGAATTTGAAGGACAAGTAAAGGTCACAGATCACTCTCTCCAAAGCAAGTATGAGAGTGTGTCTGTGTGTGTGTCTGTGTGTGTGTGTGTCTGTCTGTGTGTGTGTGTGTGTGTGTGTGTGTGTGTAATTGGAGGGTTGCAAGGTCTCTGTGTGCTGTGTACTGCTGCACCTGTGCTCCTGTAAGCCGCTCTCATCACTTTAGCGTAGCGCTCCCTGGAGAGCCGGCGTTGTTAAAATGGTTCCCCATCCCCCTCCATCCCTCCACCCCTCCAGCCTGCAGCTCACAGATGGAGCCCAGGCCGACTCACGGCCACTGCAGGGGCTCCTCCTGCTCTCTCCTCACTGTTCCCAGCCTCTCCTCCCCCTTTCAGTGTCTATAGACATGGAAGATCAGAGGGATGGGGGCCAGGCGGTTTACCATGCGATGGCTTAGATAGGACCGCTAGCTCAGCTAGTACAGCTAATGCACTTGCTTCTACAGTTCTCTTGATTGTGACATATTCCTGGTGCTGACCTCCGTATTGGTTTGACTACTGATGAGCACATAATGTATGCCATTGACAGGAACTGGGACCGACCAGGGGGATAGCATACGATGGCTCAGATATGACCACTAGCTTCTACAATCGTTTTTTAGTGTGTTCCTGAGTTCCTGGTGCTAAAAAATGTCACCCTCACCCTCAGGTTTGATAACTAGTGAGCACATAATGTATACTTTGCATTTACATTTATTGTGGATAAGCAAGCAAAGCGTATTCAGACTGT
>NC_137922.1:21309270-21311770 GCF_963457725.1 Sprattus sprattus | reverse complement strand
ATGTGTGTATTATACAAAAACTGGTCAACAATTTAGCTGCAGTTCTCTATCTCTCTTTCTCTCTCTTTCTTTCTCTCTATTTCTCTCTCTCTCTCTCTCTCTCTCTCTATCTCTCTCTCTCTCACACACACACACACACACACACACACACACACACACACACACACACACACACACAACACACACACACACACACACACACACACACACACACACACACACACACACACACAGAAATGTCCAGAACTCTAATGGTGTTTGTGGTGGTGTGTTGTTTATAGTCACAGGCGTTTGTGTGGCCAGGACGTGGGGTGATAAATGCCCACTCCAGCGCCTCAATAATAACACTGATGCAGCTCTAATGAGAGGGCAGGCCACTAACTCTCTTTTCCCCCAGCCTCTCCATCCCTCCCTCCATCCCTCTCTATTCTTCTCTCTATCCCTCTCTTTATCCCTCCCTCCCTCCATCCCTCTCTATCCCTCTCCCCCTCACCATCCCTCTCTCTATCCCTCTCTCTGTCTCTCCCTCCATCCCTCTGTATCCCTCTCCCTCCCTATCTATATCCCACTCTATCCCTCCCTCCATCCTTCTCCATCCTTCCATCCATTCCATCCTCTTTCCATTCCTCTCTATCCCTCCCTCCTTCCATTCCTCTCTCTATCCTTCTCCATCCTTCTCTCTATCCTTCTCCATCCCTTCATCCATTCCTATCCATCCTCTTTCCATCCCTCTCTATCCCTCCCTCCTTCCATTCCTCTCTCTATCCTTCTCCATCCCTCTCTCTATCCGTCCCTCTCTCCATCTCTGCCTTCAATCATCTCTCGCTCTTGCTGACTGCTGTTCTTTATAGAGGCCAGCCGGCTCTCTTTCTCTCTCTGAACCTCTCACATAGGATCTAGCACTTACATACGCCAACGGACACACACACTTACACACTCACACATACACTAACACACTTCATCCGAGCTCTAGATAGCCAACTGGCCTCTGCTTGACCACACACACACACACACACACACACACACACACACACACACACACACAGACACAAACACACACCCACACACACACACACACACACACACACACACACACACACACACACACACACACACACACACACACACACACACACACATATACACACAGCCTGTGGATTAAAGCGTTTTTGACTAATGCTCTTTTGATCTGATATTCCATGGGGCCGGGTGCGGCAGGCTGAGCCGCTCTAATTACGGCCATTCAGCTCATAGCAGCAGAGATTAGGAAAGGGCGCTCCGCATTTACCAGGAATTATTGCACTCTCTCTCTCTCACTCTCTCTCACTCTCTCTCTCTCTCTTTCCCTCTCTTTTTCTCTCTCTCTCCCTCCCTCTCTCTCTCCTGTCTCCCTCTCCCTTGCTCTCTCTCCCCCTCTCTCTTTCCCTTTCTCCCCCTCTTTCCCTCTCTCTCTCCCTCTCTTTCCCTCTCTCTCTAACTCTCTCTCTCTCTCTCCCGCTCCCTCTCTATCCTCCCATTCAGTCAGAGAACACCAGAAGGAGAATGACATGCTTGTCCTTTTAACACTCCACAGCTCTGCGTGAACCCTAATAGAACATATATCTGCACAATGTCACATATGTCAACACAGTTTAACATACATCCATGTGATACTATATACTATGTGAATTTATTATACGGCTCTTCAGAATGTTCCAAAAAGTACCGTTGATTTGAATGGGCCATCCCTACGTCATACCCATACATTAATTCCTGCTAACAGACCTCTGCGAAAGATAATCACCGCTGTCATTGGCAACGGGTTTTGTACTTCTAATTCACATCTTTCATATCATTGCGCCAGAAGTCCAGTCATTTTAACGCAACAGTAGAGAGTAATTTGAAGTCAGCAAGTAATGGGTTGCTATGCAACACCTGAAACTTCAAAGTTCTATTTGCTTGAAGAACTATTTATTTCTAAACGGGACACATGAAACGGCACCTAAATCATTAAAAAGAGGTATGTTGGAGGAATGTCTTCTATCGTTTTTGGCAAGTTCCCGTATAATAAGCGGGATAATGTATTGTCCGTCGGTCATTCTCCAAAAATAATTCCCTTCAGGACAAAACAACACCCTCCGCTGCGCGTCGGGGTGTTGTTCGCCCCGTCGGGAATTATTTTTGGAGAATGACCTCCGGACAATACATTATCCCTTACGTAATAGGTATATCTTATAGATCCTTATGGATGTCCGCAAAGCATAATATCTACATTTGTTTTTATTTGTATTTATTTGTTAAAAAGATGTTTTTCTGTGAAGGGACTTGCAATACACAGGGCGTGTGAAGAGATTACTATGAGTGCATCTCCACACATCTACATCTCTGCATCTACCTTCTACATTTCTGATTCAAATTCAAATGGCTTTAATGGCACGACTGCATACAATACAACATTGCCGAAGCACATTGACACAAACTATACAATCACAATAAACATAAATAAATACAAATAAAACAG
>NC_137922.1:21301770-21304270 GCF_963457725.1 Sprattus sprattus | reverse complement strand
AGCTCGCCTTCAGGTACTACCAACAAAAACAAACCTAGCAACATGGTTTCCATCACAGCATGAGCCGTTCTGCCTACTACACCACAACCGACAAAGGGAATCAATCGCGCACATCCTCAACGGCTGCCCTGCCTACAAAGGACTTTACATCGCGCGGCATGACCGAATTGTGGCGCTGGCCATGAAGAAGCTCCGCGAGAACAGCACCTTCACAACCATGCATACCAACGAGTCTGTTAAATCACACTGGTTCTCCATTCCACATGATCAGCGGAACGAATTGAAAACTGCCATTAAGCACATCGCAAATACACCGGACCTTGTGTCAATTAATGAAGAAAAGAAAACGATCACAATCATTGAGATTGGCTGCTCTTACGACGCCTACATGGACACCTGCTATGCGTCATAACTGCTTAAATATCAACCCTTAAGTACTGTTCTAACCAACTATGGCTACACATACAATCATTGCCTTGATCTTTGGCAGCTTAGGTCATGTGCATAGAATGTGTGTGCGAGGCCTACAAATCTGTGGTCTCTCAAAAAAAAGGGCCAAACACTTTGCAAAGTACTGCTCAACGTCAGCATTAATAGGTAGCCTCTTTATCTGGAAGCGCAGGTGTCACCTTTACCCGTAATGCACAATATGGACTAGAACTTTGAATGCAATTTAAGACTTCCCTTTAGCCAAATTTGGATTTTGCCTGATATGTACTAATTTATCGAATCCAAATAAAGAAGTAAACTGTGTGTGTGTGTGTGTGTGTGTGTGTGTGTGTGTGTGTGTGTGTGAGATTGTGATTGTGTGTGTGTGTGTGTGTGTGCGTGTGACTGCATTTGCAAGGTTTTAAAAAAGAAAACACACATAATTGAATAGGGCAGGGCCCTCTCACACTCGCAGTCTGCAATCTGTGGATTTGCATAATGAGTCTGTGCACCGAGTGTAGGAACATTCCCTCATTCTCTCTCTCTCACACCCTCTCTTTCTCTCCCCCATTTATTTCATATTTGCTCTCTCTTTCTCTTTACCTTCTCTCTATCATTTGGTATTCCCTTCTTTCCCTCTCTCTCTCTCCATCCCTCTCTCTCTCTCTTTCTCTGTCTCTCTTCTTTCTATCATGCAGCCAAGAGTCTCAGCTCTCTACTTCCTCTGTCCCTCTTGTCCTCTCTTCCACTGTAATTCCCCCATCTTCTCCCCCCCCCCCCCTCTCTCTCTCTCTCTCTCGCTCTCTCTCTCTGTCTGTCTCAGTCTCTCTCTCTCTCTGTCTGTCTCCTGTTTCTTTTGCGCCACCTCTCTGGAGCTCTGTCGTGTCAGTGTCAATGAAGTCTTACTCCATCAGTATAGTAGAGGCCTCTGTGAGGCTTCTGACAGCAGCATCCCCTGTGTGGACCATCAGAAATAAGCGCCTTAGTAATCTCCTCCAGATGACTTAGAAGACACAGACAGGGAGTCTGTTGTCTTTTGTGTGAGGAACAGAAACCAACTGAGTGGTTTCTGGGTTTTGGTGTGCTCAGGGCTTCAGGGATATAAAGTAAAGGATTAGGATGTTTCTGTTTCACTCTCGCTCTCTCTTCTCTCTGTGTGAGTGTGTGTGTACGCGCATGTGTGTGTGTGTGTGTGTGTGTGTGTGTGTGTGTGTGTGTGTGTGTGTGTGTGTGTGTGTGTGTGTGTGTGTGTGTGTGTGTGTGTGTGTGCGTACATGTGTGTGTATGGGTGTGTGAGTGTATGTGTGCTTGCTTGTGTATATGAAGAAGCACATTGTGGTCTCATTATGAGTACATAGTCTTTATTTGCTACAGGACATCAGGTACATCACAAGCTCAGCTATGCTGTGAACAACAACTGCAGTATCAGAGGCTATATTTAAAGCCAATGTCAATGGTATATTTAAAGCCACCATCAGTGATATATTGGCAGACCTTTATTTAGAGGCACAGTCAGTGATATATTGGCAGCAGCATTTAGAGCAGCAATACGGCGTTCTGTTCCAAAACTAGTAAGCAAACTACCTAAAAGGCATGCAAAAACCTTGCAAATACCACCAACAGCCCAGCTGACACTGACAGAAGCTTGCCAACACACTACTGATGCCTTTTGGCAGTTTAGCTGGCAATGTCATGCGTGTGAAAGCTTTTCTTCCATTTTTGCAGGGTGCACCAGCCCGTTACACAGAACTACATAGGGCATATCCTGGATGGCTAGTGGGGAAGATACAGGTGTTTATCTGTCCTTCACATGACCATATGCTATCAAAATGAATTTGAGGATGGTACTTAAACTAGTTGCGTGTCAAACCATATCTCAAAAAGTGTCAAATTGTTGCATAGTGTTACTTTAGAGGCACAGTCAGTGATATATTGGCAGAGTTTAGCTGTTTAAGCATCCAAACATATGCTCCCCTCTTGTTTCAGTGGTCTTCCAAAAGTCCCTCCCCCATCTGTATGCATGCATACGTCACTGGTTAGGAGACTTGATTGACAAGAAGACAGGAATGCA
>NC_137922.1:21294270-21296770 GCF_963457725.1 Sprattus sprattus | reverse complement strand
ATCCCTATCTTTCCCTCCCTCTCCCTATCTCTCTCCCTCTTTCTTTCTCTCTCCCTCTCTATCTCTGCTAACCTCTTTGTCTCTCTTCCTCTCTCCCGTTCTCTCTCTCTCTCTCTGCCTCTCTCTCTCTCTCTGCCTCTTTCTTTCTCTCTTTCTCTCTTTCTCTCACTCTCTCCCTCTTTCCCTCTTCCATCCAGAAAGAGAGAGACCAAGGCAGAGAAACAAAGACAGAGAGACTTTGACTTTTTTTAAAACTTTATTAAAAACATTTGAACCGATGTTAGTCAGATGCCTGTATGTCACCAGCTACACACAAGTCCTCCAGAGAGATTAATGGCTACAGTTGTTTCCCTACTACGCCATATCTCCCCAAACTGAGCCCCACTGTCAGTTTGTTGATTTAAAAAGAAGAGGAACGGAGACTGAATCCAGAGAGAGAGACCTGACCCGGCATGGTATGCAGACAGCTAAAGTGGAACAAGCCTGTCTGTGGGCTGTTCGGGTTCATTAAACACACACCCTTTATCATGCCATAAATTCGCATCAGAAATATAGTTCTCTGGAGAGCTCATTGTTGAATGTCTCTGGGTATGTGTGTGTGTATGTGTGTGTGTGTGTGTGTGTGAGTGTGCGTGTGTGTGTGTGTGTGTGTGTGTGTGTGTGTGTGTGTGTGTGTGTGTGTGTGTGTGTGTGTGTGTGTGTGTGTGTGTGTGTGTGTGTGTGTGTGTGTGTGTGTGTGTGTGTGTAGGTGTGAGATGCAGACAGAAAAAGAGAAAAAGGGGGAATTGTTATGCTGCTATGAGGGTTGCCCTCAAGTGTTTATTGAGTGGGAAAATAACCCATTCGCCACCTTGCAGGAACACACACACATACACACACACACACATACACACGCACACACATACACACAGCTATATTGCCTACCAGCAAGATATGGAAAGAGAGTGAGAGAGACGGTATGGAGAGAGAGAAAATTGAGTGCGAGGAGAGAAAACAATAAAAAATAAAGAAGAAAAGCAGACAGAAAGTGAGAAGATGGAGAAGAATAATAGAGCGAAAGAGGTGCGGAATGAAGTGAGACAATCATATTTCACATGAGGAGCATCTGGGGGTTGTGTCTTCGTCTTCATCATATTTCACTTGAGGAGTGTCTCAGTGTTGTGTGTTCGTCTCCAGTGTTGTGTGTTCGTCGTCATCATATTTCACTTGAGGAGCGTCTCAGTGTTGTGTGTTCGTCTTCAGTGTTGTGTGTTCGTCTTCAGTGTTGTGTGTTCGTCTTCAGTGTTGTGTGTTCTTCTTCAGCGAAGCAACAACAGGACCAATAATATTTCACATGAGGAGCGTCTCAGTGTTGTGTGTTTTTCTTCAGTGAAGCAACAACAGGACCAATAATATTTCACATGAGGAGCGTCTCAGTGTTGTGTGTTTTTCTTCAGTGAAGCAACAGGACCAATCGACACCCTCCACCTACATAAACATTTTCTAAACACATCCCTTCTCTCCACACACCTTTGTTGTGTTATAACACATGTTGTAAGCTATTTATAAACATTGACTTGAGACATTGATATGGCCTTCCAGTGGAAGGACAGCACAGCACAGGACACCAGAATAGTTAACTGAAGAATGCATTAAATAATTAAGAATATTAAAAACCTGAATAGAACTAAGACACATGAGGTTGGGAAAAATGATAGGGAGAGAGCAAGAGAGAGAGAGAGAGAGAGAGAGAGATGGAGTGTTAAAGAAAGAGGGAAAGATGGAGGGATATAGAGACAGACTGCCAGTATGAGACAGACACTGAAAGGGTAGAGAGAGAAGAGAAAGCTCATAGTTCATAGTTCATACTATAGAGATTGCATTGTACCCCGCTTCAAATATGGTGTGTTGGTTTTAATCCCCTCTGTTATGGTAGCTGCTGGCTACATTTCACAGCTCTTCTCATCTGCATAAATGTGTCTGAAACGGGTCAGTAGTGGGTCATTGTTCTGTGCTGTTTGATGATCTGTGCCATGGTATTCATAAGCTGTCCAGGGGCAGCTGGGCGTTGGCGGGAAACCTTAGCAGTTAAGCAGCTAAGCGGCCTAAGCGCTACTCAGGGGGCTAGCGGTGGTCTCTGCTGAACACACTCCCACCTCCATCATCAGTTAAGAAGAAGGCTAGCAGTGCTAACAGCGGGAGATTGCTATTGATCTCCCAGAGTAGGCAAACACTCCTCCGTCCCATTGTAAAAGATATGAATGCACTGAGAGGAGTACGAGAAAGCCCTGAACGGGAAGCCCTTACATCATGAGCCAAATACACACACACACACACACACACACACACACACACACACACACACACTAACTAAGATGCACATGAATATGCAGACACACACATACACACACACACACACACACACACACACACACACACACACACACACACACACACACACACACACACACCAACATACACACTCATAAACACTCATACAAAGATGCACGCACACATATAT
>NC_137922.1:21276770-21289270 GCF_963457725.1 Sprattus sprattus | reverse complement strand
ACGATCCTCATGTCCTGACAGCACAGTTGTTGTTGTATGGATTACACAGTTGTTGTTGAGGGAAATTACATACTCTAGAGCGAATGATTAAACACACACACACAGAGACACAGACACAGACACAGACGCAGACACACACACACACACACACACACACACACACACACACAAGCACACACACACACACACACACACACACACACACACACAGTGAGTGAATGATAACAAGAAGAATGTACGGTGCAAAGGATGTAGGACAGAGAGTGACATTGTTGAGTGATAGAGTGAAGGTGTGACGTTCGATCTGTGGCGAGTTATTGTTGTGGAGGGGAGAACTTACCACTAGAGTAGTATTTCAATGAAAAGAGAGAGAGAAAGAGAGTGAGAGAGGGAGAAAGAGAGGGAGAGAAAGAGGTAGATAGAGAGGGAGAGAGAGAGAACAAGACGCTTTAAGTTGCAAATGTATTCCCCCCCAATCAATCATCTTCAGTTAAGTCATGAGTCATGTATTAATCTGTATAACCTCTCAATAAAACATTAATTAAAACAGAAACGAGCATCCATTAAACTGCCAAAGAATACATGGCAAAGAATATTGATGGCTCTTTTATATTAATTAATTATTACAGTGAATTCTTTATTTATGCTAATCAGTGAGAATGAACTTAACCCCAAACAGTGTGTTGAAGAGGCTCACACGTCTCCTCCTCAGTCGCTGGCGATGAAAAAAAAAGCTCTGTGTGAAATAAAGAGGAAACGTGTGTGTGTAGTGTGTGTGTGTCTCTGTGTGTGTCTCTCTGTGTGTGTCTCTGTGTGTGTGACAGGGACGTGGCGTTACCTTTCGAGGTCCTTAGCAGAGCCAATCAGGGGAGTAAAAAAGTTTCTGTAGAAGGCGAGGCCGCTCTGTGTGTGTGTGTGAGTGTGTGTGTGTGTGTGTGTGTGTGTGTGTGTGTGTGTGTGTGTGTCTGTGTGTGTGTGTGTGTGTGTGTGTGTGTGTGTGTGTGTGTGTGTGTGTCTGTCTGTGTGTGTGTTTGTGTGTGTCTGTGTGTGTGTGTCTCTGTGTGTGTTTGTGTGTGTGTGTGTGTGTGTGTGTGTGTGTGTGTGTGTGTGTGTGTGTGTGTGTGTGTGTGTGTGTGTGTGTGTGTGTGTGTGTGTGTGTGTGTGTTTGAAGGCTCTCTGTGTGTGTGTGTGTGTGTGTGTGTGTGTGTGTGTGTGTGTGTGTGTGTGTGTGTGTGTGTGTGTGTGTGTGTGTGTGTAGGTAGGTAGGTAGGTGGGGTGAACTCCGGCTCATTACTTAAGGGAGGCGTCCTGCCAGAAGCAGAGACAGTGCCCTGCTGTTTTTCCTATTCTGGAGCGATGTCTTCAAGCCTTCAAATTGACTGAGAAGGAGACGGAATTGTAGTGTGACTGAATGCTTGTTTGTGAACTGGGAGTGATAAGGTCATCATTAGGATGTGGTGCCTGGAGCCATCTTTTTACATTCTGGGCAGAATGGTGGTGGCCTTTGTAATGAGTTGATACTCTTGTGTCGCTTGTTGATGTAAGCCCAATGGGATTTGTGTTTTCTAACAAACCGTGAGGCACCATGGGTAATGAGATTGTGAGGACCTGTTGCCTCGTGGGTAATTTGACCTGCTGTGCTTGGGGCGATCAGTGCTCAGACACGATGGCGCCCTGTGGCATTGTGAGTCAGAGGAGCGTGCCGCCACACTACACTGTGTGTAATGATATGCCGCCGTGTTGTATCGTGGGTAATTAGAGGACATAGCGGCGGATTTGATCATGAGTAGAGAAAGAGAGGGAGATGAAAAGAGAATGGGGATGGAAAAAGAAAGGACGGAAGAGCGAGGGAGAGAGAGAAGGAGAGAGAAAGAGGGACACAGGGAGAGAGAGAGAGAGAGAGAGAGAGAGAGAGAGAGAGAGAGAGAGAGAGAGAGAGGGACACAGGGAAAGAGAGAGGAAGTGAGAGGGAGTGTGAGAAAGGGTGTGGAGTGACACACTTACATCTGTAATGAGGTCTGGGGAGGACAGCAGAGCTGCCCAGTGCTGCCCGTTTACTCACCACTCACACACACCTCCTGCCGGCTCACACACACCTCCTGCCCACTCACACACACCTCCTGGCCTCCACCTCTCCTAACTGCCGTCACCTCTCCTAACTACCCCCACCTCTCCTAACTGTCTAACCTCCAGGTCACAATCCCTGGCTGCCTCTCCTAACCGTCTCTCATCACTTCACCTAATTGTCTCCACCCTGATTGTCTAACCTCCTCATCGTCTAGTCTCATGCTTGTCTCACTTCCTGAGGCTGACTCCACGCTAATACGTTCTTGTTTTAAAATGTCGTTTCAAAATAGAACAATTTCCGTCCAGACGAGTGTTTTAGTTCCATAATCTGAAGTAATCTCGGTATGTACTGATGCCTGAAAATCAAAATCCTTTCACAAAATGGTCATGTGACGGGAGCGTGACGAATCAGGGCATGATATGTCATCACTGATAAGACCCAATCAGGAAATTAATGTGGGTGTCTGCTGCTTCGTCGTTTCCAAAGGTCCTAGTTTCTCACTAAAATGCAACCCCAGAGTTATCAAAACTAAAACGGTGCCAGCAAGCGTTTCTGAAAGTCTCCGTGTTAGGGGCTCTAAGTGCTTTAAATCTAAAACATATTAGTCTGGATGTAGCCTGATTAGTAGTGTGGTTGAGGATGTAGCCTGATAAGTGTGGATGTAGCCCGTTTACTAGTATGGATGAGGATGAAGCGTGATAAGTGTGGATATTTCCTGATAAATAGTGTGGATGTAGTCTGATTACTAGTATGGATGAGGATGTAGCCTGATTAGTGTGGATGTAACCTGATTATTAGTGTGGATGTAACCTGCTTATTAGTGTGGATGTAACCTGATCAGTGTAGATATTAGCTGATAATTAGTGTGGATATAACCTGGTTATTAGGGTGGATGTAGTCTGATTGTCTGTCTCCCCAATCCTGTTTTCACCAATGACTGTCTCGCCTCCTAATTATGTCACCACTTACAGCCTTGCCTATTGGCTATCTCAGGTTCTGGTGGTCTCCCTAACTGACCATGTCCCTCCTGGCTCTCAATCCCCCTGGGTGACCTACCTGCTGATTGCCTTTCCTTGTCCAACCCCAACCCCACCCTCACCCCCACCCCCACCCCCACCCCCACCCCCACCCCTACTCCCCTTGCCTTGCCTTGCCTCCTGATGGTCGCCCTTACTGGCCGCCTTCCTGGCTGGGTCTTTGTATAAGTGAGAAGGAGATACAAAGCAATGGCCATCCCAACTGACCACTGCCCTCCCTCCCCGCCCGACTCCTCGCTATGGCTGTTTTACCTCTCAGTCTCTTTTCGAATCACCCCAACCCCCAACCCACCCCCCTGGATCACCTCCTGATGGTCTCCTTCCTGGCTATCGCCCTGTCTGGGCCTTTGTGCAGACGAGAGGGCGGCACACAGTGAGGTCTGGGTCTTTGTACAGACGAGAGCCCGGCACACAGTGAGGTCTGTCTGCAGGAGGCCTTATCCCCCTCTGCATCTGGCCCTCTTCAAGACGGAGGGGAAACGAGACGACGAGGAAGATTTAGAGAGTCGAAGAAGAGGAGAGCAGAGAAATGTCACAAAGAATGTCTTTCTGTCTGTCTGTCTTTCTGCACGTCTCTCTCTCTGGGTATTTGTGTGTGTTTGTGTATGAATGTCTTTGTGTGTATACGTGTGTGTGTGTATACGTGTGTATACGTTTGTGTGTTTGTGTGTGTGGGTGGGTGGGTGGGTGTGTGTGTGTGTGTGTGTGTGTGTGTGTGTGTGTGTGTGTGTGTGTGTGTGTGTGTGTGTGTGTGTGTGTGTGTGTGTGTGTGTGTGTGTGTGTGAATGTCTTTGTTTCCATACGTGTGTTTGTGTGTGTGTGTGTGTGTGTATGAATAGGTGTGACTGTGTGTACAATGCCTGTTTTTGCCAAGTCTGTTAGCCCTTTACACCTTGGTGACCGTGTCCCTGACTGTTCCCCTTAGCTTTCTCTAAGGCAGACCTACTCATTTAGATGGAATAACTCAATAGAGGAGCACAGCTCATGGCCATGGAGTACAGAAAAAAAACACTTATTTTATTTGTTAAAGCTTCATACAAAATCAACCGTATTCAGAGCAGTGGTCTTGACCTTGACCGTGATCTTGATGATGCTAGAACCTTGATCTATGCGTGGAACCGCAGGAACTGGAGTGTGTCTGTGTCTGGAAGTACTTGTTTGAAAGTATCTGTCAGAAAGTCAGAGCTGAGAGGGAGACAGAGACAGTCAGTGCGGGCACATGATGGCAGCACTTCGATCCCATTCAATTCTCTCCATGGGGTCTCCATGGGGGGTTAACTGCTCTATCTCTAAGCACATGGCAGTGACACAACTAGTTCTTGGCCGTGTCAGTTCAAATCAAATGCGGAATGTTTACATCTGCTACCGTTGATTATACAGTAAATACATTGTGAAATGAAACAAAAACACACCACAGTTAAATTTGTATTAGTATTGATTGATTCACATCGATATGAAAGGATTACATGACTAACAACTGGTGAAAAAGTAATATGAAAATATTTGTTCACTGAATTAGCGCATTCTGTCCCAAACAGTTCCGTTGCAGTTTATAAGTTTCAGTTTCGCTTTCAGTATTTCAACGTGAATGAGAGGGAGCACAAGAACTGAGCGTCTAGCAGCGATTATCATATCATAGACATATATGATGCATGTATATGTCTGTGGGCACGATCTCAAGCACGTGCAAAAGTTGTTGTTGTCCAATTTCAATCTAGTTTCGAGAGACACATGCGCGCCCAGTCCAATTCCCAGCGGAATCGAATCGTGTGTCCAGGGGTTTACATCGGAGTCCAGTCGGACTCAAGCTGGACACAATGAATCTAGTTCTGGGGAGTCACATGTGTCCAATATCCAATTTAAATCGGACTGAAATCGGAAATTGGACGCATGTGTCCACACTGAGTGAGTGACAGAGAGGGGAGGGAGCAGAAAGAGAGAGGGAGAGATGGGGGGGAGGGAGGAGAGAGAGGGAGGAAGGCAGAGAGGGGGGAGGGTGGAGAAAGAGAGAGGGAGAGATGGGGGGGAGGGAGAGAGAGGGAGGAAGGCAGAGAGGGGGGGGGGGGGTGGAGAGAGAGGGAGGAAGGCAGAGAGTGGGGACAGAGAAGTCGGAGGGAGAGACAGGGAGAGGGGGATAGAGATAAAGAGAGAGAGAGAGAGAGAGAGAGAGAGAGAGAGGAGAGTACAACAGAGGGAGACAGAAAGAGAGTGATAAAGAGAGAGATGGGAGAGGGGAGAGAGAAAGAGAGAGAGAGAGAGAAAGAAAGAGTGTGAGAGAGCGTGAGAGAAGACTGTGACTGATGTTGTTAATGGCCCTGGTCTTGTAAGCCACTGTCTGTCTAGAGTCTGACAGCCATGCAGCTACAACCAATGGGCCAACGGGCCAAGCAGAGCAAGCTATCAATCACCACGCACATGTACTCATGCCAGTCACATAAACATACACACACACACGCCTGTGCACACACACTCTCACACACACACTGATGTACTCATGTCAGTCATACATACAATACACTCTCGCCCACACCGATGTTCCCATGTCAATCACATGAACAAACACAGGCCTGTGCACACACACGCTCACACACACTGATGTTCTCATGTCCGTCACACATACACACACACTCTCACTCTCACACACGCTTTCTTTCTTTCTTTCTCCTCTGTGGTAGTCCGTCGTTTTTCAATGATGACGTCCTTAGTTCCTTATTCCTTTAGCATTCATCTTTGGTGTCCTCTTTGATTTCTTCTTTGGCTTGGTCCTTGTCGTCCTTGATGGCTGCGTAGATGACTTCTGAGGCAAAATTCAGATTTACAGCACACACACACACACACACACACACACATACACACACACACACACTCCTGCACACACTTTATCTCCCTCACTAGCACAGGCACACGCCTCCTCATCAGTCATGACGGTATGTGTGTGTGTGTGTGTGAGTGTGTGTGTGTGTGTGTGTGTGTGTGTGTGTGTGTGTGTGTGTGTGTGAGACGCCGGCATCCTCCCACTCAGGTCTCTGGCCGCTGTCACTCCAGAGATGACGCATCACCTGCTAATGATGCAGCGCCTCGTTCCTCTTCATAGATCATTAACCGTGTCAGAGCAGCCCCTCACTACGCCCTGTCTGCAGCTTCTTCAGCAAGACTGACACGCCTCATGACTGGTCCACATGAGAGGTGCATGTTGGGATGGCTTGAGAGTGGCACTAAATTCATAATAATGGAGACTTGGATTGTGTGTGTGTGTGTCTGTGTGTGTGTTTGTGTGTGGTTGTGTGTGTATGTATGTGTGTGGGTGAGTGTGCATGTGTATGTGTGTGGGTGAGTGTGCATGCGTGTGTGTGTGTGTGTGTGTGTGTGTGTGTGTGGGTTGGTGTGTTTGTCTGTGTGTGTGTGTGTGTGTGTGTGTGTGTGTGTGTGTGTGCATGTGTGCATGTGTGCATGTATAAATGTGTATCTCTCACACGACAGGTGCATGCTGGGATGGTGTGAGAGTGGCACTAAATTCATAATAACGGAGCCTTGGATTTTGTGTGTGTGTTTCTGTGTGTTTCTGTGTGTGTGTGTGTGTTTCTGTGTGTTTCTGTGTGTGTATGTATTTGTGTGTGTGTATGTATTTGTGTGCGTGTCCATGCGTGCATGTATATATTTGTATCTGCATGTGCGTGTGTGTGTGTTTAACCATCACGTCTTTTCTCTCTCTCTCTTTCTCGCTCTCTTTCTATCTTTGTCTGTCTCCCACACACAAGAATCTAAACCAGAGGAGAAAGACCTCTTAATCTGGGCTCCATATTAACCAAAGCATCACCCGTACCACTGACAGTTTCAGTGCTTTTTACACTGAGGATAAATAGAGCTCAGAGGCACTCATGTGTGTGTGTGTGTGTGTGTGTGTGTGTGTGTGTGTGTGTGTGTGTGTGTGTGTGTGTGTGTGTGTGTGTGTGTGTGTCTGTGTGCTAACAGCTTCAGTGTAGTCACCTTTAGTGCCTCTCGCGTCGTCACATCGTCACGTCGCACTCTCAGCAGGGTCGACATTGCGTAGGTGTGCAGCGTCTCGCTCGGAACGGAACTGCTTATCACTCGTTAATTCCCGCTCTGATTTGACAGCTGAAACAAAGCCACTCGTTAATGAGTGTGATGCCTTTGAAATGCACCAGTGTTGATAACGATGCTACTGCTGTTGCTGCTGCTGCTGCTGCTGCTGTGGCTTTTTGAAGCTCCACTTCCTCAGGCCGTGAATTGAAATGCCTGTGAAGAGTCTAGTTATCGCTGTGCCTAGACTACTTACTGGCATTACCTGAGCTCCTGAGCACTGATAGAGAGGTGAAAGGTATACAGACAGGGGCAGAGAGAAGAAGAAAAAGACAATCAGACAGAGTTTGTGTGTAAGAGAGACATGCAGCGTGTGTGTGTGTGTGTGTGTGTGTGTGTGTGAAAGAGAGAGAAGGAAGGGGACAAGACAGGAAGAAAGACAGAGGGAGAAATTAAATCAGCCTGGTTTAAGAACGTTCCTGTGAGTTTCCCAGAATGCACTGCTCATTGCAGCAGGGCAGTTTTGGGGGCAGAAATGTTACCCTGAGGAGCCTCCTCTGAGTGTCTGCGCTCTCTGCTCTCTATTTCACATCTGCCCTTCTCTTCACCCTCTTTCTTGATCTGTCTCCATTTTATGATTATGGATGCTCTGGGTATTACAGAGCACACACACACTAGCCCCTCACACGCAGATGCACACACATGCTTCCCTGCACACAGACACACACACACGCACGCGCACACACACACACGTGCGTACACACTCACATGCGTACACACACGCAGCTACATGCTTGTCTTTGTCTTCTCTTGCCCTTCATTCTGGATCCTGTCATGTGAAATATTCATGTGTGCAGAGCCTGCGTAAATCCCCTCTTCCTCAGTATCTTCCTCTTCCTCAGTATTAAGTCAGTGACTCTTCCTCTAACAAGGGCTCATCCCGTCTCCAGCCATGAACCCTGGAACTGGGGGTCTCTTAATGAAGAGGAGCTCCTGATTGTTCCTCGTTGTACAGTAACAGCCCTTCATCTGTACAAGTGGAGGGGGACTAGAGAGGGTTTTATTCATCTGCTGAAAGCGTTTTTATGTTATCTAGTTAGCGATTATGCAAATCACAGTATTCCCACCACAATAAAAAAAAGCCAATTCCGCTAATGTAGCACCGCCCAGCTAATTAAACCCATGTTACCACCGTCTCCCTAGTGATGGAATGTGCACAGAAGAACACACTGATTTACTGAGCTCTAATGTGTTCCGGCCCAACCTGTTCACTTCTGCACACCATATTATCAGCCATTTAATACATTAATCTTTCATTCTTTGAAATGCACTTGTGGGTAGAGAATCGACAGATTAGCACACACACACACACACACACACACACACACACACACACACACACACACACACACACACACACACACACACACACACACTCATGGTGCACACACACAAACACTCTGTCGCCTGTATGGGGCGCGTACTTCTCATTCCTCCTGAAATGCTGCTGATTGAAGTGCACTAATGGCGTTGTAAGAGTGTAATATGCCCACTCTGCTGTTTCTGCACTTCAGTGTCAGTTGTTCTTCATTGACTCTTACATTCACTTAAAGATGTAGCAGTTTCTTTTTTCTTTTTTCTTTCTCGCATTCAGCAATTAGCTTTCCTGTGGGTGTTTAGGCTGCCTTAATTGCATTCCAGGCTAGTTTATCCTCTAAGTGACTGTCAGTGCAGTGCAGAAACAGATTGTTTAAATTGGAATTGCTGCTGGGAAATGTCAAGTTTGTTTGGCCTTCGGTTTTTTTCAAGCACAGTGTTGAAATCTTGTATGTGTTTACACTAATACGGCACCATTTGTATGTGCAGATGATCAGATGTACACAGGGGACAACCATCTCTTCTTTAGTCTCCTTCTGTGGCTTGTTAGATTAGGGTCGACCAATATATACCAAGACGATAATGATTATCTGTGACAAAAAGAGGACGATAGCGGATATTTCAGACCGATATTTGATATATATATGCTTTTAACATGGCGATTGCATAAGATATGAAGAAAATTGATACATAATTTTGGCTGCATTTTGATCATATGGTATGATATATCGAACCATCAAACTAGCCTGTGCATACACACTTCTACTAAAGCTGCAGGGAGATTCAGGGAGCTCATTAGCTTTCAAGTCATTTATGTGAAAATTGGACAGCTTATTCAAAAGTAGGGGTACTGTGTGGAAGGACTTTGATCAAGTCAGTAAAAATACTGTGCAAACTGTAATACTGAAAATGTTTTTATTTGAATAACTTTAAACCATAATAATGATGAGGCCAAATGAGGTGCAAAAAGGGTTTATCTGCTTTGCCGCAAGCGTCCGACATACAATTCAAAGTTTAATTTTGTTAGTGGATGCTTAAATGGAAGTTGTGAAACAGAGGGGCTGTGCTTTAGGGGGAAACTCTTTGAAAGCATAAATATGCATTACTATTTGTTAGATGTGCAGTGTCAAACTGTTAAAACTTGTAGCATAAGTGCACCATTACCCCTTATTACAAGTACTTTAAAGCGAATCATACTGGTTCAAAAAGGTCCAATAACCAATAATTAAATTTGGTTAACGGCATGGTTTGAGCACAACGCCCCCTTGACTGGATCCTTACCTTCCACCCTCCTCTCCAGCTGCAGGTCTGAGAAAACTCGTGATTTTCAAGGTCACAAAATGATGTCTGTCTCGGATTGTTAGCATGTTGGTGTAGTACACGCATTGCTTTCAAAACACTTTTTTATTTTTTTTTTATTTGCAAATACCAGTTCTGATTTTTTAACAACCAGATAATCGGTCTACCCCTACTATCTGAACAAGTGTCTCAGATTTGAAGAAGAACCCTAATGTGATATTTTAGTTTAAGGGTACCTCCATAGGGTTATATAAAACATTCATAAGCACTGAATCACTATTTTAAAAAGCCGTACATGTGTATTTATGAAGAACTTATGTCTGACTAATATAACCTTCTCATGAATGCTGACACATTGCGTTTTAAAGGAGTTATTTAGTGCTTAAGAATGTGTAATAACATCCCTGTCGAAGCACCCTACGAAAAGTGTTCCTAAAGTAATTACTCCCCCAAAGTCCTCCTCAGGTTTTTTACTAGTCTCTCCTTTGACACATTACCCAAAGCTGGGCCACGGCAGCTCTTTCGCAGGCAGGTACTGCAGCTCGGGAAGCGCTTGTAATAAAAGCTGTGTCATGGTTTAATTAATAGTGTAATCTGCCGTGATCCCTGCGCTTGTGGGCGCATCCGGCTGCAAATGAAGTCTTGATTGGGCCTCATTTGCTATTCATTTCACCCTAATCTTCACCAGCCCTGGCAGCACTTTAATCGAGTGAAAAACTCAATTTCATGTGACGACGCTGCGCTGTGACCTTTTCCTGTGAGTGGGCGCCAACGATCCGCACTCCTCTTCAAGAACGGCTGCGCGTCAATATTGACGGGGAGACATCCGGCAAGACTTCAGTTGCTCGCTTCGAGCTGTTTCCCACCGAAGGGTTTGCTGAGAAAAGTAGCACAGTGTGACTTTGAGAAGCCTTTAGAACATGTGGGTTGCTCAGAACATGGGTTTACCACTACTACTACTTAGTAAGAGCACTTTCCTAGTCTAGGATGTCTTAGGGTAGGTGTGTTGTGTGACTTTTTCAAATGGTGTGAGATGTACTGGTACATGTCTTGTCTAGAAATAAAGAATGCGTGCAAGGGCTGAAAAGGTCACTTAACATGGAGATGATGAGCAACACTGATTTAGTCATTTAGAGCAGATCATGCTATTGAGAGTGTTAAGTGGAAAATGAGTTGACCTGCTATTAATCTCTGCTCTGCTTGCTTGTAAACTCTACAGTGTAGAGTATATACTGCCTGCAGTTGCTCATCTGAGCCAGAGGGGGAGCGCACAAGTAATCAGTTCCACACAGCACAAGGCTCCACTGGGTTTTCCACAACCCACGTCTCTCTGACTTTGCTTTCTTTCTTTCTTTCTCCAATTTTCCATCTATCATCCTTTCCTTTTGTCCTTTCTTCATAGCTTCATTTCATTCCTCTGTCTGACCTACTTTGGCCTCACTTTCCATTTCTGTCTGTTTCCCCTGTGTGTTCATGCATAGAACTTTTTATTGGTTCTGTCCCACTGGGAGGATTTGGGTTGGACACGGTGGGCTTTAGAGTCAGGGAACGATCCCAATTAGACCTGTAGCAGATGCATGCTTCTAGCTTTTAGCTTCTAACCAAGTCCAAATGTGTTTGTATGTATTTCTTCATTCCCCTAGTACTTCCTATGAAGAGTGTATTGTGCGTTGTGTATTATAACTCTATGTAGAGTGAATTGTGCGTTGTGTATTATAACTCTATGTAGAGTGAATTGTGTATTGTGTATTATAACCCTAAAACTCTTTCTCCCTGCCTCTTTGTCTTTGACAGAAATAGTTTCGAGCTTGCAGCTAAAGAATGGAACTGGCAGTGTGAGGTAGGGCGAATATCTCTCACTCTCTCTTACACTCACACACCCACACACACACACACACACACACACACACACACACACACACACACTCCAATTGTTTTTGTTAATCTCCTGATTGCCAAGCTTGCAGGTACCCTGTGGAGAAGTGGAAAGTGTGTTCCTTGTTGTCCCTTCATAGGACATCACTGCGTTAGCCTTCTGGCCTCCTCTTACACACACACACACACACACACACACACACACACACACACACACACACACACACACACATACACGCATACACACATACAGTCTTTCACTCTCTCTCTCTCTTTCTCTCTAACATATACAGACACAAATGTACTCAATAACTGCACATATAAAATTGCTTTGGATACTGTTTTTGTGTGTGCATCTGTGTGTGTGTGTGTGTGTGTGTGTGTGTGTGTGTGTGTGTGTGTCACCTGCATAGGAGAATGTCACATTAGAGAAGAGCAAGCATTGCAGCATATGATCCATCATCTGCTTAAGCACGTGCAGGGCAGGGACACTTCTAGAATCTAGATGCTCTGTCTCAGTTGAATCCAATGAATCCACAGCTAGCAGGAGGGACAAACAGACCCCTCCATGAAACAACATGGGAAAGGCAGACACACACACACACACACACACACACACACACACACACACACACACACACACACACACTCCATAAAACAGCTTGGGAAAGGCAGACATACACACACACAAACACACAAACACACACAAACACACACGCACACACACACACACACACACACACACACACACGCACACACACACACACACACACACGCACAAACACACCAGACACACACACACA
>NC_137922.1:21266770-21271770 GCF_963457725.1 Sprattus sprattus | reverse complement strand
CTCGCACCACAGGCTTTGCCTGTTGCGTTGCTTGTCACCCTTAGAATAAAAATCAGGGCCCATCGACTTAATAACTAAAATGAAGTCGGCTTCTTTATTGTGCCCAAGATGATTGGGTTGTATGGAATATTGATTATAAGGGAATATAAGCGCACACACTACATTTAATTGAGTTGGTCAATGAGGCATGAAGAAATTCCACTGTTTCCCATTAAGAGTTAACACTACTATGTAGGGGAGTGAACATGTATAGATGTAGTAATATATTATTTTATGGCATTTGTCTGTGTTTGCATGGCTAAGTGTTTATGTATGAAGTTGTGGGGGTTTATGCTCTTTGCATACTGAAACTGGCATACCGTTTGTAGTGTATTATTGTAACTGTGAGTAAATGTGTTTGTAAATAGGAACAGGTTTTAGATGTGTGCTATTATATCTGCTAATGTACAGTTGCAAGCAAGAACACAGGCACACCTTCTTTAGGGAACAGACTTTAACTGACCTTGCAAAAAAAAAAAAAATAGAAACCATCAGAGAAATTCAAATGGTCTTGGTGGTTATAATGGGAATAACAGTGCTTTCTCTTCAGCAGCGGAAAAGGAACTTTCCAACAACCCATAATTACACACACACATCACATGTAGTAAATTACTTTTAACATGGCATTTTTGTGTGTAAATGTTTGCATGAGTGTATACACATCTGTTTAGTGTGTGTGTGTGTGTGTGTGTGTGTGTGTGTGTGTGTGTGTGTGTGTGTGTGTGTGTGTGTGTGTGTGAGTGAATTAGCCTCCTCTGGTGCAGAGATCGCAACAGAAAGGGATTGTACAGTCAGCCCATAATTACAGGCTTACACAGACATCAAACTCCACCATGACAACGCAGTCACCCACAGCGGCCCCCGTTGGCACATTTACTCATAGACCATTCTCAGAGGTCACCAGGTGCAGATCACAACAATCACATTTCATCTTTCTCTCCTTCCTCACCCCACTAGCAGCTACCGCTTAAACTCCGTCCCCCGTTGAACACCGGAGAAATCAATGGCCAAAGAAGGAGTTAAAATAAATCGATTTAAGCGCTGGGGTCGGACTGGCATGAGCTAAAGGGGTCCGGGACGCTGAGTCATCGAAACTCAGAGATCACAGGCGGGCAGGGAAAACGCTGATGCAGCTTTTAGCATGACCCTGCTGGTTGGGGTCAAGCCGGGACCAACACTGACCCTCACCACAAGATTGTTCAAATCTTACCGGCTGTTGGAAAATCTGAGAGACGCCATATATTAACAGATTTTTTTAAATGTATGCTTATGACATGACTGCCTTACCATCACACATCTGCCAGCCTCAACTAGGCTTTCCACACTTGCTCAACACTGTGAATCGATACTGAAAGTGCTGTGTATTATGAGTTGAATGTTATGTCCTCCCTATATCACCAATAATATCTCTGTGTGTGTGTGTGTGTGTGTGTGTGTGAGAAAGTGTATATAATTATAAGTCAGTTTAATCTTTAGTTACTCCAGCACACCTGAAGTCTATGCTTTTAACTCTCTCTCTAACACACACACACAGTCTCACACACACACACACACACACACACACACACACACACACACACACTACTCTTGTCGCATCGCATCCATTGCTAACACTGCATAAATCCTTGTTCTGTGGGTTGCTGCAGAGGATCAGAATCATATTGATTTAGCAGTTATTGGCAGACCCTGGCGACGCTTCTGTGCAGTAATTGAAACAGATGTCTGTGTTTCCTACAGTTGGCGGCTCAAGAGTAATGGGTGGCGGTACCATCAACTTCGGCCCGAGCTGGAGAGTGTGTTAATAGTTAAGGTTCTTCAAGGGAGAGTGTCATTTGCTCAAAGGACATTCACAGAAAGGTATTTAATGGGAAAACACACAGCAATACGCTTAATCATGCTATCTGAGTGTTTATCCTGTGGCCTCAAAGGAGAAATGGGATGATTTCAGCCCAAAAGCCTTCTGTTGTTTTTAAAATGCTTATTTTATTTTGTGAATGTGGTTTATGTGTGTGTGTGTGTGTTTGAGTGTTTTTTGTTTGTCTCCCACACTATTTTGTAGAGGCATATGTGTGTGTAGGCCAGCTGGTGAAAGTGGCCTCAGGCACACTGGCTTGGTGCAAAACGGTCACCGGTGGTGTGTGCATGTGTGTGTGCATGTGTGTGTGTGTGTGCGTGTGTGTGTGTGTGTGTGTGTGTGTTGGCTGAGCTGCACTAAGCTGTGCTGAGCCTCTCAGTGTGGTGTGGTGCTGATAGGCATACAGCCAGGACAGACCCAGTATATATGTTTGTGTGTGTGTGTGTGTGTGTGTGTGTGTGTGTGTGTGTGTGTGTGTGTGTGTGTGTGTGTAGGGCTAGGAGGAAGAGGGGAAGGAGAAAGATAGAAAAAGAGAGAGATAAAGATAGAGAGAGACAGACAGAGAGAGAGAGAAATGCTGAGAGGAGGTGGATTTTAAACAGGGTGAATATGCGAAGGTGTTGTGGATGTTTGTGTGTTTGTATGTTTATGTGTGTGTGTGTGTCAATTTGCAGCATAACTATTTGAATACTAGTATCCCTATTTGGTTATTCTGTACATGGGTGGTTATGATTATGTGCACCTACAATGATACAAAAATTGTAAAGGTTAAGTGTCCCATACAGTGAACACCAGATAATTGAATGTGAAAACAGTCGGATCCCCAGTAATAGTGATAGCAGACAGTTGTGCGGTCAGATGCATACTAATAAGAAACGAAATCCCAATGTGACGTTTTATGTTTTGTCCGAGGCTAAAGGCTGTCAATAACTTAATTTGCCCCAAAGGATAGCCAAGGCGGTCGGTGACTGAAGAAATTGAAGTGCTGGCTGATGGAGGTATTTGGTCAGCTGTCTTCTGTGGGGGGAAACCTGTTACAAAACACATCTTTAAAGTGACTCATGTGATTACGTAGATGGGAATATATTTTGTGACTGCTTGTTACGGTAGACCCTGAGAACAAAAGGTCCCGTAACATAAAAGGCCAGACTCTGGTTTGCGGTTCAACAGTTATGTTTTATTATAACAAACACAGTGGTGGTTGCTGTAAAAGAGGAAGAGAGGGGAAACAAAATGCCAACAAAAAGCCTCCGTAAACTAAATGGTTGCAGCAGCTTACCTAGCTCCCGTCAAAATGAAAAAGGAGGTGAGTCTTCCGCAGACTTCCTTACCTGCACTAGCTACCTCTAAACTAAAAGGTGCAGACAAAACAAACAACCACCAAGCAAACAAGAGCAGCCAAACGAAAAAGCGCGTAACACGCGTAAATGTCTCAAAAGTCTCCAAAGGCTCAGTGTGTAATCCAGTGTGGAACAGCCAAAGAGTTTGTGGGGAACGGACAGCGAGCCAGTTCCAGACAAGCGAGCTTCCTCCATCTTGCGAAGGGCCGGCTTTATAAAGGGCGAAGTCCCGCCCGGCAATAGAGAACAGGTGCGCGACCACGCCCACTGCACCTTGTCGAGACGACAGACCGGGGAAAACCACCACACCGTAACACTGCTAATGAAAATAGAAAAAGAAAATATATACCGCCTCATAGAAACATGCTGAAGTTATTAAAGCAGCAATAAGGAGTTCTGTTCCAAAACTAGCAAGCTTACTACCTTAAAGGCATGCAAAAACCTTGCAAACACCACCAGCAGCCCAGTTGACACTGATAGAAGCTTGCCAACACAATGACTGGTGCCTTTTGGCGGTATAGCCTGGCAGTGTCATGCTGTGAAAACTTTTTCTTTCATTTTTGCAGGATATTCCAGCCCGTTACACAGAACTACATATGTCATATCCTGGATGGCTAGTGGGAAAGACACCAGTGTTTATCTGTCCTTAACATGAATGTATGCTATCAAACTGAATTTGAGGATTGGTACCAAAACTAGTTGGCTATAAAACCATACCTAAAAAAGTGTCAAATTGTTGCATAGTGTTACTTTAAATAAGATTGAGAGAGTCGTGAATTTCTGCCACCAGCCCCCTGTGAAGTGAAGTGTTGGTCTATACAGTCATGAAAAACGATTGTTCTACTTTACCGAGCCTGTACTACTAGCCCTGACGGCTAGCCAGGAGTAACAGAATATCCGTTTGTGGACACATCTAGAATATACATGTGTTCGTGTGTGTGTGCATGTGCGTGTGCGTGCCTTTAAACATCAGCTATCAGCTTGTGCAGTGAAAACATGCCCCCCCCCCCCCCCCGCGCGCTCAATATATGTGATATGACACAGTTGCCCTTGTTGCAGCTACCTTTCAGTGAAGTGTGTATGAGTGTCTGTGTGTGTGTGTTTGTGTGTGCATTTGGCAATACAATATACATCACTGTGTGTGTGCTTGTGCTCACAGCATGTATTCACGTGTGTTCAAGTGAATATGAATATATGTGTACGTGCGTGTTTTTGTATCCGTGTGGACATAAAGAGCATTTTCTGTTTTAACACGTGTGTGTGTGTGTGTGTGTGTGTGTGTGTGTGTGGGTGTGTGTGTGTGTGTGTGTGTGTGTGTGTGTGTGTGTGTGTGTGTGTGTGTGTGTGTGTGTGTGTGTGTGTGTGTGTGTGTGTGTGTGAGTGTGTGGGTTTTGCTGTTGTATAGTCTCTACAATAAACAGGAAAGGATCTCTCAGTGTGAGTACGTCGTCTGACATCTCTGTCTCTTTCTCTCTCTCTCACATACACACACACACACACTCACATACACACTCAATTTCTTAAATCCCCTATTGCACTTTACTTTCCACCCTTTCCCCAGAGCAAATCCATCTGTTTGGACCTTGAAAATACCTTGTGCAACTAACTGTGTGTGTGTGTGTGTGTGTGTGTGTGTGTGTGTGTGTGTGTGTGTGTGTGTGTGTGTGTGTGTGTGTGTGGTGATCAAAACTAAAACTACAAAAGAAACTGACCATGAATCTGCTGTTGACCATAAATTAAGATGCTGAGATGAATTAAGAAAGAAT
>NC_137922.1:21241770-21261770 GCF_963457725.1 Sprattus sprattus | reverse complement strand
AGAGAGGGAGAGGAGGGAGGGAGAGGAGGGAGAGAGAGGAATGAGGGGGAGAGGAGGGAGAGAGAGGGAGAGGAGTGAGAGAGAGGAGAGGGAGGGAGAGAGAGGAGTGAGAGGGAGAGGAGGGAGAGAAAGTGAGAGGAGTGAGAGAGAGGAGAGGGATAGAGGATAGGGAAACAGGGAGAAGAGATAGAGGGATAGAGGATAGGGAAAGAGAGATTAAGAATAAGGGAAGAGATGAGGATGAGAGAGACACACAAAGGGAGGATGGAAGGGGAGAGAAGAAAAGAGATGAGGGAATGGAGGGACCATGGAATAGGGCAGGGAACATAGAAATAAATGGATCTGCTCCCACCTACCTAAATGCTCTTGCAAGGGCAAATGTTACACCCAGGACGCTGCGCTCATCCAGTGAGCCCCGTCTGGCACTGCCGCCTGTGCAAGCACGGCAATCCAGACTATTCTCAGTTGTAGTTCCACGTTGGTGGAACGACCTGCCTAGCACTACCAGAGCAGGGGCGTCCCTCTCTACCTTCAAGAAGCTTTTGAAGACCCACCTCCCTTCCTAACTGGCACCTTGGCTTAACCTGCACTTAAGCAGTGACAGTCCCGCACTTCTTTTTCTTTTTCTTTCTATGTCATTTTCTATTTTTTTGAAAAAAAAGCAGTATTTATTGTTACACCAGGTTTTATTGCTCTTAGCTTGACTGTTCTCGCTTTGGACAAAAGAGTCTGCTAAATGACTAAATGTAAATGTAAATTTAAATGTAATGTAAAAACTGCAGAGAGAATGCATCTGTGTGGGTTACACCCATTTCACTTCTGTAGGTCACTGTGCAAGTCTCTCTCTATTCATCTCTCTCTTTCTCTTTCTCTTGGTCGTGTTCTCTCTCTCTCTCTCTTTCTCTCTCTGTGTGTGGGTGTGTATGTGTGTATGTGTGTGTGTGCATGGCACAGAGCAGCTTGTAATCCTTTCTTTGTGAGCAGTACTCTGGAACTCTGGGTAATGGAACATTAATTGGCTCCCCTCCTCCCATAGTGCCTTGCTCTTGCTGTTCATCCACGCATCATTGGTGAGACTAATGGAGAGAGTATCAGAACACACCCCAAACACACCCACAGCCTCTTACATCAGACACACATCAGCGTTTAAAGTCATGTACGCGTGTGCATGCTAGTCATTTGTTTTATGTTTATATATTTATTAAGATGTTTCCTGTGTGTTTACACCTGTGTGTGTGTGTGTGTGTGTGTGTATATGAGTGTGTGTGTGTGTTTCTGTGTCTTTGTCTCTATGTGTGTGTGAGCGTGCATTTGGGGTTTAGGCTCTGGGCTCTGTTAAGCGCCTAGAGGCAATTGTATTGTTATGGCGCTATACAAATAAAATTGAATTGAAAATTGAATTGAATTGAATTGAATTGAATTGAATTGAATTGAATTGAATTGAATTGAATTGAATTGAATTGAATTGAATTGAATTGAATTGAATTGAATTGAATTGAATTTAATGTAATTTCATTTCATTTCATTTCATTTCATTTCATTTCATTTCATTTGTGCATGTGTATCGGCATGTAACTCCCCTCGGCAAAGCTCTGTAATTAATCCTAGGTGCTTGGCCCTAAATGAAAGTTGTGATTGAGATGGAGGAATCTCTGCATGTCCGCCTGACAGTCCCAGGGCCCCATGAGTCACTCACTCACACACACACACACACACACACACACACACACACACACACACACACACACACACACAGAAACACACACACACACACACACAGAAACACACACACACACAAACACATGCACAAACGGGCTCTTGTCAGGGATGAGTCCTAGGGCCCCGCGAGTGGAAGTGAACCAGTGAGCTCAGAGAGAGAGAGGGGGGGCGGGGGGGGGGGGGGGGGCGGTGAGAATGAGCAAGTGTGTCTGTAATAGCCCTGTCTTTTGTTTGATCGACTTATAAGTGTTTTAGACCCACGCTAAATCACAGCATGCTACACACACACACACACACACACACACACACACACACACACACACACTCACACATATATGCACAAGCTGGGGCAGTGAAGCAGCCACCTACACAACGCCTCCTACACTGCAATCTGTGTGACTTTTTCACACACACACGTGCTCACAAACAATAGCACAGGCACACACACACAAACACGTGCACACAAACAATACCACACATTGAAATACAAATACCATGCACACACACACACACACACACACACACACACACACACACACACACACACACACGCACACACACACACACACACACACACACACCCACACTTCACACATATATGTACACACACAGCCGAGCAAGTTGCTGCTGAATGTGAAATTGCTCACCTCCTACACCATCTCCTGCCGTTCTCACTTTAGACTTATAAATGCTCGCTTTGTTCTTCACAAAGCCAAACTATTTACTTTGTATAAAAAAGGAACAAACTGAATTTTTCTTACCAAGTGTCTATTTAACTATCCATCTGTCTTTCCATCTATCCGTTCATCCTTCAGTCCATCGTGTCATCTATCCGTCTGTCAGGCAGACCAGTGTACCAATGCTCAAATTCAATGGACCTATCTACACAACGTTTGGAGCCATTTAGAAATGTCCTTGTATTTGAAAGAAAAGCAAAAGAAAATAAATTATTATTTCCAACCATGTCAGAGACTGTGTTGGCCATTCATTTAAGACCTTTTACATGTTTCATGGAAAGCAATGACATTTCTAAGTGACCCTAAACTTTTGAACATTAATGCATCTTTTCCTTCAGCTTTCAGCCTAGTGTGCTATTTGTCCATCTATCAGTCAGATCAATGCACCTTTGTATTTGCAACATTGCAACGTATCTCAATCCATCAACCTATCCATCAGACATTTTCCTCTGCTTCCTCTTCTGAGAGAAGGACCAACTCTTGTTCATCCTCCTCCTCCTCTTCCTCTTCATCCTCCTCCTCCTCCTGGCCTCGCTCCTTAGTGGCTTTGTGTAAGATGCAGTCCTGCAGGACTTCCTTTCTCATACTCTACACTTTATTGAGTTTGGATGGCATTTTGTTACTGTGGGAATGGCAGAAGAGTCCTCTCCGTGATTGTGCCCAGACCAAACACAGTTCCACCTGAGGAATCAGTGGGGTTATTTGTTCACTGAGGAATAGGATGGTCTTATGGATGTTGGGTGCAGTTTTTTTTAGGTTTATGCACACATAAAAACATTCATGCATATTTGCGCACTTTCTCTCTCTCTCTCTTAAACACACACACACACACACACACACACACACACACACACACACACACACACACACACACATACACACACACACACACACACACACACACACACTCACACACACACACAGAAACACAAATACACACACAGACACACACACAGACACACACACACACACACACACACACAAACACACACACTGCTTTCTTATCTTATACCTCGTCTTCTCATACTACCTGTCTATATTCTCTCCTTCTCTCTCTCCCTCTCTCTCTCTCCCTCCCTCTCTCTCTGTCCCTCTCTCTCTTCGTCTTTCACTCATACTACCTCTCTATATTTTCTCCCTCTCTATCTCCCTCTCTCTCTTCATCTTTCACTCATACTACCTGTTAATATTCTCTCCTTCTCTATCTCGCTCTCTCTCTCCCTCTCTCTCTCACTCATACTACCTGTCTATATAATTTCCTTCTCTATCTCGCTCTCTCTCTCCCTCTCTCTATCCCCCTCTCTCTCTACATCTTTCTCTCATACTACCTGTATATATTCTCTCCCTCTCTCTCTCATTCTCTCCCTCTCCCTCTTCATCTTTTCTCCCCCTTTCTCTTTATCTCTCTTCCCTCTGTATAGTCTCCATTTATCTACCAACCTTTCCCTCTGCCCCCCCCCCCCCCCTCACTCCTTTCTTTGTCTATCCCTTTCTTCTATCTTTGTCCATTCCTACTTTCATCAGTCTCTGGGGGAAACCTGCAGAAGGAGACGAAAAAGCCTTTGTCAGTCAGTTGTTTTTGACCTTCACAGAGTAGCTCCATTGTGGAACTCATCAGAACTCTGCCCGCTTGTCACCAGGACATCAGTGGAACTATGATTACTATTACTGTAATATGCCAATGAACTCTGGAGAGCAGAAAAGATTGAGAGAGGACAAACAGATATAGATTGGGCAGGAGACAGAGAGAGAGAGAGAGAAAAAGAGGGAGGGAGGGAGAGGGCAAGAGAAAGATAAATTGACCAAGAGACCTAAATTAGCCAATAAGCCATTGCGGGCAGTGGAGCAATTTACAGCAGCTGTTGTATACAGCCCTCCCAATCATTCCCAGCTCAGAATGAGCCATTACAAACAAAAAAGACTTTAACGACTTCACACCGAGAGAGAGAGAGAGAGAGAGAGAGAGAGAGAGAGAGAGAGAGAGAGAGAGAGAGAGAGAGAAAGGGGGAGGGAGGGAGGGAGGTGGTGAGTGCGGTAAAGTATTGCAGTAAATTGTGGTGTGTGTGTGTGTGTGTTCGTGCCTACGTGTGTGTATGCGTGCCCATGTTTGTTTGTTTGTGCAAACGGCTATATTTCACTCACTCTTTGCTGGTAATTCAATGATGTAACACATTTTCCACACGCCCCGCGGTTCAATTTGAGAGCCTTCCAAAACTGAACTTTATAAAACCCAGATGCGCTGGAAGCTATCCTCATGTCCCCTGTGAGGAGAAATAACTTTCAGCAGCAGACCTGGAATCAGTTCTGTCATTTCTCTATGAAGACTCCTGTCCCAGAGTCCTTAAGGGAGACTGAGATATTGGCACCCGAACGGATGATTTATAATGCTCCGTGATGACGATGTTATAATTCCGGCTTTTTTAGGACACCAAATATAAAACGCTACAGATTGGTGCTATTACTTTTATTGATGTGACATTTACGCTTGATTTATCAGTTGCTGTGTTTGTCTAGTATCTAATAAACCCACCCTGTGACAAAGCAGTTCAGTGAATGAAAACGTTGGATTGCCAATAAGCGTGCTGTCAAGGCAGGAAGACCTGAACATCCTTGGGCACGAGGTGCTGTGATTAATAAATGGTGGAGATTTAGCTGGCCAGAGATCTGATTGTAGCTCTTTCTGAAACGAACGGATGCCTTTCTCATTAAAAATGGCATTTACTAATCAGATTCAGACACACACACACACACACACACACACACACACACACACACACACACACACACACACACACACACACACACACACACACACACACACACACACACACACACATTTTGAATAATTTGGTCTGCTAAACAGAAGCATTAAAATTCTGCTGGTCCCATCTTGCATATTTTATCCCCAGTCTCATACATTTTAAGTATTTGGGACATCTGATTATTAATTTTCTTGATGTTAATATTAGACTGTGGCCTTTGAGTGAATTAAGATTGAAAACCTCTGTTCCTTTGATAGGGTTTCCTGTGGAGATAGGAGGTCCTGTTCATCAGTCTCTTCTGCTGAGATGAGCCAAGACGTTAAATCTGTTATATTCGATCAGTTATTGTAAGAGTAGTGACATACTTTGTTTTGAAGAGTTCATAGGGTTTCCTGTGGAAATAGGAGGCAGAGTTTATCGATTCCAGTTCTATACATTCTGCATCTGATGGGCTGTAAGTGTGGCCTCGGCTCTGAGTGAGTTAAGCAATAACAACACTTAAAAGAGGAACAAGCCTGTGGGCTAGAGAGAGGAGCTGCCTGTCTACATCGTTTCTTTCTCTCCATGATGACCCTTTCCCCATAGCCTTCAGCTATTTCATGCATGCTTTGCCTATCATTGATAGTTTTGGTGTATGTTTGTTTCTGTGTGTGTTTGTGTGTGTGTGTGTGTGTGTGTGTGTGTGTGTGTGTGTGTGTGTGTGTGTGTGTGTGTGTGTGTTATCGTGAGTGTACAACATAGACTTTGACTGATTATCTGGTCTTTAGATAATTGGACGGTATTTTTTAATTACCTGTCGTCGGTATATTTTTTATCAAAATCTCGGAAAAATCATTTTTTCTTTAAAGGCAATGCGTGGATTATCTGGACCCCAAAAATGCAATAAACATGACTGCCATCCTGTCCTCCAAATTCCCTCATTGGTGCAGCACATATAGGATGTGTGTGTGACCTTGAAAATCTTACATTTTCTCAGACCTGCAGCTTTAAACGCGGGTGAAAGTTAAGGATCCATTAAAAGGGTTGTGATAAAACCATGCTGTTAACCAAAATGCGCTTGGCTAATTGGACCTTTTTGAATGAGTATCAGTAGACTAGTCTCCACTTAAGATGAAAAACAAGCTTAGAATATATAAGAAATAAGGACTTGCAGTAAGGACTAATTGGTGCACATATGCAGTTTCCACAGTCGGACACTGTACATTTGATAAATACTAATGATTATGTCTTCTTTCAACTGAAACATTAAAAGAAATTTGGCCTCAAGCACAGCCGTTCTGAATTACAGTCCTCATTTCAGCCACATTTCAGCTCACAAAGTCAAACTTCACTTGCATTTGCAGAACCTCACAGCTAAGTAAGAAAATTGCATTTAATTAAATTTAACTTAAATTCGCAGCACACAGTATTTTTGCTAACCTGATCAAAGTCCTCTCCACACGGTACCCTACTTTTGTATGAGCTGTCCAATTTACACATAAATGACTTAAGAGGTAATGGGCTCCCAGAATTTCCCTGCAGCTTCAGAAAAAGCGTGGATGCACAGGCTAGTTTGAAGGTTCGATATGTCATACATTACGATGAAAATGCAGCCAAAATGATCGCCAAGGTCATTATTAGCCCACTTATAGTAGGCCCTGTCTTTCTCTTGTCCATCCCAGTGCAGTACGCCATATCTGAATCGGAGAGGAATAGAGCCTTCAGCCGACACAGAGTGAAATGAGCTCTCCATGCACTGCCCACCAGCATCACCACAGCCCTCGTTCCTAAAGAGATCAACCCAAACACTAATCCAAGTCGAGCCAAACACACCCCCGCGTGCCCACCGTTAAACCTCTCCACACTCACTGTTCCAGATCCCCGACACATGGCTCCCATGCTGGGTCACATACACACACACAGAACCTCAACACATCCATCATTTGTATTAACAATATCAAGATTAATTATATGTTACGCATGAGTGTACAAACAAGCTATCATTGTAACAGCTCAATGGACCCATGTCGATTATTTACACATATGTGGTCCCGTATGTATTTGTTGGTTCAGCTGTAATGTCTTATGCTAATGAAATGAAATGTATGCTAATCTATGGCATGTTGCCTCACACAAGGTACACTAATGGTATTTAGCTGCTGTTTTCTTCTGTGTGTATACGGATTCATGTTGTGTGTGTGAGAGATGGAGTCGTGTGTGTGTGTGTGTGTCTGTGTGTGTGTGTGTGTGTGTGTGTGTGTGTGTGTGTATGTGTGTGTGTGTGTGTGTGTGTGTTTGTGTGTTTGTATTGTGTGTGTGTGTGTGTGTGTGTGTGTGTGTGTGTGTGTGTGTGTGTGTGTGTGTGTGTGTGTGTGTGTGTGTGTGTGTGTGTGTGTGTGTGTGTGCGCGTGCATATGCGTGCAACTTTGTAAATCTTACAGAATTGACATGCAGCATAGCCTCTTCTCTGCACTCTCAAATTTATGCCAGGAAAGAAGAAAAACTCTTACACAAGTAGGTCAAAAGAAAGAGAAGAACAAAGTACAAAAAAAGAGGAAGTGAGTAGGATGGAGAGAGACATAGAACAGGAGAATGAAAGAGGGACTGAGTAGGATGGAGAGAGACATAGAACAGGAGAATGAAAGAAGCGTAGAAATTGACAATGACAAAGTAGAGGCCAGACGAACCAGGTGAGAGAATAGAAGAGAGCAAGAATAGAAGAGAGAGAGAGTGAGAATAGGAAATCTGTCAAGCAAAAAAACAGCCCCGTGATTTGCTGTAATCTATTTCATCTGGTGACAATAGGCGTTCATTAACACAAGGAGATTACCCTTTTCATTCAACGACAAAGGAAGAGAAGTAAAAAAGAGAGTGAGAGACACAGAGGATGAGTGGAGGAAGGTAGTGAATGACTGACAGTGCAGGAGAGTAAAAGCTGATTGTGATTGAACGTAGGCTTGAAGGCTTGTAGGTTCTTACCCTGTAGCCTGTGCAAGTGGCCTAAATGGTGGGTCTGCGTAATGCTAGTTTGAAAAAAATAAACAAAGATGGCGGACCAAACTCTATAGATGGCCGTGTTTTTATATGAATGAAATTTGTTTGGCTTTTTATTTTTTGCTTTGATTTCTTTTTTGAAGTTACAGAGAAATAGACACTGTACAATCGAATAACCCTGTTATACCTGTTCAAAGCTACCTACCCACAAAGTAGACAGCTTGCTTGCAAAGTTAAACAACGGTCAGCAATTCATAGCGACGTGATGGTGGAGGTTGACCTGTTAATCTCTGTTAGCAAAAGGCTTTATTATCACACCCCCAAATGCCGGGCAAGGTGACAGTTGCCGTCTCCGTCGCAGCAATGTGCAGTTACTTTTTTGGGAAGGTGCAAGTGAAGCCACGGCGTAGGGTACAAACGCAGAAGCATAAATCGACCTTGAGCATAGTTGTAACATAATGCGTTAGGGGTACAAAAACTCCAAATAGAAAGATCTTGTCAAGAGAGACAACAGGTTATGTTCTACTGGGTAACACATTTCCCTCTGAAATTCAATCAATAAGAAACTAGTTTGTCTTTCAAAAAAATCCAATTATCAGATAACCTTACTTTTTCCAATTATCAGATGACAAAATTAGAATCCTGTATGGAGGACGAGAATCTTAGAGGGATGCCAGTACCTAAACACAACAACAGACAATACACAGCTTCCATTTTATATAAAAAAAAAGATCTTTGCATTTTGTATTATTTATTTTTTCTAGCAATATAATTAACTGTAATGGTAGGATTGATTTGTGTGAGTTTCATAGTTTATCTGAACCCGCATCCATTGACAACATGGAACTATTGCATGTCAATAAAAGCCATTGAATTTGAAAAGAGGCAGAGAGGAAGAGGGAGAGATGGCAAAACAAAGGGAATAAGGAAGTGACAGCTATAAGCATGGCAATGAGAAGTGTGAGTGTGATGGAAAGGGAAAAGAGAATGGGTGTGTGTGTGTGGGGGGGGGGGGTGTACGTGCTTGTGTCTGAGAGAGAAAGATAGAGGGAGAGACGGGAGAATTTATTTTTGTGTCTATGTAGATGGTCTTTGTCTGTGTGTGTGTGGGGGGGGGGGGGGGGGGGTACGTGCTTGTGTGTGTGTGTGTGTGTGTGTGTGTGTGTGTGTGTGTGTTTGAGAGAGAAAGATAGAGGGAGAGAAGGGAGAATGTATATGCATCTATGTAGGTGGTGTTTGTCTGTTTGAGAGAGTGAGAAAGAGAGAGATAAACAAAGACAAATGAGAGAGGAAATGTGTTTGTTTCTGTATGTGTGAAAGAGAGAGAGAGAGAGAGGATGAGAGAGAGAGAGATGGAGGTAGAGAGGGAGAGAGAAAGAGAGAGAGAGAGAGAGATTTACTTCTTTCCCACACACATTGAAAGCCATATTATTGAGCCATATTCATTTATTTAGAGCCACCATATTTATGTGCTGTTATGGTGTCGTGGGGGAAAGGATGCCTAACGCTCAGGATGTCAAATTGCACATCTGTCCCCTGGTGACCTAGTATCATTAACAATAATCCCCTGGAAACCTAGTATCATTAACAGTAATCCCTTTGTGACCTAGTATCATTAACAATAATCCCCTGGTAACCTAGTATCATTAACAGTAATCCCTTTGTGACCTAGTATCATTAACAATAATCCCCTGGTAACCTAGTATCATTAACAATAATCCCCTGGTGACCTAGTATCATTAACAGTAATCCCTTTGTGACCTAGTATCATTAACAATAATCCCCTGGTAACCTAGTATCATTAACAGTAATCCCTTTGTGACCTAGTATCATTAACAATAATCCCCTGGTAACCTAGTATCATTAACAATAATCCCCTGGTAACCTAGTATCATTAACAGTAATCCCCTGGTAACCTAGTATCATTAACAGTAATCCCCTGGTGACCTAGTATCATTAACAATAATCCCCTGTTGAACTAGTATCATTAACAGTTATCCTCCAGGCGGAACTGGACCCATTAGATTAGCGTGTTCAACACGGACACCACCCCAATCCCCCCCCCCCTCTTCGATCACAACATTGTTATCAGAGTAAACCCACTGATGTCCCATTATATCCCCTCAGGACTGTTCAATGTCAATGTGAAGCCATTTAACATCATTCACAAGTGGTGAGCTGATTTTGTGAAATTAAACTTCGCTTCAGGCTGTGCAGCAAATAGTGGTTCCTGGCTATGCTAGTTATCTAACTGATGTTACATCCTCTACAATACAATAACTTGTAAAATTTTAATTGGAATGGTAGAAAAACCCGCAGGGTGTCTGTGCAGCTTCATTGCCTTGCCCCAAAACACATAGGTTTAACTTTGCAGTTCATCTTAATATTTACCCATCCTATTTAACAACTGTTAAGATTGTTTCCTAAACTAGAGATAGCTAGAATAGCTCATAACTGGTAGCACAGAGTCCTCGCATCTTTTCACTTCTTTCGGAGCCCCAGTTGGCAAAGGAACGGTGGCCCATCGTCGTCTCATTGGGGGCAGGGCTGGCAGTCCGCTGGCCTTTTGCTCATTAATTTTTTCGGCGCTCCAAAGGTGAGTTACAAACAAATAGTCCATGATTTCGTCATTTGCTTTAAGAGCTGTTTTTTCTTTAATCATTTATACTTCATACACTTTCACCAACCCCCAATAGTATAGATGTTTACATACATATGTTACAAGTGCGTACATACGTTTTTAATTGACCAAGACATTTTTCACCTTGAGAGTCTTCTAGTGCTATGAACTGCTTCTGTTTAGCGGCTGACATTTTTTAAATAGACTATGCCAAGTACTGTATATGATTTAGAAATTCCAGGAATTGTTAACATTTTATGTTAGTATCCACACCCATTTAAACTCAAGATGGTGGTGGTCTGAGAGCAAAAAAGAAATGGCACACCACCAGTGGGGTGCTGACCAAAATCCGCCGGTGTACCGATACATGCTTGCTATCTGGGGGTTCGTTATCATAGCATGCATTTAAACAGTCGGGTGGGAATACGCAGCACCTGTTACTTTATCATAATGGAAGACTGTGAAGAGTGTGAATGAAAATCTGTAATCTATCTATAATATATCTATTTTGTCTTTACCTGACAGATTAAAGGGATTCGTATGTGAAAGGGACGAGAGAGAGTGAGAGAGACAGAGACTACTGTAAGTTAATGACAGATGCTTTAGATAATACCCATTTAGATGGACACTCATTATCTCCTCATTAGCGGAGCCTAGCTGCTATTTCCAGTCTCTCACTGCTTGTCCATACCAGCACACTCTTCCCCTCTCTGTGGGATTTCTCCATCCCTCATCCAGACACACTTCACTCTTATAACCCTTAAAGGGAGAGCTGTCAAACTATCAGTTGCTGTTAAACAACCATCCAGTGATCCTTCAGCGCACTTGTCAGCCGAGCCTCTGAATTTGTACAAACGTTGTCTATTCGTGGAACGTTAACTCTACTTGCATGATGTTATTTCTATGTCCTAAGGGCTGAAGCCATCTGTAAGTTGTGACCTGCAGTGATTTTGTCACATTTTTCCTTGTTCTCATCAGTGAGTAGAAACCTCCCACACTCCAAAGAATGGGGTGTAAGGGACCCTTAGCAGTTTAGATGTGTAGAGAAATGGGAAATGCAGCATTTTTGTCATAAAAAAAAAAAACATACCGAATTTAAAATTATTTTGATGATACAACTCTACAACTGCAATAAATATTCAAATTGCAATGGTTACACATGCAAGCACACATGGACAGAGGGAAGCTCTTCTGTAAGCCTGATATTTACAACCTTACAGTTGTGCTCATATTGGATTTAGAACAGGAAGAGATTACCCTACCTGTCATTCAGCACCACATAAATCATTTGGATGCAGGATTATATGTTCTCGTCTAGTGAATTTATTCATGACGCTTCACATCTCGGCCAGTTCAAACATGTCATGTGCTACCAGTGAATATCTTCTACATTGCGCTCACGCAAGGCTGCATGGAGTTACTTGAAACTCGCTCAGCATATCTTAAAACGAAGAAAAGAAAAAAATTCTGTAAATAATCCTTTAATTGCTCTTATTTACATAAACTGCCCATCAATGAACAGTCAGTCACCCTTACTCAACCGTGACCCTAAACTTAATCCCAAATTTAAGTGGGTGTGTGTATTCCACATTGTCAGTTGTGTAACAAGATAGCATGGGGATTCTTTACGGAGGTGTGTTAATAGAATATTAATAAAGCACGCTAAAGTTGAAGAATGGACAGGAGGCAGAGTCGGTTTCAGTTGGCTTGTATTGCAGCATGGAGACCCCTCTCGCTGTTGGTTCAAGAACGGTCTAACCTGATGCAGTATGCTATCAGGTTTTATACAAAGAGAAGGGGGGGTGGGATACATTTGAGAGGGTCACCTATGGGGGGATGGGGATGCCAGGACACAAGGCCTCTAGCAGGAAGAGGGGGGGGGAGGGTCACATGTCATTTGCATTTGATCTCAGTGAGAGACAGACGTAGTATACGTTCAGAGTGAGTTGTAGATACAGAGAAGTACATCTTTACCTATAATAATAACAATAATTCCAGTTCCATCAGTCCCCCAATTGAGCATATATATGCTCACACAATAATAACCAGGCAACAGCCAATCAGGGCAGGACACATCGAAATATGTTACAGATAGGGATGACACAATTTAGCAGTGGAATATCTATTTTGCAGTTCCATCAGTAGTTATCTTGTGAACACACAGAGCCCACATGCAGAGTCCTTCTGCCATGTTCTCTGGGTGGGTAGTCTCTACCATGGCAAGACGTGCTGAATCAGGTGCTGAAACACCAAGCACGTGGATGGCCAGTTGATGAGTTCAGGTTTCCTTTGTGTCCACAGGGTTGTCAAGAGTCCTTTTATTTAGGCTGAGTGTGTATCTCTGAGGATAGCTGGACAGTCCATGACCTCAGCCGGAGCCAAAAACACCCGGGACACAGGGAGGTGTTAGATAGGGTGTGTTGATGGCTGCAGATGGGCAGGGGAGGGGTAGTCTTCTCCTAAAGTGTTGTGTGTGATCTCAGGGTCCGCATGAGAAACCACAACAGTATGAGGGGTTTTAGAGCCATTCAAACATTTGCATTTGACTGTGATATGGGGGAGGGGGAGGGGTGCTTGGTAAAAGGATTCTGCAAGATTACTTAAGGGGTCAAGGCACATGGCTTGGAGTAAATAAAAATAAAGGTTGAAACAAATAAAGACAAATAGCACATGACTTTGACCAAATAAAAATAAAAAGGAATACAGTTGTGACAAACAAAAGACAACATAAAATAGTGCAGATAAGTCACAACAAGCCTTCAAATCCCCTATATGATAGCTTGGAAGCTATCACCTTTGAAAAGTAAATACAAGTTAAAGCAAGGCATTGTCAGACTTAAATCATACCAGACAATAAACAAAAACAGTCAAAAGTCATATACCAGACAATAAACAAAGCAGTCAAAAGTGGTCAAAAGTATGTCAGTCTATATTCTCACTCAGTCAGTGAGTGGCATTGAAGTCATTCATTGGCTAGGAGTCGTGTAAGTACATTCATTCATCGGCTGGCCAGCCCACACACACACACACACACACACACGCGCGCGCTCTTGCGCAGTTGTTCGCTCAGAACACGCGTTGTCTGACTCGCGGGGAAACACAGACAAGAGAGCGCTTGCGCAGTTGTTCGCTCAGAACACGCGTTGTCTGACTCGCGGGGAAACACAGACAAGAGAGCGCTTGCGCAGTTGTTCACTCAGAACACGCGTTGTCTGACTCGTGGGGAAACAAAGACAAGAGAAGTTAATAATCTGGTTACAACATGTAGGCAACACAGAACACAGAGAGTTAGCAGAAGTCTGCCTCCTCAACATTCACTGGCTTTGTGTGACTACCAGACAGATCACTTGAACAGCGAGCTCATTTGATTTTACTTAAAAGGGGCATTCCAACATATTGTGGGCCCCGCTAATGTGTCTATACATTTACGTATGTTTTTCCGTAAAGGCATCTTATTTCCATGTATCTTAAACATATACACCCAGGATGAAGGCTTTGTTAAAAGTCTTCACTCCTCTCCTTCTAACTGGCTAAGTTAGATCAATTTAGACAATGGGATAGATGGTGCTGTTTGAATCACTGATAGTCAAGCCTGGCCACTTTAAGAACAAAGACAACACAGATGGACGCACACAGGCTTACACAACGAACATGAAACACGGAACAGACAAACATATCACGCTGAAACAAACCAACCGAAACCGACCCGTCCTGGTCCTTATAATGAATAGTAAAAGTCAATTATAGCGAACGGGACTTTTTCTTTTATGTGCAAAGGTTTCTTTTGTTTGATGTGAGATCTCCCTACTTCTTCCGATAAGGTTTTTCAAGCTTAACTCCCGGTTGGAGAGGATTAACGATGGAGGACTCTCTATCTGTCCAGCGTAACAAATAGAGACCACCGCGGCTCTCGGACCCACTGTTGTCCAGACACGTGGCCACAAGTAGACTACAAGTCCGACGCCTGCGTCTGAGACTTAGTTTGAATATATATTGGGACTAAACCTGAATACGATGCCTTTCACTGTGCGCTGCAGTGTCGGGTAAATATATATAAACTACTTTACTCAATGTGTGGAAAAGCAAGCGCTTTCCACAACTTTATCTCACTCACTCCAAACAAAAAAAACAATTTTGCACATAGAATGAAGCGTAAGTCGCTTACCGTTCCCGTTCAAAGTTTTTGAAGCGTTGGCTTGTATTCTTTTGCTGTTTCAGATAGATGTATATCTCCGGCTCGAAGGACCATCTAATAGAATATTAATAAAGCACGCTAAAGTTGAAGAATGGACAGGAGGCAGAGTCGGTTTCAGTTGGCTTGTATTGCAGCATGGAGACCCCTCTCGCTGTTGGTTCAAGAACGGTCTAACCTGATGCAGTATGCTATCAGGTTTTATACAAAGAGAAGGGGGGGTGGGATACATTTGAGAGGGTCACCTATGGGGGGATGGGGATGCCAGGACACAAGGCCTCTAGCAGGAAGAGGGGGGGGGAGGGTCACATGTCATTTGCATTTGATCTCAGTGAGAGACAGACGTAGTATACGTTCAGAGTGAGTTGTAGATACAGAGAAGTACATCTTTACCTATAATAATAACAATAATTCCAGTTCCATCAGTGTGTTCTCCTCTCTTATTTTACTTTTCCTGGTTTCCTCTCATTATAAATGTTTTTTTCATCTTTTAAAGCTTACTGTCTCCTTCACTATCAAACACCCTGCCCTTTCTCTCAGTCTTTCATTCTGTCTTAATTAATCACTGAAACAGGATTATTATTCCAATCAAGAGCACTCCTCAGTGGGGAGATAAATGAAGTGTGCATGCTGAGATGTGTGTGTGTGTGTGTCGGTGTGTGTGTGTGTGTGTGTGTGTGTGTGTGTGTGTGTGTGTGTGTGTGTGTGTGTGTGTGTGTGTGTGTGTGTGTGCGCGCGCGCGCGTGCATGTGTGTAGGTGTGTCTGTGTGTGTGTGTGTGTAGGTATGTGTACGTGTGTGTGTGTGTGTGTGTGTGTGTGTGTGTGTGTGTGTGGGTGTGTGTGCGTGTGTGTAGGAGTTTTTTTGTGTGTGTAAGCATTTGTGTAGGTGTGTGCATGTGTGTGTGTGTGTGTGTATACAGGTGCATCTCAATATATTAGAATATCATCGAAAAGTTGATTTATTTCAGTAATTCTATTCAAAAAGTGAAACTCATATTTTATATAGATTCATGTCACACAGACTGATATATTTCAAGTGATTATTTCTTTTAAATTTGATGATTATAACTGACAGCTTATGAAAACCCAAAATTCAGTATCTCAGAAAATTAGAATATTACTGTAGACCGATAGAAAAAAGGATTTTTAACACAGAAATGTTGGACTACTAAAAAGTATGAACATGTACAGCACTCAATACTTGGTTGGGGCTCCTTTTGCATGAATTGCTGCAGCAATGCGGCGTGGCATGAAGGCAATCAGTCTGTGGCACTGCTGAGGTGTTATGGAAGACCAGATTGCTCTGATAGTGGCCTTCAGCTCTTTTGTGTGTTTGGGTCTGTTGTCTCGCATCTTCCTTTTCACAATAACCTATAGAATCTCTATGGGTTTTAGGTCAGGCCAATCAAGCACAGGGATACCATGGTCCTTAAACCAGGTACTGGTACCTTTGGAAGTGTGTGCAGGTGCCAAGTCCTGATGGAAAATGAAATCTGCATCCCCATAAAGCTGGTCAGCAGAGAGAAGCACAAAGTGCTCTAGAACTTTCTGGTAGATGGCTGCGCTGACCTTGGACCACACAGTGGACTAACACCAGCAGATGACATGGCACCACAAACCATCACTGACTGTGGACACTTTACACTGGACCTCAAGCAACTTGGATTCTGTTCCTCACCTCTCTTCCTCCAGACTCCGGGACCTTGATTTCCAAATTAAATGCAAAATGTACTTTCATCTGAAAAGAGAACTTTGGACCACTGAGCAACAGTGCAGTCCTTTTTGTCCTTAGCCCAGGTGAGACGCCTCTGACGTTGTCTCTGGTTCAAGAGTGGCTTGACACAGGAATGCGACAAATGAAGTCCATGTTCTGGATACGTCTGTGCGTGTAGGCTCTTGAAGCACTGACTCCAGCTGCAGTCCACTCCTTGTGAATCTCCCTTGAATGGGCTTTGTTTCACAATCCTCTCAAAGATGTCGTTATCCCTGTTGCTTGTGCACCTTTTTCTACCAAATTGTTTCCTTCCATTCAACTTCCCATTAATGTGCTTGGATACAGCACTCTGTGAACAGCAGGCTTCTTTAGCAATGACCTTTTGTGTCTTACCCTTCTTGCGCAGGGTGTCAATGATCGTCTTGTGGACAACTGTCAAGTCAGCAGTCTACTCCATGATTGTGTAGCCTACTGAACTAGACTGAGAGACCATTTAAAGGCTCAGGAAGCCTTTGCCATTGTTTTGAGTTAATTAGCTGATTAGAGTGTGACACCAATGGTCATCAATATGGAACTTTTTCACAATATTCTAATTTTCTGAGATACTGAATTTTGGGTTTTCATTAGCTGGCAGTTATAATAATGAAAATTAAAAGAAATAAACACTTTAAATAGATCAGTCTGTGTGTAAACAATCTATATAATATATGAGTTTCACTTTTTGAATAGAATTACTGAAATAAATCAACTTTTCGATGATATTCTAATTTTTTGAGATGCACCTGTATATGTGTGTCATTGCATGAAAAACCTTGATTTTCAGTCTTTTGAACGCCCTCCAACCTCACAAAATCCCTGCAGTTAACAGCGTTATGTGTATGTGTTATGCGTATGCGTTATGCGTTATATGTATTTGGTGCCATTCTGTATGAATGTGCTCCGATGTGCAGACAGCAGTGATGTGTAGCCGTGTGGATTAGCAGTCTTGCCTGAAGCTCCCGGTTGAGGCCGCACGATCCTCCAGGCACTCCCTTAAAGGTGTTGTCCTCCTCATCAATCATCATATCAATCGTGATGCACCTCCAGAGGTCCGTTTCATACGCTCTGCTTCGCTGCACTGTCAATACATTCATACAGAAAATTAGTACTGCACAATGCACTGCGTCTACTAATGACATCTACCAACTTACCAGTAATGACAATAACGTTTAATCCATCTCATTAATCTTCCTCTCTTTCTTCGCTGGCGGCTCCGGGCTCAACTCTTCATGTCTGCCTCCTGAGTTGTAAAGTCCTGTCGGCTGTACAGATGATATAAAGTATGTTATAAGTAAAAACAGAAATAGATGCATTCCATTCTTAAATAGCATTTTTTTATGTTCAAGATACTGCATAGGAGAGAGTTCAGTGTCACAGTGTTCACAAATGCGCCAATGTCTTTTCTTCTTTAGTTAGGGACCTCACAAGACAAAAGAAAATGAACACAGACAACTGATTTTTTTTATTGATTTAAAGGCTCTCTGTTCGTTGACACCATAACTAATACCACTGTCATATAATTATGAGTTCAGTAAAATACGGAGCAAACACAGTTTTCTACCGTTGTTGAAACACATCTTTAATTGCCGTCGCTCGTGCTGGTTCTCTGGCAGTAGGCTACTTGGGCCGGCTCATGTATTGTGATATACAGGGAATAGTTTTCAAGGAAAGGATCTGCGCCTTTGACAGTGGCTGTTATGCATATATATGGATATAAAGGTAATGAAACAGGAAACGCTAGGTCCAGAAATGTTAGTTTCCGGAGTTGATGTCGTATGGAAATGATGTCGTAGTGTGCCAATCACGGCCAAGGAGTATCCGTCGCCATGAGCGGACCGACAGAAATTTTTGCGGGGACACGGAGAGCTGTCCGACGTCTCTGGAGAGCACGGAGAGGGCGTTTCAGCTACCGGAGAAGGCGTTTCACTTACCTGAAGGCGTTCCTATGTGCCCAAAAACGTGTCGTACGGAGTAGCATAAAAATGCCTTTAGATTCAAAGAAGATACACTTTGTTTCAGTTTTGTAAACTTACTTTATTTTTTGCAATTGCAATAACAATTAAGATGTGATGATATACTGTAGGCTTTGAGAGTCTGACATTCTTTGAAAGTGCTTAAAAAGTACTTGAATTTCACTCTTAAAAATCTGTGCGAACCCTGATTAAAATTAATTGTACTTTTTGTGCATTTTTTATAACATTATTGACCATTGCTTATGACATACAAGGTTACTTATCACAGCATCCTTACTAACATATAAGGCACATGTATTCAGGCTACGATTTATTAATATTTATTAAGTCGATCAATTTATACCAGAGATATTCTTGAAATGGAGTTAGTGCCTTTTAGAAAAAGGGGTAACCTCTGGATCGGTGGTTAATCAAAATCCCTCTGCAATTCTGTTTGCATTTCTACAGCTTTGTCATTTACAAGTGATCCTCGCCTAGACCTAGTGAACATAAGGTGTGTGTGTGTGTGTGAGTGCGTGTGTGTGCATATACATGGGAGCCTGGACCTAGTGGACAGTCATTAACCTGCCCTTCCACGGCAAGTTATCGTGTGTGTGTGTGTGTGTGTGTGTGTGTGTGTGTGTGTGTGTGTGTGTGCGCACTTGTGTTTGTGTGTATGTGTGTGTGTGTGTGTGTTTCTCTCACCAATGATTCTAAATTGGTCTAAATGAGTCCACTCCACTCATGATGAAAGACTCAATGGGAGATCTATATAAATCAGCCCAGATATCCTCTGTGGTACAGGGGAACACTGCCACTGTGAAAAAGCTGGACAAATCCAATGTGTGGGTCGAGACCTCACCCCCAAGGCTAGTGTCCACAGTGATCTGATTCAGCTCAGTGTGATATCGGCATGCTCTACAACGTACATGGAGAACAATCACACACACACACTCACACACACACATACACACACACACACACACACACACACACACACACACACACACACACACACACACACACACACATACACACACAAACACACATGCTTGCGCATACAAACACAGTGACACACACACACACACACAGGCACACACACACACACACATACACAAACACACAGACACACCACACTCCCACAGACACACACAAACGCTCACACACATCACACACGTACACATGTGAGAACTCACACTCACACACACACACACACACACACACACACACACACACACACACAAACAAACACACACCACACACACACATACACCCAAAGACACACACAAAG
>NC_137922.1:21224270-21226770 GCF_963457725.1 Sprattus sprattus | reverse complement strand
CGCACGCACACTCACACACATGCATGCACACCTACACACACACACACACATATGCACACAGGTCCCAAACATACACATACACATCAACCTGTCTACACAAACACACACACACACACACACACACATACATCCTAAACACACACACACACACACACTCTCTCACACACACACACACACACTCGTCCTAAACACACAAACACACACACACACACACACACACACACACACACACACACACACACACTGTTGTAGCTGGATCACAGCGAGTCAGTACTTTCTGGCATTTGTGTCTTCTGTGCTGCAGACTCTATATAGACTGAGGGTCCAGGTATCTCACAGGTTGTCTCTGAGCATCTAAGCACGTTATCATCAAACACCCCCCTCTCTCTTCCTCTCTGCTTCTCTCTCCCTCTCTCTCTCTCTCTCTCCCTCTCTCTCTCTCCTTCTCTCTCTCTCCCTCTCTCTCTCTCTCTCTCTCTCTTCCTCTCTGCTTCTATCTCCTCTCTCTCTCTCTCTCTCTCCCTCGCTCTCTCTCTCTTCCTCTCTGCTTCTGTCACTCCCTCCCTCTCTGTCTACCTCTCTCTATTTACCTCTCTCTCCCTTTCAACCTTTTAATCCCTTGCTCTCTCTCTCTGTCTGTCTCTCTTACATCAGGAGTCCGGTGCAGGTTCATGTCATCACTACTTTAAAGCAGATGAATGTAATCAGTTGCCATTAAAAATAGCATCTCTGTGTGTGTAAATTGTTTATTTTTGTGTTTATATGTTCGGTGTAGTGATCAGAGAGAGGGTCACAGATGAAGGGGTATCAGAGGTGTCAGTTGTACATCACAAGAGAGGCAGCAACAACAGGACGTATTTTTATTCATTTTTCATCAAAAGGATCTAAGAAAATATGGTATTTTTGGAGAAGTGGCTGGGTTGTGTGAGTGTCTCTGTGTGTGTGTGTGTGTGTGTGTATAGAGTGATGAGATGCCGTGTGTTATCTCTGTTCTTTACTATCTCTGCTTCCATCTCTTTTCTTTTCATTACTCTTTGCTCTGTTGGTGCGTGAATGTGTGTGTGGGTGGGTTTGTGTGTGTGTGTGTGCCATCTTTTTCCTGTTTTCAGTCGTGGTGTGTGTTCTCACCTGGTGAAACTTGTCCCCTTGTGCCCTGTGTTACAACCATCTTATATGACACATACACACGCATCTCTCTTTCTCTCTCTCTCCTCCTCATCGTTCCCCCTCTCTTTATGTCCCCCCCCCCCCTCTTTGCCCCCCCCCCCCCCCCTCTCTCTCCATCTTGCCCCATGTGCCCTCTGTCTCCCTCTCTGCCTCTTTCTTCCTCTCCCTCTTCCTCTCTTCCCCTCTCTCTCTGTCGGCCTCTCCTTTGTTATCCCTCGCTCACCCTGGGAGGAGAGGAGAAGCTGTTTTCTGAGTGGCGAGGCCAAACACAGCTTTATATTTTCCTCAGCTGTGGGTGTGTTTGCTTTGGATTCTTGCTGGATTCTTGCTGGAGAGGAGCGTGTGCATGTCAGAGACGCTTAGGAGGGATGGAGTACGGTTCAAACAAGGGTTATATTCTGCCTGTGTGTGTGTGTGTGTGTGTTTGTGTGTGTGTGTTTGTGCGTGTGTGTTTGAGTGTGTGTGTGTGTGTGTGTGTGTGTGTGTGTCTGTCTGTTTGTTTGTGTGTCTATCTGTGTGTGTGTGTGTGTGTGTGTGTGTGTGTGTGTGTGTGTGTGTGTGTGTGTGTGTGTGTGTGTGTGTGTGTGTGTGAGTGTGTGTGTGTGTGTGTGTGTGTGTGTGTGTGTGTGTGTGTGTGTGTGTGTGCATGTGTGTGCCTGCGCATGTAGAGGCAGCAGGAGGTTCAGTGTGTATAATTTCTTTAGGCAAACAGGCAGGGGTGCATTATTCCCCACGACGCACCGCAGATAAAGCGCATTACCAACACCTCCCTCTCAGCCACGTCAAGAGCAGCATGACACTGTGGAGAAAGCGAGAGAGGACAGAGGAGGAAAAGAGACAGAGAATGATAGATCTGGAGAGAGGGGGAGAGCGAAGGAAAGACACACAGAGATTGAGGGGAAGGAGAGGGAACAGAGGAGCAGTGAGACAGAATTTGACAAGCAAGCTAACCAGCCGATGCTGAAATGATCGCAAGAGCGACCTATCAGAGCACACACACACACACACTCACTTACACTCTCGCTCGCACACACACAAACACACACACACACACACCCTGAGACATCTGACACTTACCCCTTCACACACAGACACACACACTATTTTGTCTGTGCTGCAGGCCTACATGGTTTTACTGGCCTTGGCTCATTCCTCAGGGCCCCAAGCACATAAACTACACAGCACTGCACATGGAGTCAGCAGCGACACTCCATCATCTCCATCACACACAAACACACATACTAACACACTGATACACACACATATAAATACACACAGACACACACACACACGCACACACACTCTCACATAGTCTCAGCAGTTAGCGTAACAG
>NC_137922.1:21211770-21219270 GCF_963457725.1 Sprattus sprattus | reverse complement strand
TGTCTCTGTCTCTGACATTTTGCCTCCTAACAGTCTTGTACCTGGATGTTACTGGTAAAGGTTCCCCTATTTGTTCCCACAGTAGGAAACTTGAATATTTCTTTTTAAAATCCATTTTGCTGAGGGAGGAACCTACTTTCTGTATGAAATGTGGGGTTGGGGGGGGGGGGTTCACTGGAGTTTGACTGGTTCTAGTCTAGTCTTTGTCGAAATGACTCAGTCATCTGGACCCCTACCTGTTCAAGGGAATCTGACTCCCCAGCAGAGATGCCTTTTTTAAACTGCCACGTCTGACAGGGTGGTTGTCACTATCTATTTCATATGTGGCATATTCCTGAAATAAAGGTTCTCATCCCTGTTCCCATAGAAGAACAATTCAGGATTTCTACTTAGAATCCCTTTTAGCAGGGAAGGGTTCTTTGTAAGGGCTTTTATGTACATACATTTTCCAAAAGCTTCTACCATATGTAGAACTCTTTCCTGAAAAGTGTAAGTAGTACAATGTACATACGTGGGATTAGTTATGAACTGTTTAATACAATGATGTAACTACATATTGTGAACCTTAAAGAGAGTACATCCGTCATCCAAGTGAATAATAAAGTACAGTGTCATTCCCTCTGAAAGTGAGATCTTCTTCTCCCCCTCAGGCGATCCGTGAGACGTGGGGCGACGAGAGCACGTTTGGCGGGGAGGTGCGCGTGGTCACCCTCTTCCTGCTGGGCATGCACCCGGACCCCGTGCTCAACCAGATGGTGGCGCAGGAGAGCCAGGTGTTCCACGACATCGTGGTGGAGGACTTTGTGGACTCGTACCACAACCTGACGCTCAAGACACTCATGGGCATGCGCTGGGTGGCCACCTTCTGCCCGCTGGCGCGTTACATCATGAAGACGGACAGCGACATCTTCGTCAACATGGACAACCTCGTCTACAACCTGCTCAAGCCGGCCACCAAGCCCCGGCGACGCTACTTCACGGGCTACGTCATCAACGGCTCGCCCATACGGGACATGAGGAGCAAGTGGTACATGCCGCGGGACCTGTACCCCGAGACCAAGTACCCGCCGTTCTGCTCGGGCACGGGCTACGTGTTCTCTGCCGACGTGGCGGAGCTCATCTACAAGATGTCGCTGCACACGCGGCTGCTCTACCTGGAGGACGTGTACGTGGGCGTGTGTCTGCGCAAGCTGGGCATCCACCCGTTCCAGAACAGCGGCTTCAACCACTGGAAGATGGCCTACAGTTTGTGCCGCTACCGCCGCGTGGTCACCGTGCACCAGATCTCGCCGGAGGAAATGCACCGCATTCACAGCGACATGACCAGCAAGAAGCACCTCAAGTGCTAGCTTCGCATCACTACATTTGGCCGAGTTGGGCTCGTCTCGACTGGACTCCCTTGTAGGGGAGACATGAGGACCTAGGGCCAGAACAGAACGTTAGCCTGGGTAAAACAGAACGTTAGTCTGGGTAAAACAGGACGTTAGCCTGGTAAAACTGGACCTCAGCCTGGGTGTAGGTGGACTAAGTATAAGTACGTGGACTAAGGCTAATAACTGTGTGCTAAGCTAAACACTTAGTGCTAAGTGCCAGACTGACCATAAGTCCCTATGCTAAAGGTAGCGGTCTGACTGACTCAGTGGATCCTAAACCACCATGATGATGGACAAAGAAAGGGAGTTATATGCCCTATCTGTGTGATTCTTGTTTTTTGTAATGTTTTACAGAGGTGAGAGAGTTTTGTTTTCTTCCCAGCGTGTCTGTATAAGTGAATGAATCCCTATGGGGCTCTGGGGCGGAGCAGTGTACAAGAGAAACAAACAGCTAGCGTTCAGAGCCACAAAAACAACAATCGCTGGAGAGAGAGAGAGAGACAGAGACAGAGAGAGAGAGAGAGAGAGAGAGAGAGAGAGAGAGTGAGAGGGAGACAGAGAGAGAGAGGGAGACAGCAGAGATTCATTTCTTAGAAGCTTTAGTAATACACCCATAGTACAGCTGACTCTGGACCAGACCGGCACTGGTTCTGTCCCGTCGGGGGGTATTAAGTCATCATGCTAAGTCTAATTGCAATCGAACGATGTGGATTGAAAAACAAAGAGGGATCAGAGAGGGAGCAAGACAATGAGAAAGAGGCAGAGAGAGTGTAGAGAGAGTTTGTGAAGCGCATTCAGCCAAATTCATACATCAAGGAGTCAAATCAGACAAGTCAAATCCACAAAGATGAGTCGAGACGAAGCGCTTGACTTGACCCTACCCTACCCAGCAGAGCGCCTTCTGCCTGGCCTAGGTCAAGTGCTCTTCTCAACCCCCTGTGTGAGATCCTAATTAATATGTGTCCGTTTCTTCTCCGCAGAGAGATGTGTCATTAGTAGGATTGGTCTGGCAGAGGGAGGGGAACTGAGGGCGAAGTGTGAACACTGTTTGGGTATCTCTGCTGGTCTCCTGGGCAAGAGCACAAACACAAACAAACACACACACACACACATAGTCCTTCTCCAGATGGAGTTTAGCAGGGGAGAGACAGACAGGCTCGCAACTCTAATTAAGATAGCAGCACTGACCCCCCAGAACAAACAACGGCCCCAATTAGGCACACCCAGACAGCAAGAGGGAATTCTGGGAGTGCTCCCCAGGGGGTCATCACAGACGCCAGTAATTAATGTTCTCATGTGTTTTTTTTATTTTATTTTTTTTTATTATTATTATTTTTTTTTATATAAAAGGGTGGAAAGATTCATCTCAGCTACAGGGTTTCCATGGCAATCCGCTTGGCAGGCTAACGATGGCTATGCTACACTGCAGTGCTGAAGAGATTACATGCTATCCGGAGGGAAAAGTGGAGTGTGTGTGGGTGTGGGTGTGTGTAGTAAATGAACTGAATTGTGTTTCCATTGACCTTGCACGTTTGTTAGAGTAATTAGGGGAGGAAGTACGGAGAGAAACATTTACACAAGCGATGAGATAAAGAATAGGTCTGTGTGTTGTCATCTTTCCTAGTTGAGAGGGGTCCACTGAAATCAACCAGCTCAAGAATTGTGCACTAATCTTCCCCTGCCACACCCCCAAACTGTCTGCGACTTTTGGAGATGAAGGCTGAAGATGTGACTGTGTGTGTGTGTGTGTGTGTGTGTGTGTGTGTGTGTGTGTGTGTGTGTGTGTGTGTGTGTGTGTGTGTGTGTGTGTGTGTGTGTGTGTGTGTGTGTGTGTGTGTGTGTGTGTGTGTATGATGTGTCTGTGTGTGTGTGTGAGAGTGTGTGAATGAGAGAGAGCAAATGGGTAAGAATGCATTCATGTCTGTTTGTATACATGTATATGAGCAGGTGTGTGTGTGTGTGTGTGTATGTGTGTGTATGTGTGTGTGTGTGGGTCTGAACCACTGCAGTAAGAAAAGCATTTTTCTTTCACATTACTTGAACTTAAGCTACACTACAGTGGAGCCGAACTTAGAGGGAAACTTAAACTTCAGGATCTTTTAACTTGGGCCCTATTTTCCCATCCTTTTTAGTCCACATTTTTACTAGGAAATTTTATTGATATCGATCCAGTATTGAGTTAGAACAATATGCTGTTCATATACAACAACATAATCAGTAACCGCAAAATGGCTATGCAATGTGACTGACAGGCCGTAATGTAATTAGAGGTGTCTGCCTACATGGAGAGATTCCGTACAGAGATAGAGCTCAGTCTGTTTACCTCAATAACTGTAAAGAAACTTTGGAATCTAAAACTAAATCTACAGAAACTGTCCAAACAGTCATTTTAAATTACTGTTTCTACAGTATCTCTAAAGGTATCCTTTTACATGCTGTCAGACACTGTCTGTCAACATTATGAGCCTGTCAGTGACGGAAACAAGCGATGTACTGTGAGGCAGATGCCTGAGCCATGGGATCACATTCTATAGCCCTTTTGCAGGTGCTGGTTGTAGTGCTCTAACTCAACACTGGACCTCACAAATACACACACACACACACACACACACACACTCACACACACACACACACACACACACACACACACACACACACACACACACAACTCTCTCACACACACACACACACACACACACACACACACACACACACACACACTTCTATAGCCCTGTTGCAGATGCTGGTTCTAGCGTTCTAACTCAACACTGGACCGATTTCCATCATTAATTGTCCTCAGAGCTAAAAATAGGGCCCAAGTTGAAAAATCACAAATAAAAGTTTCCCTTTAGCTCTCCTTCACAGATGTGTGTTCATTTTCTTCTGATGTTGTGTAATAATAAGCTTTGTGGTATTTTACAGTGAAACCCTAAAGGTATCTGGTGACATGGGCAATGTATTGCTTTTTAAACTGAAACACACACACACACACATAGAGCACACACAAACACACACTTGGCATTGTAAAAGTGCTCTGCTGCAATTCTGTAAATTGCACCTTACTCAAAATATAAGAATATAAAAAAGATACATTGTGTATAAACCCATCAATGATTATTGTACCAGGACATTGAATTATTTTCTTTTTTTGTTTGAAATTGAAAATGTGATAACCTTGTATATTAAACCAAATAAAACCTTAATTTGTATTACTGCTGACCAGGGATGAGATTTCATCAGTCCCTGTCATATGTGTGGGCTTTTGTGAGCGCTCTTTCAAATGATGGGGCTTCAGTCTGCCTTACTGTGTGGATTATGGCTTGATTGCTTCCATATCCGTCAGATATTGGCGTTCCCGTTCCGTATGGTACTGGCCGCAGGAACGCGTCTGGGCCGGTTCTGGTGTGGATTTGGTCCATGAGTGCTCCAGCATCAGCTGTGGTTGTGGGTTTGCGCTCTGTGTCGTGCCAAGTGCCGGCCCACCGTGACAGCCTGGGAGGATGATTTCCTGCTTCAGTCAGGCAGGAGCCGAGCCAGGATGCATCACCTGCTGGGAGCATACGGCAAGAGAGAGCTGTCTGTCTCTTACACAGCACAACACACACACACACAGAGGACACACAGACACACACACACACTCATAAACACATACACACACACATACACACAAACTCATACCACACACACACTCATACACACACACACACACACACACACACTTCTTCACACATACACACACACACACACACACTCATACACACATACACACACACACCCATACACACATACACACACTCATACACACAGGCAGGCACACAGACACACACACACACACACTCACACAAACACACTGCCTCACACACCTCATTACCGCCTCCGGTGTTTGGGAACTTGGCAGGCGCTGATGGATTTCAGGGACAGGATTCTGGAGACGGTTAAACACCAAATTCAACCCAAAAAAATCTGCACAGAGTAACACAGTTAGGAGATGAATGCAGGATAATGATAGACGAAAAAAATGGAAAGGACACACACACACAAACACAAAGGGCCCTATCTTGCCGATCAGAAACGCAAGTAGGACGGCGCCAAGCGCAAGTAGCTGTGTGGGCGGCTCTATGGCGCAGTTGCTATTTTAACGGCGGAAAAAACACACTTGCGTCCAGCGCAAGTGTCAAAAGGGTTGGTCCAAAGGAGGTTACTCAGCCTTAGGTGTGGTTTGGGCGTAATATGCAATAAACCAATCGGAGCGTCATTTCACATTCCCTTTAAGAGCGAGAAGCGCATAGTCCATAGCGGCTTGTTATTTTGATGGCGGAATTACCTGGTGGAAGACCGGAGAAGTTCACAGCCGAGGAGACCGACGTGAGATTTACACCAATTTTTTGGCAAGCCATATATAATTACAAGGAAAATAAAGTATTTACCACTTGAGGAAATCATTGTGAAATCCATATCCAAGATATTTTAAAAATAAGCATACATGTAGCCTACACATTGACCCAAATGATTCAGGTTAATTGAAGCTGCGTGACATTTGATTTATTGTATGGCTTTGTAAAAAGCCGGGAGATAGATATATATGGGGATGCGAGAAACCCTCCAAAAGTAAGCAAAGTCAAGCAAGCATGTCAAGATATTGCCGTGATTGTTTCTGCAACGGGGCACCCGAAAACGTTGCCGAAAACGCTATAATGACGTCCGGAGACGTGGGACATCCAAGCTGGAAGGTAACACACGTTCTCGTGCCTTCACGGGAGGTGGATCTGCCTCGACCCAGGATCTGACGGCAGCAGAGGACATCGCCACGTCTACCCTCACGCCTGAGAGCGTGCAGGGATTTGGGGGCATGGAAATCGGCACCCAAGCCAGTGCACCAGCTGACCAAACCCAAGGTACATAAATAAAGTCCACATACACAGAGATGAGTTTACAAGATTTATAATAATACTGGCATTAAATAAATGCAACAAAGCCATACAATAAATCAAATGTCACGCAGCTTCAATTAACCTGAATCATTTGGGTCAATTGTGTACGCTAGATGTATGCCTAGTTTTTAAATGTCTTGGATACGGATATCACAATGATTTCCTCATGTGGTAAATACTTTATTTTCCTTGTAATTATATATGGCTTGCCAAACAATTGGTGTAAATCTCTCGTGAAGACGACAGAAGTAAAGTGTAGCCTACAGGTCCTATACTGTGCGGGCAAGCACATGCGCCCTTAAAATAGCGTTCTGAATACGCGTTACAGACTTTAGACATTGCGGGCCCTATCTTGCACCCAGCGCAATTGACATTGTCACCGACGCATGTATCATTCCTATCTTGCACCCGGCGCACAGCGCGATTTTCCCTCCAGAGGCGCGCTTCGAAATGAACTTGCGTCGACATGGGCGGGGGTGGAACAGAGAAGGCGTTTCTCTGGCGCAAGTGGTATTTTGCAGTTTAAAAAAAAACGCCGTGCGCCGTGCGCCATTGACCAAAAAAAAGCTGGTCTAATGTGAGGCGCAATGTCTAAAGTCTGTAACGCGTATTCAGAACGCTATTTTAAGGGCGCATGTGCTTGCCCGCACAGTATAGGACCTGTAGGCTACACTTTACTTCTGTCGTCTTCACGAGAGATTAACACCAATTGTTTGGCAAGCCATATATAATTACAAGGAAAATAAAGTATTTACCACATGAGGAAATCATTGTGATATCCGTATCCAAGACATTTAAAACTAGGCATACATCTAGCGTACACAATTGACCCAAATGATTCAGGTTAATTGAAGCTGCGTGACATTTGATTTATTGTATGGCTTTGTTGCATTTATTTAATGCCAGTATTATTATAAATCTTGTAAACTCATCTCTGTGTATGTGGACTTTATTTATGTACCTTGGGTTTGGTCAGCTGGTGCACTGGCTTGGGTGCCGATTTCCATGCCCCCAAATCCCTGCACGCTCTCAGGCGTGAGGGTAGACGTGGCGATGTCCTCTGCTGCCGTCAGATCCTGGGTCGAGGCAGATCCACCTCCCGTGAAGGCACGAGAACGTGTGTTACCTTCCAGCTTGGATGTCCCACGTCTCCGGACGTCATTATAGCGTTTTCGCAACGTTTTCGGGTGCCCCGT
>NC_137922.1:21181770-21206770 GCF_963457725.1 Sprattus sprattus | reverse complement strand
GGACCAGCTTAGTTGCAGTGTGAGAGGCAGTTCTGGTGAATATTGAATCAGGTTGAAATGCTGGCACCTGAACACTATTGGTTTGACCTTCAACAAACGACATTCCAGACACACACTGCACTGTGTGTGTGCATGTGTGTGTGTGTGTGTGTGTGTGTGTGTGTGTGTGTGTGTGTGTGTGTGTGTGTGTGCGTGCATGCCTGTGTGCGTGCGTGCGTGCGAATCCTGCTTATTTGAATCCTGCAAAGCCAATTTTAATAGAAAAGAAAGAGAGACAGAGACAGAGACAAACTAAAAAACATTAAGATCCTGAACAAGTTCAACAGATTGAAATAACACACCAAATTAGGGCAATTCCATCACGAGCATCTATTAACTCTTCTCATTCCTACATCATAAACTGTGTAATAAATAAAAACTGACTTGCTCTTTACATTCATAAGTCTGTATGTGACATGGTTGGCCTGGTTGCCCTGGTTGCCCTGGAAACTGAGCTACGCTAACTGACTGTGAGATTCTGTGGCGCGATAAAGGAGGGCATGGCCATTGTAACCAATTTCACTCTATTTTTTCTTCCTGTCTTTAGAAAAAGTAAAAACTGACCAGACCAAACTATCTGTTGTTCTTGCTATGCAAACATCTCAGAGCAAGACCTTCACTGTCCACACGCTTGTTCTCTAAGTCTGCAGTGAGAGCCACCTGAGGGCTGTCCGAGAAGGAGAACGTTTGAGTAGTCAGGGAAATATCACTCTCAGCTGAGCGGGAGTCAAGCGGACATTTTCCAGACATTTTCCCCCGACACGTAAAACTGATTAAAATGGACTCGCTCACTCACTATCATGACCATTTAGCCATTGCACTTCAACTTTGGAAAGCCTTTCTAAATGACTGAAACTCTCATCGCTCATCTCTCATGGACTGTCATCATCCAAGTATGTTTTCTTCTCGACTTCAACTGCTATGCTTCTCCTTTCAATTCTGTGGCGTTGTGCAGAAAGCAACCGGCTTCCATCTGAGGTTCAGGCTTTAACAATAGTTGATTTGGGACCAGATTCAACCCAGATCATCTGTGACTTGGGGCCAGATTTAACCTGGCTCAACTGTGGTGCAGATCTGGCTCAAGTCGTCCCTGGCACAACCCAACAATTAGCCGAAGCCTTCCTCCTCCTGAAGTAGCGGGTGCGCGTGGAAGACATGAGAGAGAGGCACAGGGGCGGTCTGTGAGTAGAGCACCCTTCATGCGTGAAGCCTAAATCATACAGTACAGAGCAGGGCAGAGAGCTTTTTAAACACGTTGCTTGACATCCTTTGATGCAGAGGAAAGGGAGGCAGAAGGAGAGACAGGGGGAGAGGGAGAGAGTGAGAGAGAGAGAGAAATATTTATTTCATCAATATGTATGCATCACCTTATGTGTGTCATCTGTTTGATGAGACGGGAAAAAGAGTGTGTGTGTGGGTTTAAAAAAGAAAGAGAGACAGATAGACAGATAGAGACGATGAGAGGATGAGAGAAAGAGAGAGAAATATAGCGAGAGGGTGAGATGGGTCTAAAGGCACATGTCAGGTGTTGGCTCTAAATGAACTGATATACACTCTCTGACAGTATGCCTTCTGCTGTGTTCATTAAGATGAAGGCATCTGGTTTATTCACTTAATGATGGAGCAAAGCCAAGCATGCTAATTCAGGTAGGACACATGAAACACGCAGTGTTTGTATGTGTCTGTGTGTGCATAGTTTGTGTGTGTGTGTGTGTGTGTGTGTGTGTGTGCATGTGTGAGTGATAGAGAGAGAGTTCATGCACTCACGCATAGAATTCAAAGTGCATGCCCCTGAGTGTGTGTATGTGTGCGTCATCATGTGTGTGTGTGTGTGTGTGTGTGTGTGTGTGTGTGTGTTCATGCACTGAAATGTATCATTCACAGTGCATGCGTCTGTGTCTGTGTATGTGTGTGTGTGTGGGGGGGGGGGGTGAGAGTGCACATACATTAGTGTGTGACAGACTTTACTTCTAGCACATTCATGCATTAGCAAACATATGCATAAAGTATGTAATGTTGAATATGTGAATATGAAATTGTAATTACTGTGTATTAAAGATCCTCCCAAGGGAAGAGTGAGAGAAAGGGAAAGAGAAAGAGTGGCAGTGAGGCCTGGGGAAGAGAGAGAATACAAGAGTGGAAGTGACATGGAGAGAAAAGAGTGAGAGAATGCAAGTGACAGTAAAGGTGTGAAAAATGAGGAAATACAAATGTTGATAAAGAAGAAAGGGAAAATAAAGAGAGAGAGGGAAAAGAGAAAGAGAGAGATGGGAAAAGAGAAAGAGAGACAGGGAGAGATAAAGAGAGAGAGGGAGAGAAAGTGAGAGACAGGGAGAGAAGACAGGCAGAGAGTGAGAGACAGAGGGAGAGAGAGAGAGAGACAGACTGAGAGAAAGGCAGCGAGTGAGAGACACAGGGAGACAGACAGGGAGAGTAGACAGGCAGACAGAGAGAGACAGAGGGAGAGAGAGGCAGAGAGACAGGCAGAGAGACATGCAGAGAGTGAGAGACAGAGGGAAACTGACAGGGATAGTAGACAGGCAGACAGACTGACAGAGAGAGCGAGAGAGTTGTACACTTTAGAGACTTTTGTCCCGTGTCGACGCAGTGTGGCTTTGATGTCACGGCTGTCAGGGTTGATTCCCGGCAGCGGATTGGACGTGGTACTTGAGCTGTGGCAGGGCTGTTAACATGGGCAGCGACGGCAGAGCCACTCAATCCCAATCCCATTACTCAGCCACGCGGGATTATTTAAACACGCACAAGCCACACGCTGTGAGCGCTGGGCCAGGATAGACACCACTCACTGTGTTTCCCTATGGCTTGTAGTCACTGTGTTTCTTTATGGCTAGTAGTCACCACTCACTGTGTTTCTTTATGGCTAGTAGTCACCACTCACTGTGTTTCTTTATGGCTAGTAGTCACCACTCACTGTGTTTCTTTATGGCTAGTAGTCACCACTCACTGTGTTTCTTTATGGCTAGTAGTCACCACTCACTGTGTTTCTTTATGGCTAGTAGTCACCACTCACTGTGTTTCTTTATGGCTAGTAGTCACCACTCACTGTGTTTCTTTATGGCTAGTAGTCACCACTCACTGTGTTTCTTTATGGCTAGTAGTCACCACTCACTGTGTTTCTTTATGGCTAGTCTATGTGTGTGTATTTCTATCTCTTTCTCTTCTTCCCTTTTTTTAATGTTGGATATTTTTTATAAGTTGATGAACATGGATTAAAGCCTCACTCAAAACAATACCAAACAGTTGACTGCTTAAATAAACAAACAAACAAACAAGGCTTACTTTCAGTTAGTTTTTATTGCACAAGCGATTCACTGCAACACACACGTGTTATATAATAGGCGACACACACACGCAGGCCTGAGGTCGCTGTGAATTCACTCTCTTTTTTAACCCATCCAGGATCCTCCAGGAGCAGTGGGCAGCTTCTCAGCGCCCGGGTACCAAGTGAACCATCCGTCTCGGTCAGGGACGGACAGGAGTGTTCTGTTCTTTCTGCATGTCTTTCTGTTGGGGTTCTTAGTGGAGGAAACCCCTTGTGAACACGGGGAGAACATGCAAACTCCACACAGAATGGCCAGGGTGATAGCCCACCTGAGCACTGAAGGTCTCAGGAGGACCTGCCCCCCAGAGCCAACAGCATCCCTTGCGGGAATGGAACCCATGACCTTCTTGCTGTGAGGCGGCAGTGCAAGCACCTAAACCACCGTGTTAAAGGGAGATAACTGGGCTAGAGGGCTAAAGGGAGATAACTGCTAAAGGGAGATAACTGGGATGGAGACCAGATTAATTGATCCTCCACAGGATCCCAGGGTAAGAAAGGGGTGCCAAAAACACACACATACACACACAGAGAAGTTAGGAGTAAAAGTTAGAGAATGGGGTTAGTTCTGATTGGCCTTGGAGCCAAACACAAGAGAGAGAGAAACTAGGTTCCTTCAAAAGGTCTGACCCAACATTCATACAATGAGATCGAGCTAATCCATGGACCTTCTCCTTTTTGTGGCTTAATGACTACAATAAACCTCAGATCAGCACATGTGGCCTTTTGACTATGGATTGTGGATTTGCAAGAGTGTCTGGTTTTCGTCACGACATTTACTTTCTTACTCTTGGTCTCTCTGTCATCAACTTCTCTCCATCCTCTCTCCATCTCTTTTATCTGTCATTCTCTCTTGGTCTTAAATCAAATCAAGTTCTTGTTCAGATGGTAAAAGTGATTTATGAAACGAGATAAGAAACAGAAGTTATGTTGTGCACTATAAGGGTGCCGTTATACTTCTACGACTGCGTTACTGCGTGGTCACACAGTTGCTTCGACGGACTCCACCAACACTCCGTCGGTTGGTGGGTGTCGCAAAGCAATTCAAAAAAGATGGCGGACCATCTCTATAAATGGTCCTATTTGTACCTAAAAGTAGTTTGTTTTACTTTTTTTCTTATATTTTAAAAAAGTAACAGAGAAATAGACACTGTGCAATGTGAAAACCCTGTTATTGTAACTGAAAAATACATCTGAGCGGATTTGCAACAGCTAATGTTAGCATGCTCATACCCACAAGGTAAACAGCCCTGGGATCTGTGGGCTCTCCCTCTTTTCAACAGATAGTTAAAAAAAAATTGGGAGGTGCACGTCAGGCCACAGAGAGGTGCTCGGAGAGGGTTTGCAACTACGGAGAGGGCTCTGTGTGTCTGCGTGTTGTAAACGGACGACCATAAATTGGGCTTGAATCTGTACCCCTACACCTTTTATCTGGCATACAAGTCATCATATTCTGAACATAGGCATGAAACACAGCAAAAGCCCATATGCATGCAATGAAGCTACGTTACGGTAAACGACTGTGCAGTATTTGCCTGTCAATCAGTCTGTCTGTTTGCAATCTGGTGGTCCTTTTCGTTTGCACGTCCAGCTCTCAGTTACAAGTACTTTTTAAGATAAAATGCTAAAAATGTTAAATACTTTGACTTTATGGTGACCCACATTCAATTTCCCCTTTGTAATGCTTTTACTGGCAGCAGAAATACCCTGGATGTGAGCAGTTGTGTGTTGTAACCAAGAGCAGACGACCATATGAATCTGCTTCCTAGCGTCTTCACACGGCAGGCTGGGGGGGGGGGGGGGGGGGGGGGGGGGGGGGGGGGCGAGGGGGGGACAGCGAGAGACCCGTTTCAGCTCCTCGGAGAAGAAGCTCACACTCGTTCCCTTTGATGTTTGTTTTTCGTGTGACGCAGTGAGGCCAAGACTTCAGAAGCATCCCTGCTCTCATCAACAGGAAAATTACACACACACAGGCACACAATCTGTCTCTCAACGCTCTCTGCCACACAGACACACACACACACACACACACACTCTCTCTCTCTCCCACTCTCTGCCACACAGACACACACAAACACAGGCCAAGACTTCAGAAGCATCCCTGCTCTCGTCAGCAGGAAAATTCCATCACATCGCTCATGAAAATCAATAATGTAGCACGAAAGTCTGTCAGCCTCTGAGTTTTTATAATGTGCCGTATACTTTGTGTTCTTGTGGTAAAGACTGCATGGCTCGTGCGGGGAAACACAGAGCGTACTTTCTTCTGAATGGAACACTCTTTCACACATTAATAATGCATGAATCTACCCCTGCCATCTAAATCACCCCGCATTACAGAAATCCATTCATGTTTTTAAGGGTCAGGCCTGCCATGAGTGTGGCTTTTACACAGGCACGTATTCGGACACCTACATACCCGTAAAAACCCCTGCTGGGGCTCGTAAAACTGGCTGGTTGGGGTCCTGACGGGGGACATTAGGGAAGGTGACGACCAGGACACATACCTGCTCTAGGGCACTTCCATTAGAGGGGAACAGTCAGCCCAACATCAGTGTCGATTAAAAATTCATAGTCCTCTGATTCAGCATGGGAGACCGGAATAGAATTGCAGGCGTAAGCAGCCATCACCGAGCAGTGCGGCTGTTCTAGGAACTGCTGGTCTGACCTCAGTGTCTGAAGAGAACATGTATGCATCTAAGGTAGCGCTGTTCTGAGGACAGTTTGTTTAACTCGGTTTTTACTTAAGTGTGGGAGTAACAGCTTGTTTGATATTTTGTCCACGTACACTTCTATGGTTTCCGAGTGAAAAATGAGCTGGACTTCTTCCTTGGTGTTTTTGGATGACTTGTGCAGGTGTCTCTGTGTCAATCTATGTGTGTGTCTGGGTCTGTGAGTGTGTGTGAGGGTTTGAGTGCAGAGAGCGGAGTGTGTTTATAAAGTGTTCCCACTGGTGTCATTTCATTCACAGCTGGGCAGAGAATGTGTGTTTAGTTTTCTTCTCATCATCCAGTCCACAGATAGGGCAAGAGGAGACAGCAGTGAGTTCTGCTCCTGTGTTGCACCGTAGACATCAATCACTCCAAAACCTCTCCTGAAGAATGTATCTGTACTAACACACACAAACACACACACACACACACACACACACACACATACACACGCACATGCACACGCACACACACACACACACACACACACACACATACACACGCACACACACTGTTTCTCTCTCTATCTCTTGCTCACACACACCACACACATACATTGTGCCATTATTAACATATTGTAGTGATTCCAGCAGGACTAGAAAGTAGGACTTTGTGGCATTGCAACATTTTTAGAAATGTGTCAATATCCTGTCTCTTTCTCTCCCTCTCTCTTTCTCTCCCTTCTTCTTTCTCTCTACCTCTCTGTTTCTCCCTCTCTCTTTTTTTCTCCCTCTCTTTATACCCCGCATCTCTGCATGTTTTTGAAGTGGTGCAGAGGCTTTTGGTAAGATCGTTGTCATCAACACAGCTGCCACACACACAAACTGGCTTGGACCGAGCCATACACTTTTCCAGCCAATCAATCTGCTTCAGAAGCTCAGAAGGAAAGACTGTAACTTGATGTGCTGTCAACAACGTCAACACCCTTCGCCAGAGTCAAGGACTGCGCCTTTTAAGAAATCTCCTTGGCTGCCTTAGATACCTTCATTGGCTCCTCTAAACTTCTATTCTGTAGTCACTCTGTCTTAGCTGTCAGTCCCGATATCTCTCCTCTCGTCCTTTCTCCACCTCCATAAAAAGTGATTGTCTGAGACACACCCTGTGATTTTATCAGACCGTCTGAAATGACCCTTCGTGACGTGCAGCCCAAATTGCCCGGGATAACGAGACGATTTTCAGAGCACTTCTTTTTTTTCCTCCTGGAGTATATATCAGCATCTCTTATAAACTCTGCTGTCAACTCGGTGTCTAGCTCCCCGCCTATTCCCCTGAGGATACATGTCTGGGATGAGACATGATGGAGAGACACAGAGAGAAGTGGTGAAGGAAGAGAAGGAGGAGGAGGAGGAGGAGGAGGAGGAGGAAGAGATCTGCTCGTCTCTAAGTGACACTGAAGTTTTTTCGGATATCAGCAATTGGCCTGAACTTTGGTGGAGTTGACTAACTGACAACGTTTTTCATTAAATAAGTTTTCAATATACTGTACCTATCTCTTTTAGGCACTCTTCCCATTTCTAAATATTTTTTTTGCCCACACACAAATTGCCTGTATGCAAAATAAATCTTCTGTGAAATGTGTTCCTTTAGTTCATATGGCCATCTGATGACCACAAAATGAAATATTAGCAGATGAACTACTTATCATCCACTACAACTTGGACTTATCTAAGATTAGGAGATGGCCTTTTTGAGTCTGGCTCTGGCTTCACATGCTGCAGGACTCTCAGGCCACGGGTCAGATACATCTGTTTAATGTCTGATACATCCGTCTGAGTTATTCATTATTGATCCATCATTACTGAACACAGGTTGGATCAGTCAGTTGAGATGAGCATTGATGATTTGAACCACATCCACTGTTACTGAGAATATACAGCATATATTCCTAGCAGTCTCACAGTAGAGCTGAACTAATCAGCCTTTCATTTCTCTTAGATTCACCATCAATGTATGGTTCCTTCAGATAGAGCTGAGTTAACCAGCCTTCTCACAGTAGAGATGAGTTAACCAGCTTTCTCACAGTAGAAATGAGTTAACCAGAGATTCAACAGTAGAAATGAGTTAACCAGAGATTCAACAGTAGAGATGAGTTAACCAGAGATTTATTTTGTATTAACGAGCCTTTCATGTAACCCTTATCACCACTGGTTACCTGTATGATATCTTCAGTTGTATCTCTCATGGTCTGGTCCTCATGTTGATGTTTCTCCTCTTCATATTAGCATCAGGCTGGAGCACGTATGTGGGCTGTCTAATGTACTCTCATGGTAGAGACAGATAATGCAGTCCGCCATCTCTAGGGAATAAAACCAGGATGACTTACATGCATGACTGATTTAATTTTCACTGATGTAAGTGCATGCAAGAATCACATTACCTAACCTTTTCCCGACTCTGTTGTTTTGTTTCATCACCTGTCCTTTTCATGTATGCGTGTGTGTGTGTGTGTTCCTGTGTGTGTGTGTGTGTGTGTGTGTGCGTGTGTATACATGTTGTGTGCACGTAAACATGACTTGAAACCCAATGCGACCCAAATCTAATACCACACTCCTGCCACGATTACTCAAAACACTTCACACTCCTTCGAGGCAGGCCGATGAGCTGCAGCTCTAGCCTTTCAAACTGAATAACAATCAGGTCCACTGAGAAACAATGTCTTTCACACCACGGCCCCTTCTTGGTCGACTCTCAGCTGATGGCTCATCTCTGTCTCATTAGTGTCTCACTGAGTGCTCAGCGATCAAAGACGACGTGCCGCTATGCATCCGGAGTCTGAAGTGTTTGTTCTCTCGAAGCCGGATTAGTGCAGTCTCCCTCCCGCACCTGCAGACAAGATGCAGGCGCTCGGACGGCTTTAAGATGCTGATGGCCGCCGCGCCAGAGGAGACAACGACAGTGGTGACAGCACAGCCTTAATGAGAAAAACGAGATAGGCAGTTAAGAACGGGGTCCCCTTCAGCTTTCATGTTGTGCCTGGGATTGTTCCCCCAGGCTTATTTGTGCTGAAAGGAGGTGTGTGTGTGTGCCACTACCCTCCCCCACCTGGGACAGTCTGACCATCTTTCACTGTTTCTGCTTACCAAGTCACACACACACACACACACACACACATATACACACACACACACACTGTTCCCGCTTACCAAGTACAGCGCCATCATTAAACACGTGAAACCCAGGACACAGACTGGAGTGTGTTTGCTGCTCACGCCACCGGAGACTCTCAGATCAACACTGACTGATACACCATCTATGTCTTGCATCACATCAACAACCCTGGCTTAACAGAGAGGTTCCCCTCCTGCTCAAAGCCAGAACAGGCTTTGAGCTCAGCCAGGAGCGGGATCTCCCAGGCCACATGCAAACATAGGATCAAACAGCACCTCCACTCCTCTGACCCCCAGTGCATGTGGCAGGAAATTCAGATCATCACAGACTTCAAACCACCCAGTACTGTGCCCTCATCCAGCTCTGCCTCCCTCCCTGACGCGCTCAACTGCTTCAGGGCTCGCTTTGACCGTGGACACAAGGAGGATACCCTTACAGTGGATCTTCCACCTGATTAACTGCCCCTCTCATGTTCTACCTCCAATGTTTGCACCATCCTGAGCAGAGTGAAAATACGAAGGGAAGCTGGCCCTGATGGGATGCCCTGACCGTGTGCTCAGAGCCTGCTCAGAGCAGCTGTCTGGGGTCTTCACCATCGCAAAGGGCTTTGAGAGACTGGCTCTACATCACATCTGAAATCCTGTCTGCACACTACCCAGGATACCCATCAGTTTGCCTGCTGCAACAACAGGTCAACAGAAGAGGCCCTTACTGCCCTGACCCTCCCAGCTCCCATATACACATATATATACAGTACATTCACCCAAACCATGGCCGTTTTACTCTCCTCCCGTCTGGCAGGCGTTACAGGACGGGCTTCTTGTGTGAGGCTGTAACTCTGCTGAACTTCATAGTGCTAAGCATTATGGCACTCATGACAGAACTGCGGTACTTTTCTGTGGACTGCTCATTCTTGCACAGGTGAAACCTCTCCCGTTCGTTCAGATTGCTATTATTCATATTGCACATTCAACCAACTGTCTATACTGCACATACGTACCCCTTAAACATTATGCTATATCTTAGTATGCTCAGTGCTATTGACAGAGGTGAACAACATATATACAGATTATTCAAAATATTTAAATTATATATGTATATGTTATACATGAGGTGAATTGGACAGTTAGAAAGAGGAGTGTAAGGGGTATATAATATTATGTTATTAAATTATTTATATATTATAAAGATAAATGCAATATAATGTCACATATGCTTTAGTATTTATAATGGCACTCATCTATAACTAATACTATTCTTTTTAACTTCTGGTTACATGCTAACTGCATTTCCTGCATACTTGTTAAGTGGATTCACACACATACGAAGCTAATACACACACATACAATCCAAATACACTTGTCAAAGGGATATGCTGACTCATACTATAATGGCACTCATCTATAACTAATACTATTCTTTTTAACTTCTGGTTACATGCTAACTGCATTTCCTGCATACTTGTTAAGTGGATTCACACACATACGAAGCTAATACACACACATACAATCCAAATACACTTGTCAAAGGGATGTGCTGACTCATACTAATAGCACCAACTGGTGTATAACGCACGTGATCATCATAGGGTTATAGGAGAGATGACTGGCTAATGCATGCCTTCTGGACACAATTAACTTTAATTACAGCTCATTATGTGCTAACAGTGTGTGAGTGTAAAAGACAGAGAAAGACAGAGGGAAGGAGAGGGAGAGATATATTGAGGGAGAGAGAGATAGAGAGAGGGAGAGAGAAGGAGAGGGGGGAGACATAGAGAGAGGGAGAGGGATATGGAGCAGGATAGAGAGGGAGAGAGGGGGAGGGAGAAAGAGGGAGAGAGAGAGAGGGAAAGAGAGAGGGGGTAGAAAGCGAGGGAGAGCCTCTGAATATCTGAATGCACTGTGTTGTTATTTGCTAAGTGATGTGGACACAGAGCACACAGGCCTGTGGTATTTTGACATGTTTGCTGCCATTGCTTAAGGCTTTCTCCTCTGGGCTCGCTGATTGCTCATTGAGTTTCTCTTCTCGGAGTTCACCCCGAATTTAATGCTCCATTGATTCTTAAATTACAGGGGTTATCTGCCATCCAAATGGGCCTCTTTTCTCCACTAAAGGGCCTTTGATAAATATGAGGTAGACCACAGCGAGCGCTACCAAGGAGGAAGCCAAACAGGAGTGTTCTGAGGTTCACACTCAAAGGCTTCCCAAGAGCCTTTGCATGAGTTCTACACGCTGCCACACCCCTCAAAATACTGATGACATCTGAATGTGCTATAAGCTCCCAGGGGGTCTTTTTTAGTCATTATATGAAAAGACAGGTGTGTGTGTGTGTGTGTGTGAGGGGGTCTGTGCGTGCGTGTATGCATGCGTGCGCGCCTGCGTGTGTGGTGTGTGTGTGTTTGTGTGTGTTTGTGTTTGTGTGTGTGTGTGTGTGTGTGTGTGTGTGTGTATGTGTGCTTGCGCATCCATAACATCTGTAACATTCAGTCACAACTCCTCCGTGGTTATCTACAAGCTTTCCATACTGAGATGATTTTTGAAGGTGCTACAGTACACCAGAGCAGATGTATTTTGTAGACTGAACTTCATGCTTCCATTATTCATTGGCAAAAAGTTTCAAATCTTTTTAACTCTTTATCTGGATTTTCAGACCAACCAGTCAGTGACTTTTACATTTGATTATCTGATACTAGGAGTGACTGAGACCTACCTATGAGTGACTAGGTAGGTATGAGTGAGGCGAACCTCTCTGTTAAGCCAGGGTTGTTGATGTGATACACATAGACAGAGATGGTGTATCAGTCAGTGTTGATCTGAGAGTCTGCGGTGGAGAGAAGCCATTGTGGACTAGAGAACTTAAACTCACTGAAACACGTGCATTATGTCAACTTCTGCACTCTGTATTCCTGTGAAGTATTGAGGGTTCTTGGGTAATGGGCAATTCCTGAGTGTTTTAAAATATAAAAACAGAAGTGGTGATATTACAGTAATGGAATAATTGTAATATTAATTGGAATGTATAATGTTCTCTACCCACACATCAAAGCGCTCTCCCCTCTGTTCACACACACATGCACACACACGGAATAACTTTTGACACACATTCATTTTAAATGAAAAATCCACACGACCTCCTACGCGTTATGTGAGCTCCCGTTCATTTACATCACGGATAGTACGCGCATTCATCTATTCGCTGCATTGAGAGAAACTCTGGGCAAACCTGCAGTAGCCTATGTGTTTTGTTTCTGAGTTAGTCGCAATAGTTACTAAAGTTATTAAAGAAGAAACTAAATTGTACGTGCATTAAATCTCGATACCTACAGTATTACATGTGGACGTTTGAAAAGTCTTTGAAGAGGTTAGGAGGGCAAATAGTTGGAACTTTCAAGACCCTTAAAATTAGCTTTCTTTTCATTTTCTGAAACGAATGCATGTTCAGTCGACTGTCACATAGGACAAGTGTTGCACATGAAATATACAGCCCTTAATTCCCACAATCCCTCGCATTTAATGATGCGTGGGATTGTTCTAAAATTGCTCAATATTTTTTTCCCGGATGTTTATGGCTGCTTTCATCGAGAGAGCTTCTCGTTGTAAGGTTGACGGGAGATATTTTCGTAGGCCTGAGTGCGGACCCAAAGCCCATTGTCTAGTCGCTGACATAGCCGGAGCTGGACCTGTACCAGCACAATGGACAGCGCCCAATAGATTGACGGCAACCGAGCGTTGGCCTGCCAACTTCTGCATAATATCCACAGACCACGCCAGTGTCACCGCCAGAGACAAAAACATTAGCCGTTGGAGAGAAAAGGCGCCGGGCTGTGTCCGTGGGCACGTTTTGGAATATGACCAAATTCACCGACGAGAATTATGTATCTGTCAACACATACAATTCAGGGTGAAAACCATTCAAAGTGCATTTATTTTAACGTCCGATGAGTAGCCTATGCCAGTCGTGTTATTGAGTAGGCCCAGTGGACGCTGATTGGACTTGTGCTGGCTAATTCACCTAGAAAGGTGGTACTTTCGTGGCTACACCTCCATTCCCATTCACCTGTTACATATCTAATTCAGCAAAATGCACGAAGACTGCGATTGGAAACCCGTGCTCTTGGCCTGATTCCTCATATCAGCGCCGCAATTACAGTACAACAGTAACTGCAAGTGTTCTGTGTGCTTGTATCCGTCAGCCAAGACCAACTGACTAACCCTCGACAAAATCATTGTTTCCCTTTGCAGCAAGGCTTCTTAAAGGCGATTAAAATATATCCCTCTAAGGACAGAGCCAGTGAAGCGGGCTATGTGACTGTGCCTGAAGTCAGTCATGTAATGAAATTAAGCGCCGTACGGGTCCCCTACGAGCTCGGTATTCTTCACTCACTCTCCCTATAGGGGGCTCTATATGCATCGCTCCATTCCTGCTTCGTCCTCACTCTCGCATTTGACCTCCCTCGGTATTTGTACTTTTCTTTCATCTCTGTCCCCCTCTCTCTATCTAACTTGTCCCTCGGCCTCTTTTTCTCTTTCTTTGTGGCGTTTGGCACTTTGTTCCTCTCCTCATCCACTTTCTCCCACTCTTTGTGAAAACCGGTATGGCCTCACTATGCTCACATACAGTACGTTATCCCTGGGGAAGCAACATGTGTGTGTGTGTGTGTGTGTGTGTGTGTGTGTGTGTTTGAGAGAGAGAGCAACTGAAAGGGAGTATTTCATTGGCCCATGGTCGGTACTGTAGTCTATGGCCCGTGGCCTGAGTGACGATGCTACCAATGAGTCATTTAATTCAATTCAGCCTCTCCTTTCTTTGATTTGAAGTGTTTCTCTTGCAGAAAATCCATGCCTTCTCTTTCAACACGTTTCTTGGTAGAGCCAGACGTCAGACATCCTGCTCTCATACTGACTTCAAGATTAATCCAATAGACAGACACCGATAGCGGCTGTGCGTTTGGGTGTGGGGGGTGCACACTGTCCGGAGACTGCCACACCTTAATCGATCCCAAATATTGATCCTCACCTCGCATCCTAGGGTACTTATGCCCGCTGTGCATTGATTACAAACGTACACCTTTCCATTCGTTTTCTGACATTTAAATCATTCAGTGGCTTCAGAGAAATAGACTAGTCATCTTGCAAAGCCTGAGCAGTTTGATGCGAAGCACTTCGTAGTACACGTCCAGATGTCCAGATGCTAGTTATGATGTTACTGATTATATCATTAAACTGTTTTGTTGAGCTTGTCTGTCTGCCGGTGTCACTGTTTGTGTGCCCCCATCTGTCTAATTGTGTATGCTCCAAATCCGCTCATCACAAATGCGATCAATTCACGCCACCAATCCCCGTACATTTGGCGTACTAGTCCAGGCAAAATAGCGTTTTACGACAGACTAATTGTAATAGAATTTTTTTGAGCATAGATCATTTCTATGAGGTGTCCAGAACAACATACTAAAAGTCCTAAGAAATCCAAGTTGAGGAAATATGTTTAATTCTCATCAATCTGAGATGTGTGCTAATAATGCATGGTAAAAATATGCCTCAAAATTTAAATTTTTTCCTTTATTCCTATCAAAATGAAACTTTACACAATGAAAGTACCCATGAAAAGTAACATTTTTTGTATTACAAGTTTCTTTTGAAATTAATTTGAATATGCACATGAGCTCCACACTTATTGAATATGTCCATAGGCAGAAACACCATTCATATGTATGACAAATACATCAGCCAAATCTTCATCCTATCATCCTACTGCCAATGGGAGATGGCAATGTTGCTTTTAGACTGGCCTCTAACCTGAAAACTGCCTGGCTTGGTAGTACCTGCCAGGGGTATGGTGTTTCTGACTATGACTTTATTTTGATAGGAGTAAAGGAAAAAAATATTTTTTTGAGGTGTATTTTTGCCATGCATTATTAGCACACATCTCAGATTGATGAGAATTAAACATATTTCCTCAACTTGGATTTCTTAGGACTTTTAGTATGTTGTTCTGGACACCTCATAGAAATTATCTATGCTGAAAAAAATTCTATTACAATTAATTCCATTTTTGGCTCCAAAATGGGCTATTTTGCCTGGACTATACCTGGTGCACGCATTTACATATCCTCTTCTTCTCTGTCACATGCTCTGTGCCAGCGCGGCTGAAATCCAGCCTCGATGGCAGCCACTCAACGCAAGCAGAGTGAGATTTAATCAGCGGTAGACAAGGCAGGTGCTTCATCAGAGGACAACTGCGCCCTCTACCGGCCAATAAGAGCAATTGTCGCAAAAACACGGCTCTCAGAAAGCTTAGTAGTGTACCATGTAGATCGTAGGAATACTTTTAAAAAATGGAACATATTAGTTCAAACAGTTCAATCAGTTTGAATTTTAAAGGATATTTGCTTACTTTGATAGACACACATTTGCAAAAAACAATATGCTCTGTCTCACACACACACACACACACACACACACACACACACACGACTGAGAGCAAGTATCAGACATTTTCTGCACCACATCAGAAGGGACTAAGTGACACTGGGGTGTGGTATCTGTACGTACAGCTCATAAATCAAAAGTGCAGGCAGGGGGCGGGGTCATATGGCAGGAAGTTGGAGTGTGTCCTCTCCTGCGTGGCCTCAGATCTCAGAGAGAGGAGAGTGTCTAGATTAACTCTCTCCCTCAGAATACTAATGAGAGGCAGCCAGGCCCACTGCCCAGCCGGCTTCCCCTGTAATTAAATCTCCCGTCCTCAAAGGTCAGTGTCATTGAAAGTGTGTGTGTGTGTGTATGTGTGTGTAGGAAGAGAAAGAGAGAGATGGGTGGGTGGGTGCGTGTGCATGAATGCGTGTGTTTATGTGGTTGTGTGTGCGTGTGTGTGTATGTGCAAAGGGTGAGCATGAGTGCAGGTGTGACTGAGTGTGTGTGTGTGTGTCTGTGTGTAGATGAGTATATGTGTGTGTGATCAGTAGTCACAAGAAAATGAACAGAGAAATGTGACTTTGTGTTATTCTCTGTGCCTTGCTTGTAGGCTACTTTGTTAGATGTTGGCCATTACATTTTGTCCTGTTTTATTATCATTGATAGTTGGATTGTACGTATGTATATACAGTATGGAGTTCAGCTTGTGAAGAATCCAAGTCCTTTTCTTACAGTCATGTTAATCATTCCCATCCTTTTTACAGTGAGCACTTGTGCCCTTGAGATCCAGCTCAGATGCCAGGCACTTGCTAAGTCACTAGTCATTCTCAATGGCAATCCTCATATAACCCTAGATCACCAGCTGACTCTGGAACAGACCTAGGCTAAATCAAGGCCAAATCAGGGCCAAATCAAAAAAAAAAAATCTTCTCCCGATCAGGGCTAAATCTTCTCCCGATCAGGGCTAAATCCAAATCAGAACAGGGCCAAATCGTGACCAGAATAAGATCCCTCTCAGAATGTGCTGCAATCTAGAACGTTACTTTCTTTTGAAAAAAGCGCCTTGTGAGTCATTCCTCGCGCTTCTTGCAGTTCGGCGACACCCTTGAGCTGGATTTCTCCTTTCATTCTCCTGTGTCAGTCTGTCCTCGACACATGAAAGCGCCGAGAGATATTTGCTGTAGCCCTGTCTCAAACCTGCGTCAGAACCTCAACAAAGACTTTAGGACGTGAAGGAGCGCCGCAAAAGAGGAGCCTTTGAAGCCGAAATCTCCATTTCAAAGATTCCTGTCACAGCCCAAATGATTAATAACAGCACCTTAGCCAATTGCCTTCTTCATGGGGCAGCAAGGAGGGATCTGCTTGACACTTAGGCCAATTATTCTCTTCCATGTGGCGCTTGGGCTTACAGCCAGTCTACACGCTTAGGGAACTGGCTTGCAGTCATCATCGATGCACGGCGCAGTTTTCATCTTGTAACGATACCCCCCCATATATGACACAGCATCTTAGGAAAGTCTAATGTAGTTCTAATGATCATCCAGCCAATGATAACAGAAATAACAAATGAAAAATATTTTGTCAAGTTACAAGCTCTTTGGAAAAAGACAAGGCTATGAGCTGAATGGCCACAGGGGAAAGGACCTTAGATAGTTGTTTGTTATTTTGTTTGCTGAGCTGAAGTGCAGTCAACTGACATAGCTAAGGCCATTATTATACTTTTTCATAAAAAATGTAATCAAAGAAAGAGTTATGTCAGTAGTATCTTTTAACAATGTAGTCCAGAAATTTCTCGAAGTTTCTCACAATTCCAAGGTCAGGGGAAGTTTTCCATCAGAGAGCTGAATGTATCATTGCAAGCAGCTGCTAATTAACAGGTTTCCAGAGTGATGGGAATGTTAAATCCAAGGTTGAAAGCGCCACATGAAGTCAGAGTTAGCTTTTAAGTCAAAGTAATTAAAGTATGACCAATTACCACTATTTTTCTGGCTTTAAATGGGACACTTTGCTGTCAACATACTGGATATGCTCTTCAACGCCTTGAGAGTGTAGTTGGATACTGCAACAAAAAAACTTGAGTTGAAGCTGTCCATTCTCTTTGTTTAAGTTGTCTTTTGGTTGCCAGTGTAATCAAGCCTCTTATTTATTTTGTCCTGACAGTTCCTCCCCCTGATAATAATTCAATACTCTTAAATACATTTCCCCAAAAACCCAGAAAAACAAAAAACAACTTATATGGACATGCTTGACAGAGTTTGTTTGTGTCAGGTATTCATGTTCACAGCTGCATAACGTGAGGGGAATCAGATCAGTATGAAAAATAATTACAAACATTTTGATATGAACACTAAGCACAATAAGAACATATTAGCAGCCTTATCAAGGTTAATGCATGACAAGATGACTCAGTCTGGGCCTGTCCGCCCACATAATAGCCTGTGGTGTGCTTTTGCAAGTGGTAGAGGAAAGTGACATAAAGTGACTTGAGAATCAATATCAAAAGGAGTCAAAAGGACAGAAACTGTTTGACAATATGATTTGGATAATGTGTGCCTTGTAGCCGGCAGCCAAAACTGTGAAGGACTACAGCAATACAGCAGTCTGAAGCGCGGAACCCCAGGGCTGTCCAAGGACATTCTTAATAGTAATATACATACATCACCAGTCAAAGGTTTGGACACACCTTCTCATTTAATGTTTTTTCTTTATTTTGCTTTTGTTCTTCTTTATTTTTCTTTCTTTCTTTTCTACATTGTAGAGTGATACTGAAGAAACTTTCAAGATCGAAACTATGAAAGAACACATATGGAATTATTTAGTAAGCAAAACGGTGCTGAAGAAAACGGTTTGATTGTTATATGTTTTAGATTTTAGATTCTTCAAAGTAGCCACCTTTTGCTTTGATGAAAGCATTGCACACTCTAGGCATTCTCAACATCAACTCTTCAGAGGAGACTGCCTGAATGAGGCCTTCATGGTCGAATTGTTGCAAAGAAACCACTACTGAGGAATAACAACAAGAAGAAGAGAATTGCTTGGGCCGAGGAACACTAGGAAGGCTACTTTGAAGAACCAAAAATAGAAAACATATTCTGGTTTGTTTAACACTTTTTTGTTAACTACATAACTCCATGTGTTTTTTCATCGTCTTTATGTCTTCAGTATTAATATACAATGTAGAAAATAATAAAACTAAAGAAAGTCCATTGAATGAAAATGGGTGTCCAAACTTTTGACTGGTTATTATCATCCTGTCTTAATAGTAACACAAATAATAATAATTATAATAATAATAATAATAATAATAAATGTTCAGTACATACGTACATACATATGTTCGTGTGAGTCGGGATGGTAAAGTGTTAGCGTCGCCACCTCGTAACCAGTTGATCAAGGTTTGATTATTAGCCACTGCCACCTTGTAAATCGCTTTGGATGAAGGTGTCTGTGAAATACCAGACCTTTACCTCCACACATCCATTTCCTTTGTGTTTGCACCTCTTTGACAAAGACTTCTACAGGCAGAAGAAGAATTAGAAGTGGTTCCAAGGCAAAACACAAAGTTTCTTGAAGCTCAAACTTTTGGACAAAGACGTCCTCCTCACTGTCATGTGTAGGCCTACACTGCAGTTGGTCTAAAAACTTTCCAGCACAGTCAAGGACACCGGCGAGTGAATCATTCCCTCAGATATCACTTCATAGTCCAAGTTTTGTATCCAATTCAAGACCACTGATGTTACAGTAACTCTCCATTTTGGTGTCCCTTTGGTCTCTGTGGGAGGGAAATATCTCCCTCCCTTTCTATTCCGAACGTTTCCTATTTCTATTCTTTTATTTTAAGATCACATTAAGTATGGATATATTTTTATTTTCATTTACAATATTTTATCCAAATGTAACAGTGTTCTTACGTAAATAAGATGAAAATGATTTGTTATGCAAAGCATACAAATCATGGTCTTTGTACCTGGACTTCAGGCTCACAGTCAGACATGAAATCTAGCACAAGATCAGTATGAGAATATGCAAAGTGGCATGACAGAAATGTTGAGTGAATTTCGAAAGTGTATTTCAAGTCTACCTCTGAAAATATATAAACAACACATTAAACAATGGTCTTGACACCAGGGGTCAGCCTGTGACAGGTTTGTATCAAAAATGCCTTCCAAATGATGCCTTGCAACTCACTACTATCAGCAATCCTGCTTTGTGAAACAGCTTGATTGAAACCCAACCCAAATCAAACCATGGGGCCATATTCCACATTAACGAAATGTCCTATCAATGACACAGTATGAATAGTGCCACTTGTTTTATGGTCTCTATGACACCAGAAGTTGTAAAAATATTCTATTCTGAACTGCAATAGCTGTTTCTGGCTCTGATGAGAGGGGCCTTCCTTGGTGAACTAGGGTTCTTATCTCATTAACATTTGAGGACATTCTTGGCCGTGAATATGTTATGGATCTATAAGCCTTTTCTATCTTAGACAACAAAGTCTATGAACGTGAATTGTGCATTTACATTTACATTTACATAAACGGCCTATAGCCTAATTGAACCTAAAATATTGTATGTACTGTATGTGGTGCTCACGACCGCAGGGTGTCGCTGTTGTAGAGTACACTTTATTGAACTCGTGTTATGCACTCCGTCCGGGAACAATTAAGTGAAATGTGCCCATTCATCTTTCAACGATTTTATTAATATCTATAAACTTAAGCGCCATCCTTATGAAACATCCACCGTGACAGTTGACAGTTGAACAGTAGAACAGAGGCAAAGCCTGTTCTGATGTAATATTTTTGCTTCCATGAGGTGCAACAAAACAGAACGAGATCGAGAGAGAAAGACATAGAGCGAGGCAGATTTGTGAGCACCAATCACTTGCGGAGGAGTGCATATCGGCCACCGCTGTCCACATCTTTGTTGCTCGGGAGTAGAGGAGGCAAGTGTGTCCACATCACAACCGGCCGGTGCATCATCCCCGGAGAGAAGGACACTGAAAACACATCACGCGAACACAGCTGGCATCAACGGCAGGCTCCGAAGACATACTGAAGTATAAGCCAGTCCTCTTGGCAACACAATGACCGGCTTTCTTGCGTGGTTCTGGAATGAGCGGTTCTGGCTCCCTCACAATGTAACTTGGGCAGATTTGAAGAACACGGACGAGGCTATATACCCCCAGTCGGAAGATTTGTATCTGGCTGCCCCTCTTGCTTTCTGCATCATCATGGTCCGACTTCTGTTCGAGAGGTAAATGGAGATCGCTCGACTTTCTAACCCCCATGGGCCATGTAGCCTACACGAGTTCACATGATGGACCACTTCCTACTGGGATGCCGCTGCGTCGCCTACACCTCGGACCGAACACATCGCCATCCTTTACTTGCTTTGTTGGCTTGGTTCATTGTCATGCGGGCTGTTAAAGGGGGGGACACGTTGCCTGTGCAGTCAACCACCAGTCGGCGAGCCTTTCGCACCGACAAGCATCTCCAGCTGGGTCACACCTGTCCTGTTAAGCGGTGACGGTATTGTTTGTTGTTGGACCAACCACATGAGGTGGTTAGGTTCAGACTAGCCAAAAGCTGAAACCGTCATATGCTTTTTTTTCGCATCTAACATTAGACATAGATAGTAGGCTAGTGAGTTAGCGAGGAGCTCACTATAAAAATAAGTGAGCTGCATGTTGCCTCTCAGATGATACCGTCTAGTGTTGGTCGTCAGGATGTGACCTTGTATTGTCTTGTGACCTAGTTAGTAGGGCAGGATGTGATAAATGGCTTTACATCCATTAAGAAGATATGCACAACGTCCTTAAAATGTTTATTCATTTTTAGTTTTCCTGACGCAGCACCCTGAAGTGTAGCCTACATGAAAACCTTAATTAGGGAAACAAAATCTCTTTATTTCTTCTGAGGAATGTTGCTATGTGTCAGTCAACTAATTTATCCGCGAACCCATGCCCAATTATGCTTCCCGTGCCCTGAATGGTTTCTGTTTAGTAGTGTAAAGCTGCATACGGTATCTAGGTCAGGGAGTGAAGGCGCTGAGTGACATTTGGTGGGCATGGGTTATACTTTAGTAGCAGACACAATGGAGAGTAGAGAACATGAACTATTAGAAGACTTGAAGAACATGTGCATGCAAAACAATATAATCCATCTATTGGTGTGGTATGTAAAGGGCCGATTCCTCATTTCAATATCAAGCACCTGACTGATTTGACTAGGAAATCCCATAGCTACCTGAGAAGATGGGGAATTTTTTACCGTCAGAGTAAAGACTCATTTCCCTATTCAGACAAAAATACTAACTGTCAAAAGAGTGAAAGAGGCCTTTACTACTCACCTCAACACTGATTCTTTACGTAATGTTGAGCCTTTGTTTGTGGCTAAGTCTAACTTTCTACTAGTGAGTTACTGGACCAGTATAATACTTGACTTTGTGTGTGTCCTGTAACAGCTTGTTCACACTGTATGTGTATGTTAGTCTTTAAAATGAGCTGTTTTAGCTGTTTCAGTTTGCTCACAAATTTATACAACTGGGTGAGGGGGGATTTGTTACTGGGTCTGGGGGTCACTATCTCTCATAACGGAGTGTGTGTGTGTGTGTGTCTCAGGCTGATTGTCAGGCCTTTGGTCTCCGGCCTGAGGATCGAGGTGAAGGAGGCGCAGAAGGCTCCGCCCAATGCCATTCTTGACAAAGTTTATACCGCCATCACCAAGGTAACAACCTTTACCATCTAAAACTGCCCACAATCCCCCAAAAACGCTAGGTTTACACCACAATCACCATGGTAACAGCCCCTACCACCTCCGCCTACCCCTAATACTTCAGAAAAGCAATGTTAATCCACCATTTCCATGGTAACAGCCCCTCAACTGCCTTCAATCCCCAAGACAAGCAGAGGCTCATAAGCATCAACGTTATCTTTTGACCTCTGACCTTGGCTCACACACACACAACATGAAAGCATCCAAACACACACACACACACACACACAAACACACACACAAACACACAAACACATTGTCATTTGTGTTTGGCAGAGTTGTATATCAGTGCAGATATGTGTGATTTGTTCTGAAATGGAGGGTGGAGGTAAGCCAGAGACTTGGTGTTCTAAGCCCAGCCAGTGGGGGTAAGAGGTGAGCCATTACAAACAAGTTATGCTGTTTATCGCATTAGCCACCGTGATGCTGAGTTGCTGTATCACTTCTGTAGTATTTTGTATTGCACAGTTTGCATTTATTTATGTTGCACAGTTTGTTTGGGGGCAGTGATGTTATTTCTTTGGGTTTGTATTTGCTTCAGCAGCCGTAGGGGAGAAGTGATGTCATTTGTTTGTGTTTATGTTTGTGTCAGCATCCAGATGAGAAGCGGCTGGAGGGCCTGTCCAAGCAGCTGGACTGGGACGTTCGGACCATCCAGCGCTGGTTCTACAGGCGCCGGGACCAGGAGAGGCCCACCACTCTGGCCCGGTTTTGCGAGAGCATGTGAGAGTCAGCAACATCACTACAGCCTCACATTATCTCATCCTATTGTTTAACATCACTACATCATCACATTATCTCACACTATTGTTTAACATCACTCCAACATCACATTATCTCACACTAACATCACTACCTTGTGTTGAATTACGTTCAATTTTGTCAGAAAGTGTTGCTGCTCAGTTTAGCTAGCTAGCTAGCTAGTTATTGTCAGGTGGCTAATGTAAGGGGCTTGTTCAAGGTATTGAAGTTTAAGCTGAAAAAAGCTGCGACTGTATGTATGTATAATTTTTTTTTGCAACGTGTCTCATATTGGTAACTAGTTGCAGTGTCGCATTGTTCAGTATTTGCATAAAATAGAGCCTTTTTTTCGCCCACCCAGTTGGCTTTGCAACATCCACTTGTCTCACGTCGCCGGAATCACCAGCTCTCATTGTAAATGAATGGCAGCCGGCCCAGACGCTTTGTCTCTCCTGTGTCGTCCGTATGGCGAGGGGTATCAACACGCCCACTCACTCACTGTGAATTCTCTGGACAATGACCTGCTCTATTCACACTTGGACTCAGACTTGCTGGCAGGGTAAAGTCTGTTTAATGTCCACTCCAAATGATTTGGACATTTGCGTTCTTACATAGAGCTCCTCTGGGTATTGTCTAACATTAAATAAATTAAGTGTCGCAGTGCAGCACATGTCTGAAAACAGTTTACAGTACGTCACACTCTAGCAAGACTATGTCAGAGTATGGTACGTTACCTAGTATAGTCAGGAGACTCTCAGGATATTTTTCATAAGCTTTATTTATGTAAATTATGTGTTAGCGTGTCTATGGCAGCTCATGCTGGTATAGTCTCAATACAAGAGCCTAGTGGCAACTGCTGCATAACTGCATACATGACATACATACCCCCCCCCCCCCCCCCCACACACACACACACTAAAGTGGACATAGACAGGTGGAGCTGGAGGGGGGGGGGGGCACGAAAACTTCATAACTTAAAAACAACAGCTGCATGCCTCTATTTGGTTGCGTTGAGGGTGTAAGAAGCTGATTGGCTCAAATGCTGGAAGACCAATCAGCAACGCCCTTCCTGACTGGACTGATTCATTGCCACACAATGGAACAGCATGTGAGAGACAGCAACATGATCTCATACTATGTCACACTACATAGCAAGTCTATATCACACTATGCTATGCTATTCATTACAAGGGACTACTATGTGACACTAGGCTATGCTACACTGAGGTCCTCTGTTTGTCACACTCTACCACATTATATCACACTATGTTTCACACTATGACCAACTATGTCACACTACATAGCAAGTCTATGTCACACTATGACCAACTATGTCACATTTCTAGCATAGTCAGTATGCATAATTGTGGCCGCTGAGAGCAGGAATCTGTACCAGTCCTTTTCATGAATTGTACAGCACTTGAATCCTGTGCAAGCTTTGTGACGCGGTGTAATCCCACAGTTTTAGCTAAAGTGTTTGCTGGTATTGCGTTTATCTGAGAAATCACAATGAGTGAACGTCCTTCTCAAACAGAGCCTGTTCATTGGGTAGTATCATTATGCTTCATTAGGTAATTCCACTGCTGGCTGTGCACCGACTGCACATTACAACATGGCATCTAGGAAGAAAGCATGTTCATTTCAGTAGTCCAGGTGGAGGAAGGAATGTTTTATGCTTGTGGTTTAGTGCGAAATCTAACTTGTAACACCAAGCTGTTACCATATTTGATCACCACAGTGATAATATGGTAAAACCATATTGACAGTGAGGGGGGAAAAAAAGTATTGATAGTATTTGACTATCCTGTTGCCTGGCAACATTTAGCCTTGCCATGTATGTGGAGAATAATGCTACACTTATGACTCACTGGAAT
>NC_137922.1:21166770-21179270 GCF_963457725.1 Sprattus sprattus | reverse complement strand
TGAGACTAGCTCTGATTGGACAGTCATGTGCTGGCTCTTTACTGTGCGAGGCTGTGTTGGTATGAAGAAGGTCTGTGTGTGTGTGTGTGTGTGTGTGTGTGTGTGTGTGTGTGTGTGTGTGTGTGTGTGTGTGTGTGTGTGTGTGTGTGTGTGTGTGTGTGTGTGTGTGTGAAAGAGACAGCAAGAAAGAAAACGATAAAGAGTGAATGTTCTAGTGTGGACAGGGAGAGAGTGATGGAAAAGGAAAAAAAAGAGTATGTGTATGAAGGTAGTCGAATGAAAGTAAATGCTTTTGTAGGTGTGTGTGAGAATGTGTGTGTGAAAGCAAACACTTACGTAGGTGAGTGTGAGTGTGTGTGTGAAAGCAAACGCTTATGTAGGTGTGTGTGTGAATGAAAGCAAATGCCTTTGTATGTGTTCGTGAGTGTGTGAGTGAAAGCAAAGGCTTATTTAGGGAGGCTTGTGTGTGTGTGTGTGTGTGTGTGTGTGTGTGTGTGTGTGTGTGTGTGTGTGTGTGTGTGTGTGTGTGAATGAAAGCAAATGCTTGTGTAGGTGTGTGTCTGTGAGTGAAAGCAAATGCTTGTGGAGGTGTGTGTCTGTGAGTGAAAGCAATGCTTGTGAAAGTTTGTGTGTGTGTATGTGTGTAGGTGTGTGTGAGTAAAAGCACAAAGTCTGTGACAGTCTCCCCCTGTTGCGATCAGACGGCTGGGGACGAGTCAGGACTGGATCAGGTTCTGATCTGGCACCGATGCTCTGGATCAGCACCGGTTCCACTGCGGTTCTGTTTTAGTGACAGCCATCTTCGAACCACGTTAGCATTTATCATGTCTGCTCTGTTTGCTATAGACATCAAGTGATCTCTTTTTCCTAACACTCTATTCTTGTCTCTTTTTTCCTGTTAAGACTCCTTGGCTACACAACACCAGAGAATGCTGGCAGAACTATCCTAATCAGGTACTGTGTTACCTATGTACTATTTATGGCCAGAGCAGACGGGCCTGTGTGCCGGTGTTTCCCAGGAGCGGGTTACTGAGATAGATGAAGCTCAGCGCTTAACCACTGGCAGAGAGGAAGTGTTAGCTGGTTACAAGTACTGGATGCAAGTGCAGTTTAGTTTCAGTTTATTTTATTTAAACAAAACAAAAGACTTCAGGAACTTACAGATACAGGTTTTCAGGCAGACAGATACATACACACAAAGAAGCAAAGGACAACCAGGGGGTGTCTTATTACAAAACTTAACAAGGCTGGACTATCTGAAACAGGTGGAACTAATAATTCCATTAACAAGAACTAAGGAACCAGGAAGTAATAAATGGAGGCTGAACAGAGGCGGAGACAAGGACACTTAGTAAACAAAACAGCAAAACCGTAACAGGAAGGAGAAATATAATTTACGAAAACAATCAGTGTGTGTGTGTGTGTATGATATGTATGTGCCAGAAGCACACATATGGTGAACTTTTCCTTTCATCTCATATTTGGGTAGAAAGTAATAATATGTAATGATGGATTGCTATTGTTACTAATTTGCACACAATCATATGCAACACACACACACACACACACACACACACACACACACACACACACACACACACACACACACACACACACCACAACACACCTGTTAAAACCAAGCCAGAACACAAAGCAAACCAAACTCCATCTCCTGCCTGGTGTTTCATAATCTGCCCACTGCGATCACACACACCTCTCTCACTCACACACACACACACACACACACACACACACACACACACACACACAGTGGTAAAGGCCTCTGTGTTACGCTGACCTCTGAAATAGTAGTCATAACAACAGCTGTGATGTCATAATGAGCGCTATTGTCTGGTCCTTCCGCAGCCGTTGACAGTGGAGGTGCACTATTACTACCTGCTGGAGCTGTCTTTCTGTCTGTCACTGCTCGTGCCCCAGCTCAGGGACATCAAGAGAAAGGTACCGCGCACACACACAAACACACACACACACACACACACACACACATGCACACAGAGACACACACACAAACACAAACACACAGACAGAGACACACACACACACACACACACACACACACACACACACACACACAGAGACACACACACCGACACACACACAGAGACACACACATACACACATCCACACACACACACACACACACAGATAAACACACATAGACACTCACACACACACACAGACAAAGACACAAAGACACACACACACATTCACACACACACACACTTCCTCAGTTGTCCCCCCCAGATGCTTGGCCTCTGTGCGATCTTGGCCTGATATGCACTGAGGGGGCTGGTAATAAAATGATTGGATGCCGGCACACCAGGGAATAAACAAGCAGAGGCTCTATTACTAGTCTATGGAGACTGTTTTATTTAATACTGGAGTTAAAAACATAAGCACCTGCCCTACAGAGAATAATGCATTTCATATTAAGTACAGTGTCATTATTTTGAAGAGAAGATATTAATATTAGTTAGTAGGATTCAAAGGACAATCATTTTATATATGCCCAAGATGCACATAGTGTGTCTGGATTAGACATATTTCTGTCAGATAAACAAGAAACTCTCTCTCTCTCTCTCTCCCAAAACACACACACACACACACACACAGACATGCGTCTTTAAGCTAACCCGTTGAAAAACAGCTGGGGTGGCGGAGTGGCCTACTTCCATGACCCGGTCAGCTGTAATCCCCAAACTGCTGCAGAGAGAGCACACCAGGCTGCTTCCTTTCTCTCTTTCTCTCTCACACACACACACACACAAACACATAGAGGCCCATGCATACACACTGACACACCAGCTGTAATCTGCAAATTGTTGCAGACTGCACACTCGAGGATGCTTTTTTCTTGCTCTCTCTGTTTTTTTCTTTCCCACACACACACACACACACACAATGTATGTTTACGCATGTACAGTATTGTGTACAGTACAGGACAGTATTGTGCCATGTCTGTCTCTGTAGTGAAGACCCTGTGATCTAGAGATATACAGGCAGATCTGTTTGATACCCTTCAGGAGACGTGACTTAGACACTCACACACATATGTACACACACACACACACACACACACACACACACACACACACACACACTGTATGTACACACATACACACACACACACATACACATACACATTGGTACATACACACGCACATAGACACACACATTTATGTAAATGTTGTAGGTATGTGTTCCCATTTCTCTAATATCTTGTCTTTTCTTTCCTTCTCTCCCGCCGTGTGTCAGGACTGCTTGATCACACTGACACACCACCTGCTGGCCGTGTCCCTGATGGTCCTCTCTTATGTCAGTAACATGGTGCGTGCAGGAACCCTGGTCATGTGTGTGCATGACTCCGCAGAAGTGCTCCTGGAGGTGAGCACATACTGCATTAACGCATGGACACACACACATACACACTAACACACACAGACACACACAGAGACACACACACATAGACACACACATAGACACACACACACACACACACACACACACACACACACTAGGGGTGTGCCAAATAATCGTCATAACGATGCATCGCGATTCTAATTTTCACGATCTACTGCATCGATTGTTGACGCCAAGTAGGGATGGGAACCGAGAACCGGGTCTGGTTGAGAACCGGTTCCCAATGAGCCGAATCTTTGGAATCGTTAGCCAAATTCATAACCGGGTCTGTTAACGGGTCTCTGTGCCGTTTGCGCATGCGCAAACTCTTATGTGCCAGAAAGTCAGAACGCAGCAGAAATGGCAACTCGACAGAAGCGATCTAAAGTGTGGCTTTATTTCACCCGAACGGATGCGAACACGGTCACTTGTAACCTCTGTAAAAAATGTATTTCCTCAAAGGGAGGAAGTACATCTACCATGAATAAGCACTTGAGCACACATGGTATAAAATTACAAGAATGTCATGTTTTCGATGCCAGCAGCAGCTCAACTAACGTCGGCGCTTCATCCCTTACTTGCCAAGGTAAACTCCTCAAAATGTTTTATCATAAGTCATAACGGTGTTACTCGTGTGTTATCAGCAAACGTTTGCGTTTTCGTGTTAACCATAACTAAACTTAGCATTGAATTGCTTAACAGAATGGGCGATGTTGGACATTGTCATATATTATATATAACTTAAATAACTAGGCTAGCTTAACTGTATAATCTTCTATTTTCAACCGTTGGCTAGAGGCAGGGGCAGTGCTTGCCTCCCCTCTGTTGGTCCTAGGGTAGGGTTAGGCTGTACAAAAGACTCCGTTAATAAGCAAGCAACGCGTGCAGCTCCCTCAGTTTGACAGTTCGATATGGATAAGTTTCTCGTAGCCAATTCAGTGGCAGCAATAGCTAAGTGTTAAATATACTGAGTGCCTAGTTTGTACATGATACAAGTAATTATGTTTCAGTACGTTATTGTGTTTGTAGTGGACTCTACATTGCTATTAGAAGCGTTTAACATAATAGTTCGCTATTAGCAATACAACCAAGCAACCTACAAGAAAATATAGTCCTTTACCTCAATAACAAGGTCATGTCAGATCAGAAAATTCAGCGATTTTGTTAGTGCCATTTTTTTCATTGTGCAAACCAGCGTTCGCTCTATAAATAATCTCCATTTCCATCCAATTAAGCTGATGATGAGGTTCTAAATCAGACGGCTCAGAGGCTGCTAGTCTGTCATCGTTACAGGCTGCTTAAGTACGTCTTCTGTAAGGAAGGAGCATTGTTATTTGTATGAACGTTTATATTAAACAGAACACATTTTATTTAAGTTATGTAAATTTTATTTAAATGTGTATGTAAACATTCTAGAAATTTATATAATAGAACATTAATGTAAAAAACCCGTTTGTGCTCTTTTTTCGCCCCTTACCAAATTATAAGAATCGTTAAGAGAATCGATAAGGAATCGGTTCGATAAGCAGGAATCGATAAGGAAACGGAATCGTTAAAATCTTATCGGTTCTCATCCCTAACGCCAAGTATCGATTATTAATAATAAAAAAAAAATAATAAAAAAATATATGAATAATTAAAATTGCATGAATGGTTAGCGAACATCAAGCATTTCCGGCCGCGCGATACTGCGACAAGTCATTCATAAACAAAACATGCAGTGTATCCAGTAATAATAATATTTGTGTTAAGTAACCTCCAAAAGTCGTTTCAATAAATACAGCTATGTATGAATTGAGTTGCTTTGAGTTATCAATTGAACACACTATCCAGATCATACACAGCCAGTCAGCCACTGGTAATGGCTTAATTTTTTTCTAACAGTGTTCAGTGAAAATTCGCAATGCATCGCAATGCATCGCAATGCATCGCAATGCATCGCAATGCATCGCAATGCATCGCAATGCATCGCAATAATTCAAGTATCGTGATGCATCGTGATAGAATCGCATCGTGGCATGTGAATCGTGATATGAATCGAATCGTGACTTCTTTGGCAATACCCACCCCTAACACACACGCACACACAGACACACATAGACACACACACACACACACACACACACACACACACACACACACACACACACACATACACACACACACACACACACACACACACACACACACTCACACACTAACACACACAGACACACACACACACAAACACACACACACACACACATACACACACACACACACGCACACACAGACACACATACACACATACACACACACACACACACACACACACACACACAGCCATATGGGAATCATGAATGCTCATACATGCACATACATCACGCATTAACCATTAGGGCCAACCACTTCAACATAGAATGTTCCCTCAAAATATGTATTGACATGTCAATAGTTTATTTGGTATTTGTAAGTAAGAGAATACATTAGAATACATTAGAATTAATAGACACTAGTGCAGTGCCCGTAGGAATTATGCATTCTGTAGTGTTAGCAGACGTAGGTGTAGCTGTTGGGTAGTGTAATAGCAAGACATATTTGCACTCCACATAGGTACAGGTTACACTGAAGTATTATTGTGATGCATGTTTCCTTTTCATTAAGACATTTTTTAATGTTAGCCTTTTTGGAGATATACCAACAAATAAAGTTTGAGATTATGTAGTGGATGCAGTTGAATATAGATGTCAACGTTGCTGTCTAAACTATAAACTAAATGTCATATGTCACTAAATGCTTTAAGAATGTGTACAACTTGTACTGTACTTGTACAACTTGTACTGTACTATCAGCTTTGAGTATTGTGTATCGTGGTTTTTCATTTTAAACGCATTGGCACGTTTATGAGAACTGTTTAGACGCATTTTAAAAGTTTCACCGTTTTACTAATCGTCGTTTATTTTCCCTTGCTGTCTCGTAGATAGATTAAGCATATGTCCGTTGACGGGGTGCGGTTGGACTTTGATCAACGATGTCATATTATTTTCGAAGTCTGTATTTAATTATCAGAATAATACGGGGCACTTTTTAAATATCATTATATTGAGATCCGGGGCTAGAATCTCTGAGAACACTTTAATGTAAGACCCTTGGTAACCAATAACAGTTTACCATTCATTATACTCTGAAAGGTATGATGGTCCCACATGGTTTCCATTCAGACCATGTTTGATCTATAGGAAACTCACCTTGTTTCACTGCCGTATGTAGTCTGTTTTTTTCCAGTATGTGTAAATAATAAGCCACTTAATTGTCTTGTTGCAAAAACTGACAACCGAGTTCGACCATCCGATTTTATAGGTTCTGAGCGTGACGTAGCTTGTTTGATTGTGACGTCATTTCGGTGCACAGTCGGTCAGTGGGACTTGCTACGGGAAACGATAACCCATTAGTGCCTACTGGAAACGGAAAAATACAAATATCTCGCAAACTATGAATTCAAAAATCTTCAAAATCAAGGATGCACAGGTTCATGACATGCGTAAGCTACATGCGAAATCTCATAACTAACGTAACTACCGTCAGGGAGATACGCCCTAGACAGACTGACTAGTTACCCTCCAAAGCTAGTTTTCGCTGAGATCAGGAAGTGCTTTTTTTTAATTTGAACAACATGATATCTGAGTTAAATGATAGAGCTGTGATTTGTACATTGGAGTTTCTTATTTGCCAACCTTGAATGCCTGTTTACATTGTAAAGTCATTGAATTCGACCCCGGAGGATGCATGTGGTTTATTGCAGCCCTCTCTGTGTTCCAGGCATCTAAACTGGCCAAGTATGCTCGCTTCAAGCGCTTCTGCAACATCCTCTTCCTCATGTTCACCCTCATCTTCATCACATCTCGGCTGGCTCTGTATCCCGCATGGTGAGTCGTCTTTCTGTTTTAACCAACATGTGAAAGTTACTGGGAAAATGAATCTCAGAAATGAAAGGGATTGATTTCATGAAAGCAAAGGGTACCACTTTACTTGAATTCAGCTTCATAAGAGTGACTTAACCTTGTCATAAACATGTTATGGCAGAGGTCATTTACATCAGGTTATGCTACCATTATAAGTGATTTTTTTAAAACAGCTCAAATTTTATATGCTATAACGGCTTAATGTCACATGTAATTAAGCTGTCTTAGCATTAGTTATGCTAACATGACTGTGACATCACTGGACACTGATTGTCTGTCCATGACAGAATATGACATGTTCCATGACGAGATTATGACATGATTATGTAAATCCTTATGAAGCCAGTAAAGTAAAGAATTAGAGAGAGAGAGTTTCCTAAAGGTGATCCCTGAAAGCAGCTCATACTGGGAGAGATCAGGCTCTGTGGTCTGGCTTCTATCTAGTTGCTATGCAGAGGTGTTCCTATCCAAGCTGTCCCTGGATCAGTAACCTGAAGCAACCTGTAGGCCCATCCCCTCTCATTGTCTCTGCCTGTCACTGAACACGGTTGGGCGACAGATGAGCCTTTGGTCTGTGTGTTGTGTGGGCCTCGACCTTGTCATGAGAACACAGCCCTGCCTGCTGCTGTCCTCTGTTCCTCTCAGCCAAAACTCCTATCTCCATCATCCTAATTATGTTTAATCAGCATAGCCGCACAGACAGCGAGAGCAAGGCGTTTCCATGGTTTCCGTCTAGGCGTGCTCGTTTGTTGTGCATGACAGGTGGTGTGTGTGTGTGTGTGTGTGTGTGTGTGTGTGTGTGTGTGTGTGTCACACCTCCGAATGGGTGGCGGCTTGTTAGAAGCTAGCTGTGCTCCTCTCGTGGATGAGAGTAATCACAAACGCATCAGCATAACCACAGCCTCTCTCCCGCAGTATTGCCTTTCATGTTCAAATGGTGAAGACACTGTTTGAGTTTGTGTGTGAGACAGAGAGTGACAAAGCGAGTCAGGGAGAGATAGTGTGTGTCTCTGTGTGTGTGTGTGTGTGTGTGTGTGTGTGTGTGTGTGTGTGTGTGTGTGTGTGTGTGTGTGTGTGTGTGTGTGTGTGTGTGCAAGAGATAGAAAGAGAGAGAAGGGAGAGAGAGAGGAGAAAGAGAGATGGAGGAAGGAAGTCATGACAATCACCATTACAATCACCCCATTATATTGACTGGCTGCCATATTCCTCCTGTAGTGTGATCTGAATGCATGGCTTAAGGTGCCATATTCTCCTCCTTTAGTGTTAGCTGAATGCATGGCTCTCCTCCTTTAGTGTTTGCTGAATGCATGGTTTAGGATGCTTTTATCTCTAGACAAGGAGAGGCATGTCTGAAGGTTTGTGTGGACACCAAGGCAGCAGCAGTCAGTGGTCAGTGAATCCCAAGTGACCTGAGGTTCCAGGTTAATATATGTGACAAATACTAAAGGGTTCTAGTGGCTTCGGCCCTAGCATGTTCAAATCCCACAAGGATAACATCAGAGAAATGTGAGTGTCTGTGTATTTGTTGTGAGGCTATGTTTGTGTGTGTGTGTGTGTGTGTGTGTGTGTGTGTGTCTGCGTGTTTAATTGTGATTATATGGTAAGGCTGTGTGCCTGAGCATAAATGTGTTTGTGTGTGTGTGTTTGTGTGTGTGTCTGCGTGTTTAATTATGGATCTACAGTGATCAGTGAGTCAGGTGTGTAGTTACTGAGCACAGTTCCTGTCTGCGCTGCAGGGTGCTGAAGACGACGGTGTTTGAGAGCTGGTCTCTGCTGGGCATCTTCCCCTCCTGGTGGCTCCTCAACGGCCTGCTGCTGCTGCTGCTGGGCCTGCACTGCCTCTGGTCATACCTCATCCTCAGGGTTACCTGCAGAGCACTGTCTGGGACACAGGTTAGACACACACACGCACTTGCATACACTCACACGCACACTCACACGCACACACTCACACAATCACACACACACATAGCACGCACGCACGCACACACACACACGCACACACCGACACTCGCATACACACACGCATACACGCACACACATAGATACACATACACATACACACACACAAATGCACATACATACACACTGTACATACACACTGATGGTATTTAATTTACTACCATATATTGGAAGACTCAGTCATGGATTTGTCAGTCATGATCCAGGTTTATTCGTGAACAATGGTGGTTACCATTGGAGACAGAGGCTTGAAGTCACACACTCACTCACAGTGTTTTACCTTAGCTTATCTGCCTTTCTCTAGTGAGAAAAGCTCTTATATACATAATGTTTAAGGGGTGTTACCATTGATTCAAAATAGGCCATGGCTGCAGACACCTTTGTCCCAAACCTGGGGGGAAGGGAGCTCTCACCTCCATCCCCAGGTTTGGACAAAGAGCCCTCACCAAGAAATGTTTAAATGCCAATAAAAGTAATATATTTATACTAGGTATAAATAAGTTGGAATTATTGCAACTAACCAGTCCCTTCAACACACGCATACACACACATAAAGATACACATACATGCACATTCAAACACATATACATATATGTACACACACACAAACAAAGGAATGCATCCACACTCACACACACGCTTAAAACATAAAATAATATAAAATGACATTTGTGGACTGAGATCTTAATGACTTAAAGCACTTCTGTGTCTGTATACAAACTGATGATGATCTCTCTGTCTCTTCTCCTGTTCCTACAGCAGAGGAAACTGAATCCTTTATGTGTAAGTACAGAAGACTGCCATTCTTACATATTCTTGCTTACACATACAGCATATGTGAATAAACCAACTTACTTAAATAAACCATTCTACAGAGATCAAGTTACTCTCCTAATGCTAGAGTATGGTGTTCAAATGGTGTTAAAACTCATACTTGTGTGTCATAATGTGTAACCGCATATTATTTAGAAAGTCACACTGGAAGACTGCATGTCCTAAATAAATATACTTGGCCCCTAATTGCTGTGCCCCTCTCGTCCCCTCTCCCTAGGTGTCCTTAGACAATCACAACGATGTGGACTTCAGCTCTGACGAGGAGGACATCCCGCCCCACCCAAAGAAACCGCACACGTCCCACAGGTCACAGAGGACCGCCAACGGCAGCAACGGGGCTCACAGGACTAATGGATACCTGTGATACACTCATGCACACACACACACACACACACACACAAACACAAAGACACTACAGAGCAGCGTAAGGTAAACATGACTAATGGATACCTATGACACACACACACACACGCAGAGACAGACACTACAGAGCAGCATGAGGCACACAGAACTAATGGATACCTATCACACACACACACACACACACACTCACACACTCACAGGGTAACACATGAAGGTCACTCATACATAAATCTTTAACCTTATGCAAAACTACACAAAAACACACACTCGGATGTACTGACACCTGGCACATACAACAAGTGTTTGTAGTGGCTGTTTACAGGTCCATGTTTATGTGCATCATCTGGCTCAGTACTTATTAGAACAGCACTAACCAGGGCAAACCCAAATCATCATTTTTACTCCGAGCCTTTCATCAGTTCTGTGTTTAGTTTGTCTTTATTTGGCAAGGTACACTTTTTTGTTTTATTTATTTATTAATGTATTTATTTAATTATTTATTCATTCATATTCTTTGATGACAATGCCACGAATGGAAACAAATTACATCAAAAGTACATATTTTTGAACAGATTTAAGAGAACATTGGCCTCCTTTACAACCCTGAAGACCTAATGGATTGGATCACCCATCCCTTGTTTATTCTGTGATGTATTTTCAATTCTGGGTGCCCTTCATATTCTGTCTCTCAAATCAGTAACTGAATAGCTATGTGTGTATGTGTATCTTTGTATGTGCACACATAAAGGCTATGTTTTGCTAAACAGCCAAACAGTCCAGATATTAGACCTAATTAATTAGAGGCCTTGTGTGTCTGACAGGGTGTTTATATACCAGCCAGCAGAGATGTGCAGTATTCTCAGCATCCAGTAATCATTACCATAGGCTGTCATGTAGACATGTTTGATTAAAATGCATCAGTACAGAAATCTGCATCGTTCATGTTTTATTGTTTATCCAGGTGTGTCAATACACATGATGCATATTATCAATATCAAAAATACAGTACACATATGTGGCTATGCTCCTCTTCCTTCTTCTAATCAGCAAATCCATAGAAGAGCAAGGTATCGTCAGAGGCTACCTGTATTCACAGTGTATACCGAAAATTAGATTTTCTGAACAAATATAAAAATGTAAAAAATAAAATAATAATTAAAAGCAGTGTTTTGGGAATTAGTTAAGTATTGTTGGCGTTGAAGTTTACTAGAGAGGCTACGCTCCAAGCCTTTCTAGCCGTAGGTGCTGTCTGTTAAAGTCCCGAACTCTACTGAGTAGAGCAGACGCGTTCAGGCTACTGAAATTATATATCCCATTTTCAAAGTCTTAAAGTGTGCGCCGAAGCCGAACGCGTTTCACCTGGAGCCTGAAGGAGTGCAGTTCCTAAAACATTAGGCCTTTATAACCGCACACACGTTTTTGTGAAGAACCTCTTGTCCGCCTGTCCCGTTAAAGATGCGTTTGAGAGCGATGATGAGAGATTTCCTTAACTGTCATTTTAACGTGGTGAATACATTACAGACTAAACCCCTACGCTGCTACGACTGTTATCCCTCAGCGTGCTTCGGAGAATAGTGTGTCAAATAACCCAGGATCTCCCTCGGTCCAAAACCATCGTCAGGAAGCATCACGTGTAGCCGGTGTAAACGGCGGCGACACAGACCTAAAGCGGCATCTAGTGGTGGACAGTCAGCCATCCATCATGGACACTGTTTTACGTCTTTCCATATGCAAAACTGATAATTATTTATCAGTAGATTTCAAATATATTTTTCTGAAATGAATAAAACTATGACAAGTTATCTTTACAGTATGTTTATTGTATTGAAAATACGTCAGAAGTCCATTCGATTTATAACGTTTAAACATTTGAATCCCTGAGCACTCACAAACCTGCAATTCTGTAATTCAGACCACATTTCCATGAAGGCACTTCAATGACAACAGGATCAAAAACATAACTGGTAACAACATATTTAA
>NC_137922.1:21101770-21161770 GCF_963457725.1 Sprattus sprattus | reverse complement strand
ATCAATCAGGTATGACTCACTTCACATATAGACTTTATATCAGTTATAAAATGGACGCGATGGAGAATTTATGTCTGTTAGAAAAAGGACATAAGGGAGAATGTATGTCTGTTTTTTAAGTCTGAGGGGAACATCAGCTCTACTTGGAGGACTGGGATGTGTTGTGTCTGGTACAAAAAGGGCAATATCAAGGCAGCCCATGTTGAAATATGACAGGAAGAGCACAGGCATATATGTGGACAGCTAAGACAACCTTTTGAGTCACATGTATGGCAGTGTTTTGTGTGCTGTGGGCAGAGTTGTACCCATTTCTGGCCCTCATTGCTGTAGACGCTGATCTTGGGCACGCGGTCCAGGAGATGGAAGAAGCGGGCAGCAGCGATCTTGGCCTTGGCGTAGTCAGGGGTGTAGGATGAGGCTCTGCCCAAAGCCGTGCCACTTGTCACTATGGCAGAGATCACCCTGGAGAGAGAGAGAGAAAGAGACAGAGAGAGAGAGAGAGAGAGAGAGAGAGAGAGAGTGAGTGATTGATTGAGAGAATGTCATCTGATTACAAGCATTCCCACACAGGCAAAAAGTCTTTCCCATTATCTGCAACACTTCAGCACAATCCTATTAGCTCTTCCCTATAAATAATAACAACACACACAAAAACTAAGGTTCCTTGTTGGTACTACCAGAAAAAAATGTATGCTTGTATTCCCAGATGCAACAGTTGACACATGGAGCAAGTAAAAAATAATGTTAGTTGAAGTATCTTGTGATCAAAGTTAGAAACACTGCAAACGCAAACACAAAGTAACACATATGCAAATTAGCATGAAGCCCATTCACACTTGTGTGTACCCACAGTAGATCTTGCCCAACAACGTACCCTAGCTGATGCTCCCCCACCTCTACTCACCTGAAGACCATGCTGAAGTGGAGTCCCTCCTGCCTGACCAGGTACCCTCCAAACCTGTAGGAGGCGGAGTTGGCCAAGAAGACGATGCACTGGGCGAAGCCGTAGCAGGCGCCGTAGACGTTGGCCTTCTTGAGTGCGGCTTGGTACGGCCCCACCAGCTGGGCCTCGTACATCTCCACGAATTTGCGTTCCTTGCCCAGCCCCGCGATGGTGCGGATGTTGTTCAGGGCCTCACCTGATATCTGCGGGAGAAGACTCATTTAGAGGGGGAGAGGAACAATAGAGGACTGGAGATGAAAGGGGGCAAATGGATGAGGAAGGGTGGATGGGTAAGGGCAAGGGAGGGTTATTTTCTCTTAAAAAAAAAAAAACGACTTTGTTCTTACTATGTTCATCACTGTGACATCATAACTGTTGTTTCATTGTTCTTTGTGTGCTGGCAAGAGTGTGTCTAAAGGGTCGTGCTAATTCAGCAATTTTGAATTTTAATTTGGTAAAGGGGAGAAAAGAGGGGTAGAGAGACTGAACAGGTGGAGGATGGGGGCAAAAGAAGGGTGGAGGAGGAGATGAAGTAGTGTGGAGTCCAGGGTGGAGAGTTAGAAAGGTGGGAGAGAGAAGGAGACAAATGGACAGTATGGAGGAAAGAACATGGCGGAAAGATAAGCAGAGGGGAGAGGGGAAAAAAGAGGGATAGAGAGAATGAACAGATGGAGGATAGGGAGAAAAGGGGGGAGGGGAATGACAGGATGGAGAGTTAGAAAGGTGGGAGAGAGAAGGAGAGGGATGGAAAGACAGTATGGAGGAGAAGAAAGATAAGCCCTTTTTAAACAGAGATCCGTCATACCGCCGTCAAGAGGAACACTCATTATACCACCTTCGCTTGTTTGCACGGAACCAAACAGAGGCGGCATAATGACACCCCACGCCCCTTGTGTGCTTTGAGTTAATGTGCCGACATTCCGGAACCAGAGGCGTGATGTTGAACATACGCTGTGTCTGAGACTATTTGGAACTTGGATATTTCCAACTTGGAAAATGCACTAGAATGCCACCTGAAGTCGGAGGTCTGACTCGGAAACTTAGAAAAAAATATATTCTCGTCTTCAGTAAGGCACATAATTTAATCAATTAGACATCATTATCAATAGGGCAACAAACCTAGAAGAGCCTAACTGAGACCTTGACTTTATAAAAGGTTTTTAAATGAATGAGAAGATGCATGAAGAAGCAGTCAGAATGAACAAGAAACAATGTGTACATCATCTTCAGTCCCAATCTATTGTTGAAATCGCAAACCGCGGAATCACAGAAAACTGGAGGGACTGTATTATTGAATACCAGCAGAAAGAAGGAAATTCCACTGATGAGTCATCATGACCAGGGTGCGATTTGTCCAAAAACCAGAGGGGGGGATGTTTTTTTTTTTTTTTAATCATAAAAAAAAAACAAGCAATACATAGGCCTAATTATCTTCATATACATGCATCATATATGTCTATGATATGATAATCGCTGCTAGACGCTCAGTTCTTGTGCTCCCTCTCATTCACGTTGAAATACTGAAACCGAAACTGAAACTTTGAAACTGAAACGCAACCTTTTTGGACAGAACTCACTACAGTAGCCTATACACGGAAATTAGCAAAGCCAGCGAATTCTGAGAATGCCGACAGTTCGGGTAAGGTGAACGTTAGTGCCAGCCAGGGGCGGATCTAGCCATTTTGGGGCCCTAGGCAAAATATAGACATGGGGCCCTCATTTTTGAAACACGTACACAAAACAAATAACCATCCCAATACTCTTAGAATCGCAATAAACCCATAGTGCACTGCCACTCAACTCTCCACAGTAAAATCAGTTTCAGATTTCTCCAGCCTTTGCCAAAATTACATGTTTATTACTCAGATCATCAAACGAGAGAGAGAGAGATATTAGAATTTCCATTCTCTGCCAGAGATACAAAATGATCTTGCACTTAACAGAACTAAAATACAAAATGGATATGAGTCTATGAAAACCACCATATACATTTAAACAGGACCAATGAAAAGATTTTGTGTGTGGACAGGAATAACAGTGGCTGTGTGTGTGAGTGAGAGACAGGCAAAGCAGTGGTTCAGTGTGAGTGAGTGAGTGAGTGAGTGACAGGAGAGAGAGAGAGACAGAGGGGGGGGGGGGGGGGGGTGTTTAGGTGTGCAAGTGGTTAAGTTCTCCATCTTCAAATGTCCATTTTCCCTGTTTCCCTGTTGCCTTCACCATTTCATGTGAGTATGAGTGGCAAAACAGTGTGTGTGTGTGTGTGTGTGTGTGTGTGTGTGTGTGTGTGTGAGTGAGAGAGAGAGTATGTGAGTGAGTGACTGCTGATACATTTTTCCAGTCGTTCGTGCCGTCAGTGCAGAACCGCTGCTTATTGCAATCGCCAAACAGCCGACAACAGAAACAAACAGCGCGGTCTTTCATCTTACTGTAGCCTACACAAGCCAGGACCTCTGGATTTTTTAGCCATTTTTCATGTTCAAATAGTAGTGCGTGCTTGTAAGCGTCTGCCCTGTTTGTTCACATTTCTTTCGTTTAGCACAACCACTATCATAATTCCGCTTCATTTTCACCGAGTCACATACAGATCCCTCTGCTTTGGTTTGAAGTAACGTTATTTCGCGCTGCGCGCGTTACTACGCCATCATATTCTGGACTAGTCCAATGCACAATGGAGGGGGGCATGTGTGCTGGAAAATTATTATTTAGGCATTAGTTCGGCGTTATGTTGATATTTTTGTTATTTTTTTCTACTAGAAGTGTTTTTTTTTTTTTAACTTTACGTAAGTAATGGCTGGGGGGGGGGGTCAGATTTGGGGGCCCCTAATAAAGACAGATTTGGTTGGGGCCCTAGGCACTTGCCTAAGTTTGCCTAATTGAAGATCCGCCACTGGTGCCAGCGATGTAAGCAAGTGTAAGAAAACGCTGTCACAACCTGTCTGTTTTTTCATTGTTTTTTTAATAATTGAGGGTTATCCCCCCCATGTATGAAATTCATCCAGCTGAGGTGGGGATGTAAAAACCAGAGGGGGGGTAAATCCCCCCCATCCCCCCCCGGCAAATCGCACCCTGATCATGACATTATTGAAGTCGGAGCTGGGAAATATGTTGGACGTTCCGAAATCCGAGTTGCCTTGAATGTGCCATAAGACTATGTCAGAAATAAGCTACCTGTTACTTTCAAAAACAATGAAGGGTGAACTTGATGTCGGCAGGCTCTTGCAAGCCGTGATCACTTACAGCTATGTCAGACTCAAGCAGAGTTGGTGTGCATTATGTACGTGTCCACGCGTATCAAGCAGAGTTGGTGAGTATTATGTAGGCTACGTGTTCACGCTTGGTTCTATTTCGTTTCTACTGACCGCCAGAGGCGGTGCTTTAAGCACTGGATGTCATTCACGTTTACGTGTAGTTCGAGTATTTGTATCAACAAAATCACCTGTGACATGGGTGACGTATGCCTTCGCCCCTGTACTAAAGGCATGCTCCCCCAGGTCACGACCCTTAATTCTTCTCGCGGCAGGTGAGTAGGTGAGTATGTTCACTCCACAGGTGAGTGTAATCATGCTAATCGTTGGTAGTCTTGCAACCTTCGGGTAGAGCTGCGAATTCTCGCCCTCTTAAGACTACGATTAGCATCAAAAATCAACATTTGCAGTGGGCTACAGTACAGGTGTTTCTAGCCTTAAAAACTGGTAGTTAAACCCACTCGCGGATAATCCGGAAAGACGGATAATCCGGGGAAAAAAGGTGAGTTGCCTCTTCTATTGTTTTTACCGTGTGTAGTAGTCACGCTCGGGTAATGGTTTGAGGCAGTGGCCTATCGGAAGTGTGTTTCTCGTTTTACGAACCGATAGTTGAACCCACTTGCGAGTTATGCTACAGCCTATTATGCCGTTTATCGTGCTCACGCTGTAGGAGCCTAATGAGTAAAGAGGCATGAGTATCAGCAGTTTTTAGGTGTTTTCTCGCCTTACAACTGATAATTAAACCCACTTGTTGCACGAGTGAGTTCCTCGCATAATAGTTCCCTATGATTATCGGTCACGATGAGATACGGCAGTCAGTAGGCCTAGGGGTTCTCGCCTCACGACTGATAATTAAAACCACTTGTTAAGCGAGATGGAAACCCTCGGCCCCTGTCGGCTTCGTGTCATACTATCTGCAGGCTACAGGTGTTTCTCGCCTTATAGCTGATCATTAAAACTACTTGTTAAGCGAGCTGGAGCCCTTGCATAGTTTGGTTTGTAGCTACCGTTGTTGTTTTGAAGATGCAAGCGGCGTTCTAGCCTACTTGCCCCTGTCGGCTTCGTGTCACGCTATCAGAAGGTGTTTCTCGCCTTATAGCTGATTGTGTCACGCTATCAGAAGGCGTTTTTCGCCTTATAGCTGATAATTAAAACTACTTGTTAAGCGAGATGGAAATCCTCGCATAGTTGGTTTGGTACCGTTGTTATGATGAAGATGCAGGCGGCGTTCTCGCCATAAGCATTCAATTAAGTAGGCTAAACGAACAGGATTTACTCCTGTCGCTACCTACTGTTTGGGTAACTGTTAAAGCTACGTTCTACGCCCCGAAATGTCAGTTCTATGTTTGCGGAACTGTTAACTATGGTGTTAAAAGCGAGTGTGTCCGCTCTTAAACAGGACAGGGTTTTTACTCCTGTCGGCTTGTGTTAAAAGCTATAGGCAGGCTGCGTTTACCTACGGACAAGTAACTGACGGGCTATGGCCGCAATTTCAGTTCTAAACCATCTATATTGGTAACTGGTAATGGGCGGGTCCGCTCTTGAACAGGACAGGTTTTTACTCCTGTCGGCTTTGGTAAATGCTATAAGCAGGCTATGTCTACCTACTGTTTGGTTACTGACGGGTTACGCCCGCAATTTCAGCTCTAAAAAGCATCTAATTTGGATAACTAACGAGTGTGTCCGCTCTTAAATGGAAGCCTACCTTACATAACGTAGGAGGAATCATTGCCGCGATCAAGTTTAATTCGCGTGGTAAATATTGAGTCTTGGCCCATAATAAACTGCCTATTTGGAGTGGGTGATTGTTCTCCGCCCCGCAAACTTCAGTTGTTCAGCATTTATTATTTGGTTCAGATGACTGTAGAGTGGGTTCTCTCTAAAGCAGTAGGCTATATGATTTACGCCAATCGGCTTTGTGTTAAACACTATAAGCAGGCTACGTTTACCAACTGATCAGGGACTGAATGGGCTATGCCCGCATTTTCAGTTCTAAAGCATCCAAATTTGGTAATTGTTAACCGTTGGGTCCGCTTTTAAATGGAAGCCTACCTTACGTAACGTAAGAGGAATCATTGCCGCGATCAGGTGTAATGCGCTTGGTTAATATTGAGGCTTGGTCCAGTGTTCGAATTATCACTCCAGCTTCGGGGGGGTCAGCATTTTGGATGGTGATGACGTCACATGTTTTTTTTTTTTTTTTTTTTTTTTTTTTAAGCGGCTCTGTACCAGTGACGTGCAGTCAGGGTAGGCAAGGTAGGCACTGCCTACCCTGATTCAAACGTAAAAATGTTTATTAGCCTAAATCTTTTTATTTTATAACTGCTCTGTACATAGGAAACTAGGTTATAAATATACGGTAGTGCTATCCCTATTGTGGTGTAGTGCAGGTATAAGTCGGTGGCTTATCTTTTCTTGCTCATAGTTGCTCTGTGAATGAAATATGAAAGAAATTACATATGACGACGTACTGTTCAAACAGAGGCTTTTGCGCACCTATGTAGTTGGACAGGTGCTTCGCAAGTTCGTTGTTGTATTAACGTTTGTTGGTGGAATGGACAGTAGGCAGGAACTGTCTTTTTTAACACTTGAATTACATCTTCACTGGGATAATATCCTTCCCACCTGTCCGACTACATGTGTGCAAAAGCGTCAGATGAGAAGTCAGATTGCCGTCAGCGTACGGGATCATTTACACTTAGATTGACGAATACCATAACAAAGAGTTTAATTTTAAGGACAGCGTACACAGCTAGCATCGTAAATAGATTAGCACCTAACCATTCCGTGGCGGCTGTTAATCAAACAACACAATATATGCAGAACTTAAAACAACAATTGGTATATATACTTCCTATATAGCCTACATCAGTTGAGGTCAAGCCGAGAAGACGTTGAAAGACCGCTGAAGACGTGTTAATGGTACAGTCCATTCAAGGAGTGTTTGAATTTTAATGTCAGTATATTACTCATAGTAAACATCAAACGCATTTAAGAAATAAGAAGACACTTTTAAACACGCAATTTGAAGAATAAATACATTATTTTCGGTACCCCCCAAAGTTTCATTTTAATGCCATTTGGGGGGTATCAAGTCTCAATCGGGACCGTCAGACCCCCCCGGTACCCCCCGTAATTCGAACACTGCCTTGGTCCATAATAGACTGCAAACCTCAGTTGTTTACCATTTATTATTTGGTTCAGCTGGTTGTAGAGGAGTGGGTTCACACTTAAACAGTAGCCTATCTGAACAGGGCCTGGTGTTATTCGCTAAGGCTGCTGGTAAAATATCACTCATATACTGTGTATATATATATATATATATGATAAATAAATACATCTATGTATAGATATTGCAACATGTTCATTACATGCACTGTTGCCAGGCCCCTCTTGGGCCAGAGGACGAGCCAGAACCGCCTCCGGCGCTAGGTCTCCTAAGCAATGCAAACGCCAGAGGCCTGATTCCCAGGAAGCCTCTGGTAGGGGCAAATGCAGGAAAGGGTATCCGCTTGTCCAGAAGGTAGACACTTCGACTTAGGAGTTTGCAGAAATAAGACTCTGCTTCTAAAGCTACAACAACCTGCTGCACAGCGTGCTAGTGCTTTCACTACAGCGGCTTTACAGTCTCCTTCGGAGGTGCTCCCTCTACAACGGTCACCAGCTTTGAGATCCTCAAGGAGGATATTCTCTCCACCAGGGCTTCAGAGAGGCCCCTATTACTCTCATCCCAGTTCCCTGGGTACGAGAGACACTACACTAAAACATCAGTTAGACCCACATTTAAGATGGCAATGACACGTCTAGGGTTGGATATTATACCCATACAGACCTCTCCTCAGAGTGCCTTTAAAAAAGGCATCTCCATCTTCGGCTTCTAATGTTCTGCCCACGCCCCCATATATCGAGGCGAGGCAGAGATGCTGGGCAGATCCCAGACGGTTCTCTCATCTCCCAGGAGACTAGAGCCCTAGCCATAATGCAAGATGCATCTGCCCAGGGCCTTGCTAGCATGCCCAATATTGAACCAGCCGTTGCTGCCCGGGTGCTGACACCTGGTTAAGCACTCCGGCCTGATACTCGCTGCCCCGGCCACAGTGCCGTTTGACAGACGTCTACATGGTGAAATCCTACTACGCAGCACCGCGTATTGCACGTCATGGGTATTCAATGTCACACCTGGTACTAGCCCTGTCCCAGACATTGCAGACTTCTTGGGATGACTCCTCTGCAGAGTCGGAGTGACACCTCCCTGCAGGCGTTTGCCTACATGACCAGGGAGTCGGGTAGGCGGTGTCATAGTTAACCCAGACCCAACGCCAGACACGGTTGGCCCAGTCTCCACTCTTGGAGCCGGGCAGGAGAGCCCTATTGTCTCTTCCTCCTGTCACTCCTGGACAGATGTGGGTCCTGTCGCGCAGTAAGCTCTGGAGTGCAGCCTACAGGTTACACAGTCCAGACAACAGTTGCCAGTCTGAGCCGTGAGGCTCCTGGCAGACAGAGGCCCCCTAGGGTTCGGACCCCGACCACCGAGGTGCCATGGGGTCAAAATGACCATAGTCATAGACCCAAGCAGGGCTCTGGCTCTACGTCAGGAGATCTGGGATCTTTTGAAGAAAGGCGACATCAAGCCATTAGACACGCTGGCACAAAACGGTGGATTCTACTCCGCTTATTTTATCATGCCAAAGAAGGGTGACGGCCTTCGGCCTATACTAGACTTGAGACTGTTAAACACACATCTCAAGGTTAAGATTCCACATGCTGCGTTCAGCGGATGTGCTGCAAGGTACCAAGCAAGGAGATTGGTTTACAACCATCGACCTAAAGGATGCATACTTCCACGTCCCTATCACACCTCGAAACAGACAGATTCTTCGTTTTGCATTCGAGGGCAGAGCTTGCCAGTTCTATGTGCTCCCTTTTCGGGATCTCGCTGGCACCACGTCTTCACCAGATGGGCGGCAGCGGCACTGTCCCTACTGCATCATCAGTCATTTCAGGAAAGGAGGGCTCTGGCCCTCAAGATCTTTTCTGAGACTGCTGAGTATGCTCATAGCGGCCACGTAGGTGTTCCCTTGTGCCTTCTGTCTTTGCAGCCTCTTTAAATTCGGCTGAACGATCTTGGCTTGCACCCCACTTATCACAGGCACAAGCTGGTCAGAGTCACTTCCAGTTGCCTTACAAAGCTATGGCTGTGTACAAAGCTATTGGAGCTGCAGGTTGTCCTGCTGACGCTCAAACATTTTCTTCCTGTAGTGGTAGAAAAGCTGTCCTGGTAAGAGCAGACAACAAGTCAGTGGTCTACCAGATAAACCACCAGGGTAGCACAGGGCCAGACAATCCTTGAGGCTGCCCCAACAGCGGTGGCTGTGGGCCTATCTACTCTTCCGGAGCCTGGGGGCAATGCATTTAACAGGCATTCGGAACACGGCTGTGGATGTGCTATCCCGGCAGCCTTGTAGCCTTCACCATGAAAGTGTATGCAGCCACCATCTCAGCCATACACAGTAGCGCAGATGGTGTGACAGTCGGGTCCCATATGCTGGCGACCCGCTTCCTTATGGGTTCTCAACAACTAAGGCCGTTTCGGCGAAGCTCAGTGCCCTCTTGAGACTTGCCTATAGTCCTAAGGGCACTCTGGCAGTCCCCATTGAACCTCTAGAGAGGGTGGGATTGAAATAACGGTCTATGAAGACCGCTTTTCTCTTGGCCAGGGCAACGGCTAAACGAAAGCCAAGCCAAGAATGTCTATATTGGAACCCCGGAGGCCCAGGGATAACTTTGTGGGTGAATCCGGCCTTTCTTCCAAAGGCGAATTATCATCCTACTGAAACCAGCCGCTCAGGCTGGCTGCCTTGAGCCCCAGCTCAGGATGACGAGCAGGGACAGAGCCCTACCTGTTGTACCCAGTGAGAGCACTTAGGGCTTATATTGATATGACTGGAATTCCGCCAGTCTGATTCTGATGGCCCTAAGAGGTGTCCCCCTTCAGATATCTGAACAGCTGCGTTATGGGCATCAACCTGCACATTTGTGAGGTTTTATAGGGTTAACGTGGTCCCTCATAACCCAGTGGCAGCTGGTGTTCTTCCTACTTCCTTACAGCGGGAGTAAGGTAAGACTTCCTCGTGACTTGGTTGGTATTAGTCATCCAGTGCTTAAAGCACCGCCTCTGGCGGTCAGTAGAAACTAAATAGAACGCTAGGTTACGTATGTAACCATGGTTCTATGAGTTTCGGATGACCGCCAGAGCTTGGCAGTCACTCGGAATATTTGCGAGAAGATTGTCTAGGGTCGTGACCTGGGGGAGCATGCCTTTAGTACAGGGGCGAAGGCATACGTCACCCATGTCACAGGTGATTTTGTTGATACAAATACTCGAACTACACGTAAACATGAATGACATCCAGTGCTTAAAGCACCGCCTCTGGCGGTCATCCGAAACTCATAGAACCATGGTTACATACGTAACCTAGCGATTCATGTGATCTGACAACACAGTAGTCTTGCTTGATTTTGTCTAGCTGCTAGGATGCGTCAAACAACTATCCCGCTGTGCCGCATCTACCTGTTGCAAAGACTTCGATCCGCCTCTGACAACCTCCTCTTACAGGCGGAACAACAATTACCCCCCCCCCCCCCCCCCCCCCAAGACTTGACTGGCCAGAAGAAAGATGAGGGAGAGAGGGGGGGGGGGGGGGTGTGGATTGGGGGTGTATGGTGGATAGACGTGTGCAGAGATGGATAGACCTGCGAAGGAGAAAGAGAAAAAGAAGAGCAGGAGAAAGATTCTACGAAAGGGGAAATGAGAGTAAACATCAAGCAAGAGATCAGAGACAGACAGACTAACTTGACTGGCTGGAGAAAAGTTTAAAGAGAGAGAAGGAGAACATTTACATTTACATTTAGTCATTTAGCAGACGCTTTTGTCCAAAGCGACGTACAAGGGAGAGAACAGTCAAGCTAAGAGCAATAAAACCTGGTTAACAATAAATACTACTTAAAAAAAAAAAAAATAGAAAACGACATAAAAAGAAAAAGAAGTGCAGGACTGTCACTGCTGAAGTGCAAGTTAAGCCAAGGTGCCAGTAGGAAGGGCGGTGCTCTCTGAAGACTTGGGTCTTCAAGAGCTTGTAGAACCTGATAATGTAATAATTTCCTGATAACGTAATAACCCTGATAATGTAATAAAAAATCCCTCATAAGTCCCTAAAAGATGTAATAAAACCTGATAATGTAATAATACCCCGATAATGTAATAAAGTGCAGGTTAGCCTCAATTTTGCAAAACCTGATAATGTAATAATTACCTGATATTGTAATAACTTTGGTTGGTGCTGTAGCATCAGGTCTCCAGTTTCAGAGGTCCAAACAGTGAAGCTGTCCAGAGACCTGCTGCTTCACTATTAGCAGATACAGTATATATTTTATATGATTGCGAATGCACAATTTTTACAATGGTGAAAGGGATATTCAGTGGTAATCAACTAATAGAGAAATAATGAGAACATTTTGGTATGTTATAGACCGGCAGCTAATGGGCACATAGAACATTGAGTTTCTAAGTCCTCATTGATCATCAATAGCTGACATTTCGCTATTTGATTTATATCAAATTCTCTTTTGATTTTGTGTGGCAATGTCCCTTAAAAATTACACTGTACCAGGCCAATCAAATCGTCTTTTGTCATTCGTCAGTCGCTCGGATTGGTTGTAGCGCCATTCCTATTGTGTGGCATTGCGTGCAGAGGCAACTTAACAGACAACCGTTAATCCCGCCCACACTGAAAATCGTGTTGTGCCAGACCCTTGTACAGCTTCTTGCTGTACAGGTTTGGCTTGCGAGGCTAAAGGCCTATACCATTGGGATCAAAATATGAGCAAAACAATAGTGGGTGGTTGTCTACACAGCATCACTACTTGGTCTGAATAACTGGTGTCCCAACATTTCAGCACTGACCAAAGTTTTTACAATATCAGGAATTTATTACATTATCAGGTTCTGCAAAATTGAGGCTAACCTGATAATGTAATAACTTCCCATTAATGTAACATTTTATTACATTATTGGTATGGCGATTGTTACATTATTGGGAAATGCACTTTATTACATTATTGGGATATTATTACATTATCAGGTTTTATTACATCTTTTAGGGACTTATGAGGGATTTTTTTATTACATTATCAGGGTTATTACGTTATCAGGAAATTATTACATTATCAGGTTCTACAGAGCTTCTTGAAGGTAGAAGGAGAAAGGAAGAGTCTTGGGGTGGGGGGATGAGATTGCCAGAAGGATAGGCAGATGAACAGACAGACAAACAGACAGATAGACAGATAGAAGTGCAGAGAGATGGAGAGAAAAACAAACAGATGGACAGATAGACAGGCAGATGGACAAACAGACAGACAGACAGAGAGACAGGCAGACAGACAGACGGACCTGTCCTGCGATCTCCATGGCCTCCTTGTCCTGCTTGGCGAAGCCGGTGAGCATCTTGGCCTGGAAGCCCCCGGAGAGCGCCAGGAAGGGCAGGAAGCCCATGATGACCAGCGACAGCTTCCAGCTGAAGTAGAAGGAGATGATGATGGCCACGCCGATGTTCGTCATAGAATTCACAATCATGCCAATCTGAGAGCCGGTAGCCTAGGAGACACACAGCACACATGTAAACTAATGAGATTATACACACACACACATGCACAGCACACTTGTAAACTAAAGCTTTTAAACACACACACAAGCATACACCCACATGCACATCTAAACTAAAGAAATGAAACACACACACACACACACACACACACACATGCACAGAACACATGTAAACTAAAGAGATTAAACACACACACACACATTTACACATGCACAACACACATGTCAGACTCAAGCAGAGTTGGTGTGCATTATGTACGTGTTCACGCTTGGATTCATGTGATCACACCCACACCCACACCCACAACAGGGTGCACAACACACCCACACCCACACCCGCACCCACACCCGCACCCGCACCCGCACCCACACCCACAACCAGGTGCACCACACACCTACACCCACACCCGCACCCGCACCCACACCCACACCCACACCCACAACCAGGTGCACCACACACCTACACCCACACCCACACCCACACCCACAACCAGGTGCACCACACCCCTACACCCACACCCACACCCACACCCACAACCAGGTGCACCACACACCTACACCCACACCCACACCCACACCCGCACCCACACCCAAACCGACACCCACAACCAGGTGCACCACAGCCAGCTAGGGGCTTTGCTTGGAGAGCCTCCTTTTGTATTGGCTTCTATCACAGCCCAGTACCATCATTTAGACAAGACACGTCTCCAGACTCAAATCACATCTGGCTCCCCTGAGACTGGGTGGCTGAGATTACTCCTTATTATTGTTGTTATATTAATAATTGTTATTATAATCAATATATTCTGATATGCTGATTCAATGTTTTACGCAGTTTGTTGGATTGTGCATTAAACTTATTTTTTGCAGTTGTCAAATATCATCATTTATTTATTATTCTAATATGTATTGTTACTATTTTCTTTTATTTCTATTGATTTTTAGATTGAATTAATAACTTCAAATTTGTCTTAAGTAAGTCGTTTTGGACAAAGCATCTGTCAAATTCCACGACCGTAAGCACACTCACCCCCTGGACCTGTGAGGCGTCAGTGGCCAGGCGGGTGGTTAGCGCCCCGGGACTGTTCTTGTGGTCGTCGAACCAGCCGACCTCCTGGCCCAGCATGGCCTTGAAGCCCATCCGACGCAGCCTACGGGTCAGCAGCTCACCAGACTTAGAGAACGCATAGCCCTGAGAGAGAGGGAGAGAGAGATGGAGGGAGAGAGGAAGGGATGGAAAGAGAGATGGAGGGAAAAAGAGAGGGAGTGGGTGATGGACAGAGAGAGGGAGTGAGAGAGAGAAGCGTACACCTAGCCTACACCTGCAGTTATCCTAGCGTACACTTCTCACCTGCAGCATCTGGGTAAAGAACGAGGTGAGTCCAACAAGCACAAAGAACATGCAGATGCCATTGATGGCGTTGCGCTGCTCTATGGGGTCTGGCATGGTAAAAGTCTGAAACAAGAAAACTGATAATAAAACTTTCCATTATCTATAAAATAATCTATTGAATCTAAAATACACAGACCAGACCATAAAAATGAAAATCTTAATACATGTATCCCTTTATGGTGTACTCAAAGATAAAACATACACACACATCTCTGAAACAAAATACTGTCACACTTTATTTGGATGGACCCCTATAGACTATCTACACATGCTCAGATTATAAACAAACTATCTGTTAAAACTCTGCTGTAATACTAGAATTCATGGTTATGGGTTAGGGTAAGGGGTTGGGTTTGGTTAAGGTGATGTTCAGTGAACAATGACAAAGATTTGACGTGAATTTCAACAAACCATCTATAAAGTCTATGTTGGTGGACTCTCAAAATTAAGTATTACGCAAAACACCTTACCGTTAAGATCTGACTGAAGAGCAGAAAGTACACAGGGTTGATTATAAACAAAGTGTTGAAATTCTGCTGTGACACTACAATTTATGGTTTATGGGTTAAAGTAAGGGGTTGGCTTTGGTAGGTGATGTTCAATGAACGATTGATGTGAAAGATTTGACTTGAACTTCAACAAACCATCTATTAAGTCTATGTTGCTGGACTCAAAATAATGTGTTGCGCAAAACACCTTACACCCACAACCAGGTGCACCACAGCCAGCTAGGGGCTTTGCTTGGAGAGCCCCCTTTTGTATTGGCTTCTATCACAGCCCAGAACCACCTTACCGCCAAAATCTGACTGAAGAGCAGAGAGTACACAGGGTTGACGCCCCCGTTGATGGCTGCCCCAATGGAGCCGAACAACATGTAGGGCCACTCAGGAGCGTTGTACTTCAGGATCCGCGTAACCGGGGCCGGCTCCACCACTTCTTCCTCCTCTTCAGGCACTGCACTCTACACACACACACACACACACACACACACACACACACAACACACACACACACACACACATACATAAAACACAGACACATACACACACACACACACACACACAAACACACACACAACACACACACACGCACACACACATGTGCGCACACATGCACACAAACACACAGACAGACACATACACACACACACACACACACACACAGACAAATACACACACATACACAAACTCACACACACACACACACACACACACACACACACACACACAGAGAGACACATACACACACACACACATACACACACAATCAAACAAATGTGCAATCAAGTAAATGCATACACACGTGCACAGAGTGCAACATAAATACAAATACATGTACACATGCTTGTATAGTAAGTAGACATACACATCTACACACACAAACACACACACACACACACACACACACACTCACACACACAAACCAAACTGATAAGAGGGCAGCACACTTGACCGCATGGGTGTGTTTGTGTGTATTAGAGTGTGAGTGTGTGTGTGGATCTGTGTCTGTTTGTGTGTCTTATGTGTTTGTGTATGTTTTGTATGTGAGGAGCACTGCATGGCCTCTCTGATAAGTTTGTAGTGAGGGTCATTGACCCTTTCCACCAACCTTGTCCTTGGCCCCACTGACAGAGTATGACTGTGAGTAAGACCTGGGGCCTAACTCTCCAGCTATGGCCACAGAAGATTCGGGAATGACACTAGACAGCTGAGACTTTGTTCTTTGGCGAATAGAAGCTCTGTAAGAAAAAAAAAAGGTTAAACCAGTTGATACCTTTGGTTAAATTCAATTGAAATTGCAGAGAGCTACAGACTGATCATTGTTTGTGTGCATGTACGTGTCAGTATGTGGGTGGGTGGTTGGGTGGGTGGGTGTGTTTGTGTTTTCCTTCATTCATTTTTTTTCTTTTTTGGGGGGGTGGGGGGGTGGGGGGGACTTACCGCAAGCTCGCACGATAACTTCCTGCTCTTGTCAGGCTTTTCCTCTCAGCGTCTTCATCCATCTTTACGGCGCTTTCTCCCTCAGCCACTTGACATTTTGACAGAGAGGAAGAAAGAGAAGTAAGACGTTTGACTCTCTTTGAGAAACAGCACTTCAGACCCCAACAGCTGAAATGGACTCAGTGGGTCTGACCCGGAGTCGGCTGCTTTCTCAACAACGCTTACGGGCTGAACAGCCAGTGATGTCTAAGTGAAGGCTATAGGCTGAGCTGGGTAAGGCAGACTGTGACAGTTAAGAGTAGAAGAACTTCAGGTGTGTGTGCTCTCTTTAGCTTTAAGTTTAAGGTTAATTATTCAGCAGAGGTAGAACTGTCCACGTCAAACTTACTTACAAAAAACATATTATCGTAAAATGTATGTAGCTAAATGTTGAAGCTCACAAATGTTAACAATGATAATATCAATATAAAAAAATAATGTGAGTATAAATAGTAGAATAATAGAGTACAGTAGAAATAAAGGATGGCTAAATCAAAAACAAGACACTTCATATTTAAACTTTAAATGGTGTCATATTTTCTCCTACACGCTTGGCCTGACATAAACATAATATTCGCAGGATCTTCTTTCCTGATAAATTGTCTACTGCCATGGCAAAGTCCAAGTGATGTTCAGCACTTTGTGTGTTTTGGGGGGGACTACATATTTTCAGCTGCATGTGAGGTCAGGTTGGTGACACTAACTTTGGCAATTCCAGACAACTTGTCCGCAGTGCCGTTGCTACGGTTGCCATGATTTATTGCCTATAGCTATTATTCCTAACAACAACAAATGCATTAAAATGTATACATTAACCATTTCACAATACACAAGAAATTTGTGTATACTGATTCAATGATGATTGCTATCACCTTGACCTTTATCACAGACATTGAAAAAGAGACACTGTATATTGTATATTGTACAATATATTGTATATTTATAATATGTTATATTATAAATAGCATACATATGACTAGCAAGATTCAAACATCACTGCTATCACCTATCTATCTATCGATAGCTTTATCTATCTATCTATTAAACTATGTCTATATTATATACTGTTATGACTTTTCACTTCATCATAGATATATGTGAGAGATAAGTATAGTGCATCTGTGTGTGTTATTATAAATAAGGTCATAAAGTGTGCATGACCTACTCTTGCGTGCTTTCTCGTTGAGCGCCTTGTCTCCCTGGCTCTGAAGCGTGACCAGGGTGAAGTAGACGCCCTTCCTCTCCAACAGCTCGTCGTGTTTGCCCCGCTCCACGGCGCGCCCGTGCTCAAAGCCCACGATCACGTCCGCATTCTTAATCGTCGACAGGCGGTGGGCAATGGAAATTGTGGTGCGGCCCATACGCACCTGAGGCCAAGGAGAGAAAAACACAAACAGGGCGGAAGTTAAGTCACTTTTCGTTAGAGATGTTAGAAACATGTAGGCTGTGCCCGCTCCCCCTCACACCTGATCTTCTTCTTTTATCATTGGTCTGAGCCACAAGGGATCCTATCATAAAATCATATTCTTAATAACTTTAATATATAATACCATTATGTTTTAATTCATTTATTAATACTATTGATACATTAATATTGTCAAAATGATCCTTTACAAGGAAGTTCTTTGGAGTTATTATGTCAACTGCAGTTTAGCTTTATTGAGGTTTTTCAGACCTCATACCATTTTTGACAATAAACAATACTATCTCTACTATCTCTACAGAAGTCTGTGGTCCTATGTACCATTGAATTATGCTTTTTTATTTTCTGCCCAGGATGTCATGGTTTGTTTGGCAGACTAACACAGGGTAATGGTCCCAGACATCAGTCTCCAAAGGCGGCAGCCATCTAAGGTCTCACCTTGTCCAGAGCCTCCTGCACCACAGCCTCGCTCTCGTTGTCCAGAGCAGAGGTGGCCATGTCCAGCAGGAGGATTCTGGGATTGCGGACGAGGGCACGGGCGATGGCGATACGCTGCTTCTGACCGCCACTCATCTGACCTCCGCCCTCTCCAACCAGCGTGTCAAATTTCTGCAAAACCAAAACAATTGAGTAAGTCAGTAAAATGCTAAAACTGGTGCCAGTGGAACAGTTACACTACAAATATAAATATATTGTGGCAATCTGGCCAACAAAGGACAAGGACGAAAGAAAACAAAGAGAAAGTACCGTATGCCAAGTTGATTTGCATCCCAAAGAGTGTCATGTTTTTAAATTACCTGCCAAAGCCCATGAGAAAACACATACAGACCTGGGGTAGGTCCATGATGAAGTTGTAAGCGTTGGCCTCCTTGGCGGCCTTGATGATGTCATCGGAGTTGACACCGGGGCGGCCGTAGCGTATGTTCTCGGCGATGGTGGTGGCGAAAAGCACCGGCTCCTGCTCAACGATCCCGATGAGGGAGCGCAGCCACTGGATGTTCAGGCCGCGGATGTCGTGACCGTCCAGCGTCACCTGGAGGAGAGGTGGGAGACGCGTGGATGAGGTGAGCATTGAGCGTTTCCATGGTTACAAAATCACAGGGTTAGGGTTCATACTTCATGTTACATAAATAACATTGGAATGGCATTTGGGAAAGACCATGTGTCGAATTATTCACAAATGTTGTCAAGCGTGTGTAACATGCGCAACAAAAACTACGTTGGCAGAGAGGTGGGGACAGGTTGGAGAATACATGTAGATAGACATGAGACAGCACTGTGCGTATCACCCAGCTAGTGGGGGAGCTGCAGAGAGAGGGAATGGAACCTTGAAAAACAAATTAGCAAAATGTGAGGATACGGGCCTGCCATGGACAAAAGCACTGCCAATAGTCCTCATGCTAATGAGAGCCAGAGTGAGAGCAAGAAACAACCTGAGCCCATTTTAAATTCTGTTTGGAAGACCGATGAACCCTGGCATAGGGCCTGAGAAAAGACAGCTCCCCAGCCGCTGCATGACCTGAAACCAGGAGAGTGGGTGGTGGTAAAAGACTTTAGACGAAAGAGCTGGAAACACAGACGATGGCAGAAGCCTTTTCAAATCCTGCTAACCACACATACTGCAGTGAAAGTGGCTGAGAGACCCACGAGGATACACAACGGTCACTGCAGGAAAGTTCCAGAGCTACTCTGGCAGTGGTAAAGACTGACCTCCACCTAAGGGCTACGTGTTAGTAGCCTCTGGCCACACAATAAAACCTAAACAAGAGCAGGTAGTGAAGACCTAAAGCTCAAGCGGCAGGGCAAGTGCTTGTAATCTCCGACTTCTAGAAAAATTGCATTGCAAATCTTAAAACATATACATTTAAATTACAGAGTTTCACATGAGCCACTATTTGTATCATTTTCGTGACCTGTATCCAACCATAAGGCTTGCTAAAATAAATGTTAAGAGCAAGGCAGGTACCATGCCCTCCTTGGGGTCGTAGAAGCGCTGGAAGAGCTGGATGGCTGTGCTCTTCCCAGCTCCACTCGGACCAACAAACGCAGTCGTCTCACTTGACTTCACCGGCAGGCTCAGCTGGTCCAGGATCTGAGAGGGGAAAGCCATTTACATTCAAGCACTTGAATATTCATTTATCAGATACGTTTATGCAAAGCAATCACAGTGAAGCACCGGTATGAATTTGATCACACTGCTCTTAACATTCAGCTATTACTATCTATTCATGGCGTATGAGTTTACCCTGACATTCTATCAGGAGGAGAGCTTCCTGGTATTGAACCCAATTATGTGTTGCTGAGCAACAGGAACTCATCCAAGAGAGACCAGATCATCTGCCATGGAAATGGACGGTGGTTCGCCTCATTTGTATTACTGTAGCAACCTCTCCCTCACAGCACTGTTTTCACCATAAAGGGCATACCTTGACTTCTGGTCTGGAGGGATAGTAGAAGGTCACGTTGTGGAACTCAATGTCTCCTTTCACTTTGTCCAGTTTGTAGCCAGCCTCTGACAGGCAGTCAATCTCTGGTTCCTGGAAGTATGTAGCAGTTAAACTGAGCAACTCGTCTGTCCAGATACACGCCATTCATTTAATATAAAGTAATTATCAGTGAATTTGATGTAATTCTTTCATTGTCACTCACACACTCATTCACAAACCCACTTATTCACTCACTTATTCATTCACTCACTCACTCACTGAATTCATTAATAAGTTCATCCACCAATCTGTCAGTTCGTTCATGCCCATCACAGCCATTCATAGATTTTGTAGACTAAAATACTTCTGGCGATTAAGAACTTAATTGACTTGTCAGTCAAGCTGATGGTCCGTGACTAAATCTCCTCTCACCCGCTCGATCGTCTCAAAGATGATGGTCGCCGCCCCTCTGCCAGAGGCGAAGGCCTCCAAACACGGAGACGCCTGGCCAAGATTCAGCGCCGCGATCAACACACCAAAGAACACCTGCAAATTCACCATAATATAAAGATATTCAATTACTACAATCATCAACCAAAACATCAACCAAAAGAGCAAAAAGACTCACCTCTACAAGACTTAACTGTCAGTACCTCACAGATTTGTATGTTGATTTCATTAACATGTAAACCCACAAGAATAAATATATTTTACATATGCAGTAAACGTTACTATGGGAACAACATCTTGCAGAAATACAAAATAGAACATAACCCTCACAATGAATGCATATATCCATATAAGGGCATGTCTGTATAATATGGTGATCTTGCACATATATCCATATAAGGGCATGTCTATAATATGGTGATCTTGCGCATACATCCATATAAGGGCATGTCTGTAAAATATGGTGATCTTGTGCATATATCCATATAAGGGCATGTCTATAATATGGTGATCTTGCGCATACATCCATATAAGGGCATGTCTGTATAATATGGTGATCTTGTGCATATATCCATATAAGGGCATGTCTGTATAATATGGTGATCTTGTGCATATATCCATATAAGGGCATGTCTATAATATGGTGATCTTGCGCATACATCCATATAAGGGCATGTCTATAATATGGTGATCTTGCGCATACATCCATATAAGGGCATGTCTGTATAATATGGTGATCTTGTGCATATATCCATATAAGGGCATGTCTGTATAATATGGTGATCTTGTGCATATATCCATATAAGGGCATGTCTGTATGATATGGTGATCTTGCTCATATATCCATATAAGGGCATGTCTGTATAATATGGTGATCTTGTGCATATATCCATATAAGGGCATGGGCATGTCTGTATGATATGGTGAGCGTGCATCGGCTAAGACGGGGCCCAGACCTGGAGCAGGGTGCCGGGGCTGTACTCCTGGGTGTCCACCACCAGGCTGGAGCCGTACCAGAAGGCCAGAGCGTAACACAGGAAGATGATGAACCACATGTAGCCCGTGAAGAAACCCATTATCAGGCCCTTCCTGATGCCCCAGCGCTGGGCAGAGATCAGGTTCTTGTCATATCTGAGCCGAGAGAGGGGGGGGGGGGGGGGGGGGAGATTGTGTAGTTTATGTCAAAATCTTTTGGCAATTTCAATTTGAGAGAGACAGCGAGACAGAGAGAAGGAAATGACGGAGGAGAGACAGAGAGACATTGTGTAGTTTATGTCAATATCTTTTGGCAATTTGAATTTGAGAGAGAGAGAGACAGAGATAGAGGGAAGAAAATGATGGAGGAGAGACAGAGGGGAAGAGAGACACAGAAATGGATACAGGCACAGAGAGAGAATTGGAGACAGAAAAACAGATAAAGAGAGAGAGGGCAGAGAAAGAAAGATGAAGAGAGAGAGAGGGCAGGGAAAGAAAGAGGAAGAGGCAGAGAAAGGTAGTGGTGACTCGCATTCGATTCGCTGATCGCTGATCGTTGTCTTTAAATCGCTACGGATAAAAGTGTCTGCTAAATACCCACCCTTAACTTTTAGCTCCCTTTAAGTTAACAGCACCATGTCTACCTACCTGTCCACCTCCTTCATCTCGCCTCCGAAGGCAGCCACGGTGCGGATGGAGGACAGGACCTCGTCTGCCACCGCTCCAGCCTTGGCGTAGGCCTGCAGCTCCTGCCCTGTGAGCTTGGCTACAAACTGAACCAATGTGGACTCATATCAAATACTTATATCAAGGACTCATATCAAGGTCACATCCCAAGGACTCAGTCCAAGGGCTCATACCAAGGACTCATACCAAGGACTCATACAAAGGACTCATACCAAGGACTCATATCAAGGACTCATACCAAGGACTCATACCAAGGACTCATATCAAGGACTCATACCAAGGACTCATATCAAGGACTCATACCAAGGACTCATACCAAGGACTCATACCAAGGACTCATATCAAGGACTCATACCAAGGACTCATACCTAGGACTAATATATGATGTGGCTATACATATTATTCAACAGACATCAAAACATTGCTATACAACATACCCATACTAAATGCAAACATATGTTTCAAGGCAATTCAAATAATTGAAAGGTTAAAAATTATTGTTTTATTACGTAAAAACAAGATTACACTACTTTAATTCATAGTGCTACCCATGTTTCATTCAATCACACAAACACACACACACACACACACACACACACACAAACATACACACACACACACACACACACAAACACACACTCTTCCTCTTTCTTACCAGTGCCATGAGAGCAGCTCCCACTCCGATGAGTGGCGAGACGGCGATGATGACGAGGGTGAGTTTCCAGCCCTTGACGAAGCCCATGAGGAAGCCACATACGAAGGTTGTGAAGCGCTGGATGAATATGCCCACCTGGTCCGCGATGGCATCATTTATCTTGTTGATGTCACTTAAAGGGAGAGAAGAGCAGCAGAGATAGAAAGCAGTCAGTCCCTCTGAGATCTTGCGAGGGTTTGTTGTGGCCAAAAGTGAATGAATTTGCTGTGGGAATTCTCCAAAATTGCAAGGGGTATTTTTCCCAACTTCCTGCAGGAATTCTTAAAAATTGTGATTCCACCAGGATGTTGTGAGGGTTTTTTGTGGTGTTGCAGCTGTGTGTTTGTGTGCATGTATTTGTGTGTGTGTGTGTGTGTGTGTGTGTGTGTGTGTGTGTGTGTGTGTGTGTGTGTGTGTGTGTGTGTGTGTGTGTGTGTGTGTGTGTGTGTTTGTTTGTGTGTTTGTGTGTGTGTGTGTGTGTGTGTGTGTGTGTGTGTGTGTGTGTGTGTGTGTGTGTGTGTGTGTGTGTGTTTGTGTCATGCACGTCAAGCATGTCCTGAGGGACACTGTCAGGAGTTGTTTCATGTGCCTACATTAAATCAGTGCTCCCATCTTTGACTTTTTTTATGGAAAGATAGCTTTTTTAACATACTTAGGGCAACCATACATTGAGACTCATTTAACTTTTTTAGACCTTCATGACCATTAGGTGGTGTTGGTTAAATCATATTCAGATATTACCATATTCTGCCCTTTTACACTCAGTTCCTTCCTTTAAATGATTTTTGTTTGTGTTAATAACCGAGTGTATTTGCTGAAAGCTATTGTGTGTGTGTGTGTGTGTGTGTGTGTGTGTGTGTCTATGTGTGTGTGTCTATGTGTGTGTGTACTGTGTGTGTGTGTGTGTGTGTGTGTGTGTGTGTGTGTGTGTGTGTGTGTTTGTGTGTGTGTGTGTGTGTGTGTGTGCGTCTGTGTGTGTGTTTTCCTCACTCAGACATGCGTGTGTTGAGCTCCCCCGTAGAGTTGCAGTCAAACCAGCCGATCTCCATCCTCATCACTTTCCTGAAGTACATCATGCGGATGATCTGGATCTGCTTCGCAGCTGCAGTCACCCAGAGGGAGATCTGAGAAGCAACGGGCAATCCAGTTAAAACACACTATTGTGAATTGAAATCATACAATTGAAATCATACATACTATTGAAATCATACAATATATATGGTCCCTCTTGTGACGGGCTGGGTCTCACTGCTTATGCAAAGGGGAGTGGAGTGGATTTAGGAGAGGCAGTGGCATTTTGGCACACTACTAAAATGAACGACTCTTAAGTCCTTCATTCATACCAAAGAGGTGAGCCGCCCATTTCATGAGGTACTAAATGGTTAGTACCTCCTTAAAGGCACCCAGTGCAACTTTATGTAAACATTCAATGACAAATAAACATTCAATTTCTAGTCTTTTTTACACTTAGTAAGTTTCAATAACTCCATACCATTACATATCGACATTCAAGGAGCAAAGATGAGACGTCGTTGTGTGGTGAGAACTGATAGAAAATCGTAAACAACAACAATCGCCAGTGGGGAGAAGCCATTTTTCCATTGACTGGAAGCCTGCTTTATTTATTGTAGGTTACAAAAAATAAAGAAAATGGCGGCGATTGTTGTTGTTTACGATTTTCTATCAGTTCTCACCACACAACGACGTCTCATCTTTGCTGATTGAATGTCGGTATGTAATTGTATGGAGTTATTGAAACTTACTACGTGTGAAAAAGACTAGAAATTTAATGTTTATTTTTAAGCCTCGAAAGTTGCACTGGGTGCCTTTAATGGTTGACTGCTACTTCAGCATTGATGTGTTTACTCTTATTTAGTCGACAGATTAAACAAATAAACCCCGTTTTAAGTTGCAGTTACACTTTAAGAAAGTAAAAGTCAGGTGTTCCCCTGAGGCAACATGAGATCCTTCACTTACTTGAAAATATCCAAGAATGAACACAGCTGCTCCAATGCCAACATAGTAATACGCGAAGTTGGTCATCTCATATTCAATGTCTAAAATGCTGAAAATAAACGGGTTCATTTCATAAATACCATTCATGTAAAATAATAAGGGATAGTCGTAGACATTTAAACTTCGGATGTCACTGTTCACTGAAGCAGGTGAGCTTTCAATGTTTGGTAAACAGAACATATGGTTTTTATTGTATGAAAACACCATATGCATTGGAAAGTGGTGGTTTTGAAGTATTCTCAGGCCTGACTATAGACAGTCATGTTATGAGACGTATCTTACCCGCAAGCTCTAGTCATATTCTGCTCCAAGTTCTCTTCGTCGGTGAGATTACGAAACTGGATAGTATTGTTCAAACAGTGCTTCCCCGGATCTTCAAGCATTTGTAGTTCGATGTCATACTCAATAAAAGTGTCCGTTAGCATCCCGAAAACCAGCAGCATTAACGGCTGCGCTGAACCGTGCACAACAGCGCATAGACTGCCTGTGATCATCATCATAATTTCGCGGCAGCTGGCAAAGCGAAACTGTGCACAAGAATGAAAGGTTTTGATGTAAAAATCTGAATTGAGTGAAAATAAGAGAATATGGTGAAAATCTGTCTGGCATTACCAGTTGAAAGAACCCAACCCGGATGGCTGGTTGTTCTTTCTTGTCCTTCGATCTGAGAAAGAAACAGAGAAACAAGTAAGACTAGCATGAACAAAAACACATTAAACTTACAACTTACAACAAAACTTACTTTTTGGTGTCTTTTGATGTCGACATTGTCCTAAAATGCAGAGAAAAACAATATCAAATGCTCATAATGTTATACAATTAATTAATTTCAATGTAAAATTGAGTTAGTCACTTACATGTAATCTCCATTTTGGCCTATAAAAGAAAAGTAATGAATACTATTAATCAACTAATCACTGAAGATACCTGTTCACATGGTTAACAAAGGTCCTGGTCCACATTCACATCACAGTTCACATGGTTAACAAAGCACGTTCCATGAATTGAAATTACACCTTACAACAGCAACTGTTAAACATCTTTATACATAAAACAATATGATGACATGGTCCCACTCACCTTCATCTGCTATGTCATAGGCATTGTTTTCTTGCCCAAACTTTTTGATACTTCGTAACTTTACAGACCCTGGCATTGTGTTGGTATGTCTGAGATGCGTTCAGAAAAGTTCCACAGGATTCTTGCTAGGCCCGGGCCAGGTTTGCCCCAGGGTCAGGTACTACGGGGACTGTATGAAACTACCCGTCGCAGAAACCTCCACCAAACCACCACCCAAGAGCTGAGATGGTGTCCTAGTCTTGTCCCTGTCCACGGAGGCTAGAGCCAATAAACTAGGCCAGTTTGACCACCAAATATCCTCCTGTAAAAGTCAGAGGTGTTGCTGCAAACATGCATCCACCCGACTGGCTTCACCTGAAATGATCACATGGAGAGAGACAGAGACAGACAGAGTTGGAGAGGTGCGGTTGAGCCTCTGCTGTGTGTGGATGCTTTGGGTCCACTCTACACACTCTCCACGTGATATCGGAGGACAGGAGGGTCAGTATGCCGCCGCAGAGGTAAGTGTCCGGCCGGCCAGTGCCGTCAACGTAGGGTCAGTGACTCAGCAATGCAAAGACAACACGCTGACAATCACAGCAAAATCAATCAGTATGTGTGTGTGTGTGTGTGTGTGTATGTGTGTCTGCTCCCCTCTGCTAAAGTGAGTGACCAAAAATGTCCGCTTCAGCTTGACACATCTGAGCTTAGGGTAAACACAAATTGTATACGTAGGCAGATGCTGATGACTTCCAGATGCTTGATTTCCAGCTGTTGGAGCAAAATATTTCAACTTTTCAGAATGTAATATCTATTTAAGCATTTAAAGATGCGTCTACACATTTAAAGATCTATGCACACAAGTGTTTAATATAATGCATGTTGTGAAACAAACAAAAGTTGTACCCTGTTATGTTCAAGAGGCATTAGGCAGCATTGGGACAGGAAAAAGTAAATATAATTGGTGCGATTTTCAAGCACTGAGTGATGGCGACAGAAATCCGTAACTCGTACTTGAAATCCGTATCCGTAATGCGTAACTGAAATCCGTAACTGAAATCCATATCTGCAGACAGATTTTGAAAGTGAAGATAGTTTTTGAAATTGTAGATAGTTTTTGAAAGTGTAGATACATTTCGTATTTGAAATCTGTATCTGTAGATAGGTTTTGAAAGTGTAGATGGTTTCACAGATACAAAATCTATATTACAGATACAAAATCTATTACAGATTACAAAATATTTATGGCATTGATCTGATTCCATATGAGGTACCTAGGGTGAATTTTCACCTACCACTGAGTTTAAATGGGAGCCTAAGAAATGCAGAATCTTTTGTGAGGTTGTCATGCAGTTTCTTATATCAGTTCACTTTCTCACTCTTCAAAGAGGCAGCTTGAGAAAAAATGTAACTTTGAATGCAAATTGCATTGAAGCTGAAACATGTGGTATATTTCAAAGGGCACTTATCTTACCAACCAAAGATAAGAGCTTTTTTTAATCACTGAAAACATTTCTTTATAGTCACTTCTAGTCAGCTTGTTTTTTCGGAGAGTCTAACCAAAGTCTCTGATTAAATACCTTTTTTCAGATCAGTTTTAACTGATCGAGTTAGTCTCATACTAAAACTGCCTCCGTTAGGAGAGCCCATCTCTTCAACCACTATGTCATATTGTCTTAACAATATAGTTCCCCATAGTTTTGTCTCATAAAATTAACATTCACACTGAAATAGTCTACACCTTTCCCATGATCCTTGGTGTTAGTGCTATGACAATTTCCCATACTTAAATAAATATATTTAAGCTATTTTAGATTAGATTATTGTATTCTTACTTCCTATAAAGAAACCTTTTCTGTTTTGATTTATACTTCTATTACCTTTGACTGATCTTGACTGTTAGGTTACATATACACACATAAATGTATATTCCCTCTTTTTTTAACAAATTATTTCTCTCTCAGTCCACTTTCACTCCCCCCCCCCCCCCCCCACCCCCCCCCCCCCCCTTCTCAGGTCTTTTCGGTGTTTACCCTCCAGACACTTTACAACACGTCCTTAGGAGACACTCGTCAGTGTCAACCCAGGTTTCTACTAAACCTTTGGTTAAGAATAGGCTTATAGTCCGCAAGAGTTATAGAGGCAAGAGTGAGGGATCAATAAGCAGGGAAATCAATAACTATTTCAGATTCTCACCAGTTCGTTTTGGAAATCACATCGCAGAGGCTGCACAAGCCCGCGTCAGAGGTGCTCCATCTCATTTGTTTTTTTTGTGAGGAGTTTGAGGTCAGGGATTTTCCCTGGGATGATCAGTCCCCCACTAGTTCACGGGTAAAGACACCTCAGTTGGGCGATCCCACTTCTGACACCAGCTTGTGATGGAAATCTGATAATAACCAGTCTAATGAGATCAGTCGTCGGCAGAAGGATCAGAGACACACAGAGTAAACAGCAAGCATTGAGAATCAGATGAATTCTCTTACAGGCAGTGTCTATTTAACCGAGTTACAGAGATAAGAAGAACAGGGAGTATCACTGTTCCAATACATTGTATTCTCAAGGAAAAAATGAATCACACCAGTTCTCCTCAAAGATTCATATGACGTGCTTTACACAATTACACATGCAATTTGCATAATTTCTAATACAAATATCAGTCTAAATGCTAAAATTGTTGAAATATAAATAATCATTTGCAAAATGTATGGATTCTCCCTCACGGGATTGTCTATCACATCTCTTTCAATCTCCCTTTTTGCCTTTAGGAAGGTTTTCCTGGAAAACAGTCATCAAGGCAACAGTGAGTAACCATCACCAGAGGTTTGTCCGAGGTCTAAGACCGTCATGTGTTGGTTCTCCATGTAGTATAATGGAGACCCGATCCGAGACCCCTGCTGAGTAAGACCCGGACTTAGCCTTCATCTGGCATGGATCAGGAGTCAGATTAGCATAATATGGCAGAGAATAAATCAAAAGGGCAATGTGTGTTAACCAAATGGGTTCCTCTTTTCCCTGTCTGTGTGAAAGAGACTTGGTGACTATGCACATGTGTCTGCCATTTGAGGAAACATGGTAACAGAAAGGGGGCCAATTAATCAAACAAAGTCTGGAATGTAAATATTAACTCTGCTGAGATTCTGGCTACACTCAAGCAGTTCTTCAGAAAAAGGTCACTGCCCTCACTCTCTCTATCAGCCTTCCCATAGCCTATACCTATTCCTAGCATTATTCAAATTCTTTATTATGTTACTTTGGAAGCCTTTATTAGCCGTTCAATGACCCATTCAGGATCAATATTCTGGGTCTTTCATCAAACTGCTATTAGCTTAACTATTCATTATATGTGAAGAGCAGAAACATACCCATATGATATGCGATGTGTTTTTGATTAGATTAGTTAGATTCAACATTATTGTCATTGCACAGCGTAGTACTGAGACAACGGAATGCAGTTTAGCATCTAACCAGAAGTGCAAAATAGCAATAAAAGTGCAGAGTGCATATGTAAAGTGGAATAATTGAATAAATATGATATATACATATATACATCGCTATCCCCGTGGAGCAGAGTTCAGTAGGGTGACAGCCACAGGGATGAAGCTGTTCTTGAACCTGCTCGTACGTTGAACCTGCTCGGACTTTTACGGTCGGCGACAGAGCAGCTGCTATACCATGTTGAGATGCAGTTTGTGAGAATGCTCTCAATGGTACAGCGGTAGAAATTCTCCAGAATCTGAGGAGACAGATGGACCTTCTTCAGTCTCCTCAGGAAAAAGAGACGCTGGTGTGCCTTCTTAACTATTGATGAGGTGTTAAGGGTCCAACAGAGGTCCTCAGAGATGTGGACACCCAGGAACTTGAAGCTGGCAACACGCTCAACCTCCATCCCGTTGATATGGATGGGGGTGTGTGCGTCATCTTTCTTTCTGAAGTCCACAATAAGCTCTTTGGTCTTCATGGTGTTGAGGGCCAGGTTGTTGTCAGCGCACCACAGCGCCAGGTGCTGGACCTCTTCTCTGTAGGCCGACTCATCGTTGTCGCTGATGAGGCCAATCACCGTTGTATCGTCTGCAAACTTGACAATGGTGTTAGAACCATGTACAGGTGTGCAGTCGTAGGTGAAGAGGGAGTAGAGAAGAGGACTTAGCACGCAGCCCTGTGGCACGCCTGTGTTCAGGGTGAGGGTTGAGGAGGTGTGGTTCTCTAACCTAACAGACTGGGGTCTGTTGGTTAGAAAGTCCAGTAACCAGTTACAGAGGGAAGGTTTGATACCCAGGTGACTGGGATTCATGATCAGTTTGGAGGGGATGACAGTGTTGAAGGCTGAACTGAAGTCAATGAACAGCATCCTCACATAGCTGTTGTTATTGTCCAGGTGAGAAAGGGCGGAGTGTAATGCCGTGGAGATGGCATCCTCCGTACTCCTATTCTTACGGTAGGCGAATTGGAAGGGGTCCAGTGTGGGTGGCAAGCAGCTTTTGAGCTGAGCCAGGACCATCCTCCTCATGACGGTGGGGGTCAGTGCAACAGGGCGGAAGTCATTTAGACTCACTGCAGTGGAGTGTTTTGGCACCGGCACGATGGAGGTATTTTTAAAGCACGCAGGGACAGTAGCTTGGGCCAGAGACAGGTTTTATGATTTAAGATGAGTTATTATGATTTATGATGACAGGTGTTATGATTGTTCATGGCAGTGATCACTCATAGTGAAGACTTCAATACTGTTGGGAAAAGGTCTTTGAAAGCTTTTTGAAATGGAACTTTATAGTCATAACACCCTTCTGAATCCCATACCTAATGCAAGGACGGTCCATTGTTTTTTTAAGGGGCCTGATGAGACTCTTTGCTGTCATCTAGTGGTTGACACCACAAGATCGGGTTCACTACAAGAAGACCTTTTGTGGAATGTAAGTGTAAAGCTGTCTGCTCCAGTCTGCTCTGGTTGGATCTCATTCTCAGTGGTTTATAAACATCCTGTTTCTCTTAAATAGACACTTAACCAATCAGATCTAGTTCCAGATACCTGCCCAGAAACATCCTGCTAGGTGTGTATCGTGCACTGAATGAGCCACTGCATTTAGGATTTTCAGTGCACATTGTCATTGTTTGGGGTGTTAGTGGTACAGTGGTTAGCATTGCTGCCAATCTAAAGGGTTGACCTGTGTCTGTTTCCCGGTCATCACAGCATGCTTTTGTAAGTCGTTTGAATAAAAGTGTAAGCTAAATACCAGACCTTTACCTTTACTCTTCAAAATATCAGTCACAGGAGTGTTTCTGGACGACACACAGTGATAGTGTTTGATTTTTTTTTATATCACTTACAAATTAAAGAATGCAAGCAAAGACACTGATATACAAGTGTTTTGAGGCTACAGTTTAGGTATGGTGGGCTTGTATGATCATGGCCAAGAAGGCCTAACTACTCAGTCAACAGTGTATATTCCAATGTATGTTCAAGTCACTAACAAACACACAATGGCAAAGTTGGATAGGGACACAATGCTACGTCCTGTCTGGGAGCAGCGTTTGGCAGCTGTTTGTCTGCCCAGCGGCCCAATGTCTTCTGCAGTTAAACTATTTGGACTGATTTCTCATTTTATGGCCAAAAAACTTTTATTACGAACTGAACTACCCTGGAGGAGTTGTCTGAGTCTGAGGAAAAAGCAAACCGGTGGTTGTGGCTGAACTGAGGTCTATCTTGAGGTATCTTTGTTATCTGTTGTCTCTGCTAGCGGCAACCCACTCTGGTGCCCAACATGAGTATGGAGGGGGTGGCTCTGGAGCACTGTTTAGGCATTTGGAGATGATGTATTCAACGAAATACTGAAAGAACGTGTCAGCTTAAAACCCAAGCTTGCAAAGGCAGTTTTGTCGATGTTGTATCCCACTGCTCATGTTTTCTAGTTGGTAATATTGTATTTAGCATTTGCGGGCCGTTACAGCGTGAAAGAATGCCTTTACGAATCTCAAGTTTGGATTTCTGGCAGCCGTCTCTAGAAAGTTGTGCGTTGTTGTTGTATCTTTGGTTGGGAACCCAGGTAGCAATCTGACGTTGGGCCAACGTTGGGTTTGGTTGGCTAGGTTGGGGTGACCTATGTAACGTTGGGCCAACGTTGGGCCAACGTTGGTACAGTTGGCCATTTTTGGCTGACCTGTACAACGTTGGGCCAACGTTGGGCCAACGTTGGTAGAGTTGGCTGTGTTTGGTTGACCCACACAACGTATGCCCAACGTTGGGCCAACGTTGGTAGAGTTGGCTGTGTTTGGCTGACCCACACAACGTATGCCCAACGTTGGGCCAACGTTGGTACAGTTGGCCATTTTTGGCTGACCTGTACAACGTATGCCCAACGTTGGGCCAACGTTGGTAGAGTTGGTTGTGTTTTGCTGACCCATATACCATATGCCCAACGTTGATCATGTTGGCCACTTTTTGTTCACCTATGTGACGTACGCCCAACGTTTACAACCAATCCTGGATTTTAGAGATTGTGTTCATTTGTTCATTGATTGATTGCTTTAAAATACAATATTATGATCCGAAAATGTGTTCATTTGTCCATGATTGGATGCTTTGAAATACAATATTATGATCTGAATAATTACAAGGCAGTTTTAGCCTATAGTTAGGGTACGCCTACCCTTGATGGAGGCCTTCTCACATAATATAGGCTAACATTATATTCTCATGATGTGCGGTTAACTGAAATGGGTGCCTGTCGCTTTAAATCATTAATTTTAGACTGCGAAGATATTTGAAGTATTTGTAACCAAGGTTAAACAAAACATATTTTAGATTCTGATATGAATAAATAGTGAATTAAAGTCTAATACATTTTGTATTGGACTGATTAGTATATATTTATAAGTACTTTAGGAATTTAGCATATAATATTGTTTTAATGAATTAATTGTAATAAATTAAATGAAATGTAATGTTGGAGCGCCCTCTACAGGACGTAGTGCGTGCCTAATAGCACGCGCAACTTTTATTTTGAAAGAAGGAAAAAAGAGACGTTGACATTCAGAGAAAAACGGTTTCATAAAGCTTACGGTCACAACTTTTTCAACTCACAACAAGTTAGCGTCTTGATGACCCAATTAGTTAGAAAAATCAGTTTGATGATATTTAGAAGTTGAATTGTTTTATATGAGTTTATTGAAAAAGTACAGTTGTAGTAACAAGTTGTAATTTATGATTTATGTTATGCTAATGGAGTGCTAACGTGTAGCCTAGCCAGCTAGCTACAGTGAAACTACAGAGGATCTGCTTGATGTCTGTACAAGGATGTTTGTTTGAATATCGTACCCTTGAAGATCGAGACGAGGATTGTCCTTGTGTAGTTATCAACACTGAATTATTACTGACTTACCGACTGACTTAATACCCCTTGAAAGACGACAACTGGATGGCGAGCTTCCCACCGAACTAGAGAGAACCAAATTCTACATCACAAGTGACAGTTTGTTAGCTTCATAGCTGAAGACCCACGAAACCCGTAAGACTTTACATGTTTTTATTTTAAGAAGAAATGAAATGAACTTTGATATTTTGAACATTGAACATATTGATTGGATATTTGAATGTATTTATTGTAAATGAGATATCTATTTATGGTTTATGCTAGTTACTGTAAACTTGTAACCTGTGCAAATGTGTTAGGTTATGTGCATTTAGGTTAAGAAATAAGGTTAAGATCAAATGCAAGTTGCTGATCAATAAATACCATACATAAGCCATTGAATAAATACATTAATAAATAGGAATACACGCATAAATAGAATGAATAGTTTTAAATATAGTGTCTAAACAAATAGCTCTTGAAATCACCTCTTGAACTCACTCCACTACAGAATGATGGGAGTGTATAGTGTTGTTATTTTCCACCTTTTGACAAGCTTAATCATGTATGCACAACTATTTCTTTTCATAGGCAAAACATCTCATGAGTTTGGGTTGGACAACCACAAGGACATCGTGAACAGGATAATGCCAGAAACTCTTAGCAATGATTTAGCTGAAAGGTTGGTAGCCTACACATTCATTATATTATCTACCCTACAGAACAACACTTATGTCATGTTCTAAATCAGTGGTTTCTAAAACTGATTTCAAGAGGTGGTGGAATAAATAATATCTTGTTTGTCTTTCACAAAATATTAACTGTCACTCTCCATTCCTCCAAATTCACCACGGCAGAGGCTGAAGAAAGAATAAAAACATGGCTGAAATACAGCGGTGATCGAAATGGAGGAAGGAAGAGAAGATCGGAAAAGGGTACAGATTTCAACAACCAATCAAACAAAGATTTCTAATTGGCTGTATGCTTATATTGCTGACTTATCACAGTGGTGAAATATTAAGTATTTAACTTGAATTTCTTTCCTCAATTTAGAGAGGCAGGTGCATCCTACAACACATCCTCCATCGAGTGAATCTGAGTCTGAATTATCTGACATTGTAAGTTTTTTTTTAGTCATTAGTCCACAGTCCTAATATTACAAATGTCGTAATCTCTTGTTTACCAACACATGTTCTTATGATGAAGTTATTTTGAGCAAGCAAAACAAAATAATAAAACAATTTCTGTTATTTTTATAGGAGCAGAACTGATTGATCAAAGGATTCCAAAGAAGGAAGGATCTCATCAATAATAAAAAGTGTATTATTAAATCAATGTTTGTTATTAAATGTATTTATTTGAACCCTTAATCGTGTGTTGGTATATCACTATTAAGATTACAAGTTCAGGGCAGATTGGTAAATTCATTGCAGTAAGTCATATCTAAATTAGGCCTACTGTACTAATCATAAAGGTGGCAAAAATGTCAAGATGAGTGTTCTGCTGAAATAAGCAGTCAGTTTAAGATTAGAAGGTTAACATAGTGTTGGTATTGCTTTTTAAGTTGGCATATGGTTGGGTAAGGGTTGGCAAAAGGTCTGCTTAGAAAAGGTAGGTTTTGGGCAGTGCTGTAGTCTAGTTTTCTGTGGTGGGTATACTGTCTGTGATGGGTCGGTGCCACAGCTCCCCCCTGGCCTAGGTTTTAGTGGAGACATAGTTTTTAGTGGATATACGCAAACCCACGAACGTTTTAAGTGGTAATACGGCGTATACCTGCGTATCACGTAGACTACAGCCCTGGTTTTGGGTTGGCAAAGCGTTGGTTAGGTGTATTTGGGGTTGGCTGGGCAGGCGTTATAAGTTGGCATATGGTTGGGTTAGGGTTGGCATATGGTTGGGTTAGGGTTGGCAAAAGGTCTGCTGATGGTCTAATTAAATGGTTGGGCCAACGTTGGGCCAATGGACAAAATTACGTTGGGCCAACGTCAGCAGCCAACGTTGGGCCAACACAACCACTGACGTTGGACCAACGTTGGCCCAACGTCAGAATGCTACCTGGGAAGTTGTTATTGGTTAGGTTGCTGGCTATGAGCAACTTGCAATTTTACTAGGACTTAACTTGCACTTGCACTTTTTCTATTTCTAATGTAAAATAGTATTTATTGTTACACTAGATGTCTAGTAGCTTGACTGTTCTCTCTCTTGTAAAATGTAAATGTAAATGTACTTACATGTGACAGTGAGATACCTGGATACCTGTGTATAACTCAAATTAAAATAGCTGGTTAACCATATTGCACGGTACTATAGGGTTAGTAAGGTTCACATGATTAGGGGAGTGGAGGTAGAAATGCAATGGTAAATTGAAACAACAACATTTTAATAAAGAAACAACGATTTGAGTTGGCAATAACTTAATAATTAAGGCAATAGCGTTATATGGCACAGTGGCATGCACGCAAGAAGAAGAACTCTGTGTTGCAGACTTCATTGTAAGATATCAACTCTCCTTTTGATTGGTTAGCACAGTTCATCGACGCCCCCGTTAAAACAGAGTAGTGCTAAAGTACAGTCGACAAGTCGAACAGAAAGCTGGTAGGTACGTTTTTGGTAAGTTTTTCTTTGACTATTCAGGCTTACATCGTATCTAAATGTACTGTTTTATCAGTGTAAATGCATCACCATTATCGAGCCAAAAGAGTGTGTAATGTCATATTGAACTGCGCAGGCTAGAGCAAAGGAAATGTTTTCAGATTGTGTTGCACAACTCACAGGCAATTGCATCTTATTGTAACTTATTTTATAAAATGCACACTTGCAACTGGTTTGCCTAAAGAGCCATGGAGCCAAACACCTTTTACTCTCGACTAAATACATAAATAACTGCTACTCCTCTCGAGACAGTTCAAACTATCGAAATAGTGCAAGTCGATTATTTACTAGACCCTAGGCGTTTCAGGATCTCATCAACAAATATTCAACTGCGCACTATTCAATCTGTGGTTGACACACTAGTAGTTTCTCAAAAACGCAGTTTCATCCTCTGAACTTGAAATTTCAAACACGAGTGTTCTCTCTTTTCAACAATGTAGGCTATAGCTGTATGTTTGAAACCGTTGCTTCTCAGTGTCGTTATAGGCTTACGAAGTAAATTTACAAACGACAATGTAAATGACAAGCTGCAACAGTATTGTAGTTCATAGCAGTAATATCTCCAGAATGTTTAAAAATGACACTAGGCTATAAATATTCGAAACAAACACACTCAAATACTGTGAATTTTGCTATCTACACTGGGTGCAGTAGGTTTGCACAGATAGCAGTTAACTCTAGGATCTGGTCTTGATCTGCCCTGTCAGCAGCAGACATTATGGCATATTTTGAGGGGTGATTCAAATTGAAGTCTCCTACTGGTGGTGTCTGTGGCTGAGGCTTTAATCTTTGGTGACATCAAAAGTACTGTCAGGAACTGCAGGTCACAAGCCAGTGACTCTCTAACACACACCCTCATGCTTTCTCTCTCTCTCACACACACACACACACACACATGCTTTCTCTCTCTCTGTCTCTCTCTCTTGCTCTGACACACATTCCTAGACCTAATCTCACCTAGCTACCCCACTCTCCTTCTCCTCAGCCATGTTCCTGTACCTGTGTGGCCTGCTGCTGCTCTACTATGTCTACCGCTGGTTTAAAGAGCTCAGCACTGTTCCAGACAAGGGCAACAAGTATGTGTACGTGACGGGCTGCGACTCAGGCTTCGGCCAGCTGCTGGCCAAGACCCTGGACTCAAAGGGCTTCCGGGTCATCGCCTCCTGCTACACGGAGAAGGGCGAGGAGGATTTGAGGAAAGCTTGCTCTGACCGTCTGACCACCCTCCACCTGGACGTGCGCAGCAACGACAGCATAAACAAGGCTGCTGCCCTCATCAAGGACAAAGTAGGAGAGAAAGGTGAGAGAGGGAGATTGATTATTTTATTGATTGATTGATTATTATTATTAACAAGGCTTCCGCCCTCATCAAGGACAAAGTCGGAGAGAAAGGTGAGAGAGTGAGATCGAATAATGTATTGATTGATTGATTATTGCTTCTAAAAGAAATATATACAGGTGTATAAGACGGAAAATGTTTCAGTTAGTGATTTTGTTTAAAGTCTGCATATTTTTCTGCATTTAACTTTTACTAAAGCTATATTGATCCCTGGGAATCACCATAAAACTAATAATAATTCATAATTTAGCGGTTCTCAGTCCAGATACCATTAGTGACATACTCTTGATGAGCCGAGTTTAGGAATTAAAAGAAGATATGAAAGGCGTAAGGGGATCCCGGAAAGGGATTGTGAACCCATGGCATAATCATTTCGAAACTCAAAATGTAAGTTTTATTTTCAATATGTTGCAGTAACAACTTAGAGATCTTCCCTTTTCTTTAACCCCGCCAAGTCTTATTCACAGTTGCTTTCACAAAAGCACACGTTTGGGGGAGGGTGAACAGGGTTGAATACAAATAAACAGTGTTGCCAGTGGCCCCGTTTCTATGGAACTGTGTAAGATAGCACTGCAGTGGAGGTCTTTGGTTTGGGTATTAAAGCTGTGCACAAACAGAAAATGAGATAAAACCTTTCCTACTCTTTAGCAATGTAGATTCATACACACTGACACACACCACATGTATGGCAAGACAGACATATGGCACATAGAACCAGTAATCATAGATAGACATGTTTATCAGCAACAGACAATTTTGCAGTTGTGGTTTGTGTTAGCATAGGGAACTGTTTAGTGAAGAGCATTTAAAGAGTCGATTGATTTAGGACCAGTTGCTGAGTGCAATTCATGGGCTTCATAAATAGTAAGATTGGAGGTCTATCTCTCCAGGGGAAAAATAGGGCTGAAAGGGCTGAATTTTGTGTTTTGTGCTAATGCAAATCACTTCCACAAATGTGTGCTTCTGTAGTCTTCAGAATCTCTCTGCCCGTTGACCTCACTTCTGTCTCTTAGACATTTGCATGTATGGGTTACATGAGTCCATGTATGGGTGGGTGGTGTGCAATGCATGCTGGGAAGTGTTCCTGGTCGAATCAGCCCCTAGACTTAAATCAAGGGTTCAAGGGGCTGTTCATATCTGAGTGCCCTATAACACGGCAGCAGGGATCTCCTCAAGGACAAGCTCAGAGTGCAAGTCTGGAAGTGCTTGTTATTTGCAGGGATTGAGTCCAGGTTATTCCACTGATTATTCACTGGTCTTTTTTGTTAAAGAAGCATTCCGGATCAATTGCTATTCGCTAACGATATGCTAGACCAGGCCTGCCGGATGATTCTGACCGGCCCGCGAAAGATTACATGATAATTAGATTTTTTTAATTATTTTTTTATTATTTTTTTTGCACAGTTCTGAAAACATTAAATATTTAATATAGTCCAGAGGTGCCCAACCCGCGGATCACGATCTCGGAGACTTTCCCTGTCGATCTCCAAAAAAATAAACTGTTCTTATGGACTTTGGGAGACCATATTCAGAAAATATCTCTGAACACAGCTGAAGTGTTCTCAGGAGGATTCTTAACCCTTGTATGGTATTCATTTTTGTTACACAGAAGGTATTGCGGGTCTGGTGGACCCGCTCGATTTTTGGGTGCTTTATTCAGTACAATCAAACTATTTTTTTGGGTAAAATACTCAACAGATGTTTACTTCATCTCAATTACAACCAATATGAACAGCAAATATGGTTAATATTGGCCCTTTAGCTTTGTTATATCACATTTATGAATTTAAGTGCTACCCGTTTTTTTTTTTTTTTTTTACAAAAATCAAGAAAATCAATTATAATCAACATATCAGTGGACAAAATTCAACAAATTTACAAATGAAGCAAGGGTTTTCATAACTGTTTGATTTATGTGAATTTCATTTGAAAACAGGTCAGTTTACATAGCTCAATATGGGTGGTTGGGGCACCAGCATCGTCCTCCTGAATCCTCCTGAAGGTGGCTTCAGAGGCTGAGATTCTTGGAACATGTTGTCTTCTCAGGGTTAAAAGGTTTCCCTAGTGTCTTTCCCAGTTCCTTGAGAAAAAGGCTTATCCTCTGGAGCTTCCCTCTCTTCCAATCTGGGTTCAGTGCCATCCAGGTGACAAAGGCGTTGTACGCCAAGATGTCTAACATGTAAAATAAAATCGGCAGTGGCCAGTGTAGGGTCCTCCTTTTGCAGCTGTAGGCAGACACCAGCTTGTCCATGGTGTCCACCCCACCTTTTGTGGCATTATACTCCATGATGATCTCTGGTTTTTGATGCACCAGGCCAGAGATGCTCCCATCCGTGTGCAGTGTACTCATGAGTACAACATTCTTGCGTTTCTTTGGCACATAGGATACCAGGGACGCGTCAGCCGTGTACATTTAGAAGAGTTGACAGGCCTGTTCTTTGTAGGCAGCAGTTGGGGTGGGAGCTCAGATCTGTTTTTCCTTATTGTTCCCACCATGGTAAGCTCCTGTCCCAGCTTGTAGGATGTAAAAAAAAATTGCATGTGATGTTGTGTCCACTGAGTCCCTGAGCCATGTCCAGGGCAACTCTCATTCCTTGATTTTTCTCAGGGTGTCCTCATCAGGTTACCCTATGTAGATTTGTAATTTCAAGCATATGAGGAAGTCACATCACAGAGGCAGCCCAGATCTTTATACCATATTTTGCAAGTTTAGATGGTATATAATGTCTAAAGGGGCAGGGGCCCCTAAATGGCATCAGCGGCAGAAACACAAAACTCTTACTCTAACTTACTCACACACTCACTCAATCACACACACATACTTAGCCTACATACAAACAAGGTCCACAAACACACAGAAGTGTGCGTGCACACACACAAACGAACACACACACACATACACTTGCAGGCACACTCACATACACACGCGGGGCAAACACACACACACAAACACACACACACACACACACACTTACACTTACACTTACAGCAGACCCAGACAGGAGGAAAACTGACTTTAGGTACACAGGACCTACAATTTCCACACTTTTATTTGCCCCGGGTCCAGTGGACCCGAATACCCTCTATGTAACACAAATGTGTAGGGGAGGGGGTTACGGTGTGCGCTCAATGAAAATGTAGACTTATATCCGTTCTTCGCATAAAATGAGCCAAAGCCAATGAGTTTGAGTTAGAAAAAATGATTAGAAGTATTATTTTTGTTTTGATCAAAAATGAAAACGGGTCCCACAGACTTAGAAAACGTATAGTTTGAGATATTTGATAATTGATATAATTGAGAACCCCTGGTTAAATGTGTTCTTGGTCACATCAATTTGAAAGCTGGACCAAAGTGTTTAATTTAATTAAATTACAACTAGGCCTAATACAAAGATAATCTGTAAGTGCAGTTTGGAGTCTGGACAGTCTTTTTCTCTCAATGCCTCAATAGGTAGATCTTGCCTTCACCAAGGCAAAGGTTGGTGATCTTGGGCCTAAAAAGTTTGGGGACCACTGAATAGGCATATAAAGTCAAAAAGGCAACAAAACTGGGACACTTGTCTTTACACAGTTACACAGTTCAGTGACTTGTTGTCTTGTTTATTTCGGCTACAAAGATGATGTGATGTCTTTAGAAAGCTAAGAAAATCCTTGTTTCAATAGTATATGAAACTCAAAATGCCCTTTGTTATTAATGTGACTGAAAATGAGTAAAATGTTTCACATTTTGGAAATTCAATTTGAATAAATTATATAAATTATATCACATTTGAATTGCCAAATAATAACATACACTCTTCTTACCAGCGGTCAAAACAATGCCATTTACTGCTTTTTATATAGAAATAAAATGTATATTATGCATAATTGAGTTCGGCATTTTGGCCCGGCCCTCCAAAATATTTTCAGTTGCTCATTTGGCCCCCTGGGGAAAATAATTGCCCACCCCTCTCTCAAATCTCTTGAAATGTGCTGACTTTGACATTATGACAAACTAGTTACTCAACAACTGTCCTAAAGGCCGAATTATGCTCTGTTTTAGACGTAACGCGTAAGCACGTAATTTACACAAGGAACTTGTTTTAGACAAGTTTTGATTTAAGGTTCGTTTTAGACGCAGCGCTGTGTTGCAAGGCTTGTGAGCCGTGTTGCGTGTTGCAAAGCAAATTGACGCCAGAACTGTAGATTTATTTTTGAGTTAAGTAAGCCTATTTATTGCAGCAGAACAAAGGAAAAAAACTTACCGGAGCATGAAAGTGTAGTGGGCGAAAGGCTTGATGTTATGAATACATGTGTTACACAAAATACAAATGTTGGCAATTCAGTACCAGTGGCGAAAAAGACAGCACATGACGCAAAAGTTCGTTTATTGACATCTTTTAATGACTGCGACAGGCTTTAAAACGATGTGTTTATGAGTTACATTATTCAAAGATGAGGTGGTAAACGGCGAGAGAATCTCATCATGTTGTCAATGCTTGTATATGGTGCTGGCCACAAGGTAACGGCAGGTTACTGTTAACTTTTGTATATGAGCAGACCGGGCTCATTCTATCAAACTCGCTGGTGCAATTGATGGATTCACGTCAATATGAACTCAATGAAAGATATCGCCATGACTCACAAGTGGCGGAAAATGAATATGAAAGTACCTTTGTTCGTGAATGACCACATTCTCTCCAAACAATCGCGGGTGAGAGTGGGATATTCGCGGTAATTTGAGCGTCCTTATAAGTGTTTAAAAAGGATTTGTAAAGGAGTTCATGTCTTCGGACCTCTTCTGTTATGTTTGTTCCTAATCCATAAGAAAAGGCTTGTGAGACGGTCTGCAGGGTATTCATGATTTAAAAAAATATCTGGGTCTAAAAAAGACTGTATGCTATTAACCCGGAAACGTGAAAGGCTGTGGTAGCCGGCCAATCACAGCCTTTGCGAGCTGTGTAGGGCTGTAGTGTTTTAGTCGCATAGTCAGGAATTTTGGGCGACGCACTTAAGCACGTAAGGCGGGGTATTTTACCGCGCAAGGGGGGGTTGTGTATCTTACGTGCTTAGGCGTTACGTCTAAAACAGAGCATAATTCGGCCTTAACACAGTCAAACATCAAGCAAGTGCAACACAAGACAAAGCAAGACAGCAAATAAGCTACTTACTAGTTTGGCAGACAGTAGAAAGCCGGGCGGCGTTAGGCAATCTTACATTTAGCGGTTATATGCCTATGGACCCTGGTATGGCAATGGCACGGAGGTGATTCTCCATATTAAAAGTCATTGTAGGGCCCCGATTTTTTTCAAGCTGTTTTTTTAAGGTAAAACTGCTTATCCTAACCCTAATCCTGAAGTATAATTGTTGCATAGTGTTACTTTAAGGCCCGTCCACACGGCAATCGTTAACTATAATCACAACGGTAACTATAACGATATGAGCGCCCATGCACGATAAAGCGCCCACTAACGATAAAGAAAGCCTCTCAGAAAGATCCTTTATGTTTGAATGTGCTGCCTTTAAAATTCAATGGATTCTGATTGGCTGTCAGTATTTAAGTTGTTCACAATAGTTTTTTATCATTATTGTTATCATAGGCCTTTAATCATCCTTACGCACTTACAGGTCTGTGGGGAGTGGTCAATAATGCTGGCGTATCAGTGCCCTCGGGCCAGTGTGATTGGCTGACCATCGACGACTACAAGTTCATGATGGATGTCAACCTCATGGGGGTCATCGCCGTGACACTGAGCGTGCTGCCCTTCATAAAGAAGGCGCAGGGACGTGTGGTGAACATCTCCAGTGTGTTTGGGCGAATCGCCCCCACTGGGGGTCCCTACTGCGTCTCCAAGTATGGAGTGGAGGGCTTCTGTGACAGTCTCAGGTGACACACCTTTTTATGTAGGAAAACTTGATGTAGGTCCAACTTTATATGACGTGTTCTTATGACAGCATGGTGAAGTTAGTATTAATAAAATGCAATTCTCATGCAAGAGCATTTTGTTACATAGGACTTACCCTAAAATAAATCCTAACCTTAACATATTTAACATGAGCTAATGTATGCTGCATGTTTTGATTTTGAATACTGATGATACAAATTCAGTGTTCAAGTTCAATAGTAACCATTGATACTTAATTCAAAGTGGGGCCAAAACGGTTTTAGAAGTCCTTTGGCTGGAACAAAACACTATTGTGTGAATTTATAGCCTGGCACTATTTATCTCTGATGTGGTTTAAATTACATAAATGCAAAATATTTGCATTTATGTACTTTAAACCACAATTTTGTAGGAACACCAATTTGTGTTTGAAATGTGAAGGAATCAAAATTGAAAGGCCTCCTTTGGGTTCAGGATGAATTAAGCTTCCTCTTAACATATCCTATTCGTAACATCCCATAATTTTAAACCACAGCAACCGTCCCATTGAGAATGAATCTGGCCTTTCCCCATAGGTTGAACATGCATGCCTTCGGTGTTAAAGTCATCTGCATCGAGCCAGGTTTCTTCAAGACCAATGTGACCGACACTGAAATCCTGATGCGGAACGTCCAACAGCTGTGGGATAAGTTGCCACAGGAAATGAAGGAGGAATACGGCGATGACTTTGTCCCCAAAGGTAAGCTACCTGTTGACCTGTTCATTGAGCAGTCTTGGTACCAGCAGTGATGTCAAGGCCATGGGACTGTTTAAAATGTAAGCCTTCTCTGCTACTGGCTTCTTTTCGGATAAGTGCCTACTGAATGTGGCCGTAAACTTCACTACAACCGTCCACAAAACACTGCTGGCAAAATCAATATGCAATTTGAACATTGAACACTGTTTACCCATCCAGAAATAAGCTGGCTTCTATTGGCTTAGATGAGTGGCTCCTCATTTCATGTGTGTGTGTGTGTGTGTGTGTGTGTGTGTTTGCATTTTACCCTCTGCAGTGAACAAGGTAATGGTGGACAAATTCGCCAAACTACCTGATGCGGACCTGATGAAGGTGGTCAACTGCATGGTGCATGGCATCTCGGCAGAGCACCCGCGCAAGCGCTACTCGGCCGGCTGGGACGCCAAGCTCTTCTGGCTGCCCCTTTCATACATGCCCTCCTGTGTGTCTGATTACCTGCTGCTTAAGGACGCTGTCAAACCAGCCAAAGCTGTCAACTAGGCCTTAAAGCTGAGCCTTGCTTTGGATCGTTCAGTTGTCACTCTCTCTACACTTAGCATTTTGGTGTTGTTCTTTTTTAATACACATATTTCACATACATATATTTTATAATACATATGTTTTTAATCTTTAATATAGGCTCTGAATGTGTATCTGTCATAACATACAGATCTGTTATATGTTTGTTCAGTATGGCAAGTGGCAAAGTTAGTATGGTCCACATTGATTGTAGTTGTGTCTTCAAATATTGGTCATATAGTTGTTAGTATCCAAAAAACATTCTGTATATGTGATGATTAGCATAAAGATGTTACATGGGACTGTGAAACAAATTGGATTGAAGGCTGAAAGAATTTCCTGGTTACCCGAGAGTTGATTGGTTTTTAAACTACTCTTTAATCAAGAAAGGGGAAAAAAAATAATACTCTAGTATCTGTGGACTAGAGGAAAACGTCAATGTGGAGATTAAACTGTAGCAAAAGAGCCTGACACACAAAAAGTTAGATTTTTGTTTTCACTCAGACACTTGGCTAAATCCTGGGTATTCTTGGATACCCACCGCCCACACACTCGCACCTCTTTCTTTCCCTTTGAACTAAAGTTCAAGGTGAGACATATGGCTACAAGAACCTATCTGAGACCTTGAAACGCTGATAGCTTTGTGGGCTGAAGGTGAATCCTCTGAAGTTGCAGCTCCTGTTAACTCACCAAGGACCCGAAGATTGAAGTGTTTAGCTCAACTCCTTTTTATAAAATCCTCAGCAGAATGGTTTCTACACGTCTAGAAGTTTCAATTCAATTAGTTACCCATCTTTTGTAATGTGAAGAATATAGGGAGCTTGGTGAAATGTGCTGGGACTTTTGGAATTGACCTTCAAGCCCTAAATGCACTTCCTGTGTTAAGTTAAAAAAAAAAAACTGGAAAGGAAGTGTCATTAGGGAGTCGTCACAATGCATACCATTGCTGATATATTTAGCACATGGCTATGCAGTATCTGAATCCATCCATGTCAACTACTAGATCTCAGTGACTGCATAACTTGTATACCCACTTTGCCGTTTAGCGGGAGATTCACCGTATTGTTTTCACCTTGATGCTTTGTAGGCTATAGCAGCCATTTGAGCATAAACACTGTCCTCTAATAACTTATTTACATGCAGACCTAGTTACTTCCACAAAAGCAAATAGCCCACATGTATGGCTGTACTACCGGGGTAGGCATGACCTACGTTGCGTCCACAGGAACAGTGCTTGCTTGAATAAGTGAAGCATTGCCTAATATGTAAAGCACTTGAAGGCTCGGCTATTCGCAAAGTAGGTGCTACAGCACTCGTGTTCTTTAGGCTAGAACGCCCCTCGGTGGACAAAAGAGGTTTATGCAGGAAAGAATAAAGCCTGGATTCTGTAGTGTTAGCCTGTGCAAATTAAAAGCAAAAACAAAAAAACGTTAACGCATCACAGCCAATTAATGAAGACCGTAATTAGACGTAACAGATGACTATCACACGTCGTGAAACGCTACTGCCAAATTGCATTATAGGTGACACCATTTGGCGTGCATTAGGTGCTAAGCCTGAAGTGAATGCATGGCTCAGCGATTTTTTTTTCCGAGCATTTACTTATGTGCAGATAATCTGAACACTTTCATGCGCGCACACTTTGTGGTTTCGAAGATTTATATTCAAGATGCACGAGTTCCCTCAGTAGTGTACATAATGTTCCCAAAATATTCCCAACCTTATGACGCAATCAAAAAAAAAGGACCATTTTCGTTTCACTGAATCCCAAGCAGATGAGTCTGGCAGTATGCGAGTCTAGGGGCCTAAGTGAAGCCAAGCGTGTTGAGCACTTAAACTGGGCCGCCCCGTTAGATATGGTTAATCACCAGTGCATCTTAAGAATCCTAAGCAAGCCATCTATAGGTAGAGCTAAAACTAAACATAACTACTCTTAAATAAGTTTCATGGAAACATATTTTTTTATATCAGTGTAACAAACCATAAGCATACTGCCTAAACATTTACCAGCTCTACAAGGACAGCAGACATACAACAGCAACACATCCAATCAAAATAAATAAAATAGACAAACTCTGTAAGACAGACCTTTATTTCCACCTTTGTAATCGGAAACATTAAATATAACTTTTCAGAATGACTTTGACAGATACAGGGACAACTTTTGGATTTCTGAATGTGACGTGTACAAACCAAGTGCTTCTTCCAGACCTCATTTTCTTTTTCTCTCTTTTTTACACAACAACTTATTGACAAATGACAGCTTGTTTACGAGAGCTCCTCAGCCATCCTCTCTGCCTTCTGAACCACCTCCTCGATTGGGCCCACCATGTAGAAAGCCTGCTCAGGCAGGGCGTCGTACTCTCCTGGAAGGGAGAAACACGTTCACATCAATGACCTTGAAACACTAACAAGTTTGGCTATGGTCTTGATTACTATCCATGTCAACTTCTACCAGTAATACTAAGTAAACCACAGAAGTAGGCATTGTAGAGGTTAGTGGTTCACACTGTATAAAAGACCTACTGGAAGGTAGCGGTCTCTGTGGACAACAAATGAGAATATTCTTACCTTCTATTCTAACCTCAGAACTTCTATTTTTAGTGATCTGTGGCACTGGATGTTTGACCTGATAGAGTGCCCGACTAAAATGCTCAACATACCTGCCAGGATGGCCTGGAAACCCTTGATGGTCTCCTTCAGGGGCACCAGCTTGCCGGCATGACCGGTGAAGACCTCAGCCACCTGGAAGGGCTGAGACAGGAAACGCTGGATCTTACGGGCACGGGCCACGGTCAGCTTGTCCTCCTCAGACAACTCATCCATACCCAAGATGGCAATGATATCCTGAAGGGATTTGTAGTCCTACAACAAGAAAAGCAAAGCATGAGTGCCTATATTCCTCTACAAGAAATTATTTCACATTAAGGGGCCTACTAGAAAGTCAATCATACATCATAGGCAGTCTTAAAAGACTTCAGTACGACTGACCATATCCCACAGCACTCTTCTGAAAACGCCTCACCAACTCTCAAGTGGGCCTACTGACCTGCAGGATCTTCTGGACACCACGGGCAATGTCGTAGTGCTCATGTCCGACGATGTTGGGGTCCATGATACGGGAGGTGGAATCCAGGGGATCCACAGCGGGGTAGATACCAAGCTCAGCAATGGCGCGGGACAACACAGTGGTGGCATCCAAGTGAGCGAAGGTGGTGGCAGGAGCGGGGTCAGTCAAATCATCAGCAGGCACATAGATAGCCTAGATGGGACAAGTCAGAGGTATGAGCAAACTTTAAAATCTTGCCAGCCATATCCGTAACACTCCAGAATAACCAGTGGTGCACTCCTGCACCCACTCAGCACGTTTCCGTTTCCCCCCACCAAAAAACACCCAATTCGGCCAAAGCTAGAGCACTTAGTCAAAAAGTTGTGAGTTTCGTTGGCTGCCGTAGTAAAATTGACGGATAAAAGATGAAGGGGCAGATGGAGGCTTTAATAGCAAGACTAGATTAGACCATCAAATCACATGGTTGTGCCATATGTTGTACCTGCACAGAGGTGATGGACCCTTTCTTGGTGGTGGTGATTCTCTCCTGCATGGTACCCATGTCAGTAGCCAGGGTGGGCTGGTAACCCACAGCAGAGGGGATACGACCCAACAGGGCAGACACCTAACAGGCAAATGAAAATAGGATGTCAGATTCCAATTTACTACAGATCACAACATGGAATTGTAATCAGCTCAACTGCTTATAACCAATATTAAATAGTTTAAGCGCCTCTGCATCATGAACAGTTCAGAAAATGTAAGACTGTACACAAGGAGATCATAGCTAAGGTGATAGCAACCAGCTCTAAAACACACCTCTGAACCAGCCTGGGTGAAGCGGAAAATGTTGTCAATGAAGAGCAGCACATCCTGGCCTTCCTGGTCACGGAAATATTCAGCAACTGACAGTCCAGTCAGAGCGACACGGGCACGGGCGCCTGGGGGCTCGTTCATCTGACCGTACACAAGCGCCACCTGGAGGTGAGGAGGAAGAGGGTTTGAGTGGCATAAACAATGAGACAACTACACACAAGGCTAAACTGGCAACAGGTGGTTCTTAATTTAGAATACTGCACTGGGGGTGGCACAAGAGGACTTAGCAAGCACCATATGCAGATCCTTAACCTTTGAGTCACCACAGTTGGTGCAAGGTACATTGATTAGCAATGATTAGTGATCCATATTTATTCTGAACTACATTTATAATGACCAAGCAAACATTTCGGTTCACTACACCCAAGCAAAGCTATACAGCCAGAGCTGTCCAGTCACACATCAATTTGCTTCACACCTCCTACATGGCTACCTTCCTATAACAAAAACAATTTACCTTGGAAGTGGTATCCTTCAGGTTGATGACACCGGACTCAATCATCTCATGGTAGAGATCGTTACCCTCACGGGTCCTCTCTCCCACACCAGCGAACACGGAGTAACCACCATGGGCCTTGGCCACGTTGTTGATCAACTCCATAATGAGCACAGTCTTGCCCACTCCAGCACCACCGAACAGACCTGCAAAAACACAAACATGATTAAATAAAATGTATTGCAACTTCATTATAAAATTACATTACACACTGATTGACCAAGACTGTGGGAGGGAGCAGAAAGTCTAACATCTTAATGGTGGCAGCAGCAGAGAGCTTTCAAATGCGTACCAATCTTTCCTCCCTTGGCATAGGGGGCCAGGAGGTCGACCACCTTGATTCCAGTGACCAAGATTTCCTGCTCCACACTCATGTCTGTGAACTCTGGTGCCTCAGCATGGATTGGGGCGGTGCTGCAGAGAAGCAATAGGATCAGGTTTCTTAGCTATTCAAATAAAAGCATTGGTATAGATTTGTACTAATCCACTTTAATCTGTGCTACATATTGTACATCATAGCCTAATAATTTACTCTGTGGGTTCAGGTCAATTTTGACCATATCTCCCAGATTATGCAAATTTTATATTATGTGAAGTGAGTGAATTTAGATGCACGTTAAGATAACTGAACTTACTGCTTGGTGCTGATGGGACCTCTCTCATCAATGGGCTCTCCAATGACATTCATGATTCTGCCCAGGGTCTCGGGTCCCACAGGGATTCTGATGGGGGCACCAGTGTCATTAACCTTCTGGCCACGGACCAAACCCTCTGTACCATCCATAGCAATGGTGCGGACTGTGTTCTCACCTAAGAGTTAAAGAGATACAGACAACCAATTAATACCACTCTTAATACATTGGTCAACAATCAGGAAAAGGCGAAAATTCTCAATGTGGCAATTTACCCAAATGCTGAGCCACCTCCAGTACCAGCCTGCTCTCACGCCCAGCCACCTCCAGGGCGTTCAGGATGGGAGGAAGGCCCTCGTCGAACTGGACGTCCACCACGGCACCAATGACCGCGACGATACGCCCATTGGCGATGGCGGCGGATACAGCTGGGGCAGCATATCCCCTGCCTGTGGAGAAGGTGAACACAGATTGTTAAGAAGCACACAGGTAATTAGACTTAATACAAATCACTGTGAAAGGCGTCCTAGAAACGAGGAGAAGTACGTCCCGGCACTATTCAATTATACCAGCAAACATTAAAAAGCCAACGTTAAAGTTATTAGCTTGTGACTGATCTCATTCAGAACTACCGAAACTCTTAAGTTCTGCTTACGGTAACGTTCAAAGTTGTCACATTTTGCTTCATATGACCTTGGTTTTAGATGGAGCATATTTTTACCATACGACATCCAAGAAATAACTGATCATCCTGTCATCAATATCACCAAGGGCATTTAACGTTAGGTTGTCTGGCTAATGCTAGTTTAACGAATACCCTTCATGTAATAAAGTCAACTAGCTATGACGTTGTTGAGCTAACGTTATTGCTAATAGCATTGTACAACTTGTACTAGAATCGAAAGACCACTTTGCAATTTCTCAAAACGCCTCAGCCATTTCAAAATACAAAACATGTATCCATATTCTACCATTTCCCCATTTGAAATATCTGTCGAAGTAGGAGAGTTTTCAGTAGCGACTGAAGCAATGTGTCAGCAGCGCTAGCTAACCTACGAACTAGCTAGCCAAGTTAGCCCTCATGACACGCAAAGGTCACTTGCGATACCATATACATTTCCATTCATAACTACAATGACAGTTAATGTACATGATAATGATTGAACCAAAACCGCAAATAAACCGCTAAAATTATTTTTCTCCAAGTTAGTCATTGGATTTCTTTAAACTCGTGTTTGCGGCCTGGCCTCACTAATACCGCCTGCACGCCGCCTGCCATTTGCCTCAGCCCGAACAGGACACACTGACAGCTTGTCCATGAGAGGCACCGACAAAAAGCAATTAAATGAAGATATTTTGACACCGAAAAACATACTGTATGACTTACTAGAAAGGAGGGCCGACCGCGAGCCGTTGAGTGCGTTCAGGGAATTTACCCCAGGCTTCAGAGCCTGCAGAGCCCCGGTGCAACAGCGTCCCACAGCTCCCAACATTGTCAAAATGGCTGAAGGTGGATCGGTCGGAGGAGGAGAAGGCTTTATATGAGTAGCCGGGGAACTTCACTGAGCATGCGCAGTTAAAATGGCGGTGCGGCATTGGCTAGACTGCGCATGCGATGATCATTGAAGGGCAGCATGATCTGTGAGGTATCACAGGTCTAATGTGTGCAGTGATGTAGCATTTAATGTAGTACCTGTACTTCACGTATCTTCTGTCTGAATAAGTTATTTAAACTCACTATTATTCAAGCATAAGATGAATTGCAGTTCGGCTTGTTATTTCTTAGCATGTGTGTGTGTGCATCATAATCTTTACTAGCCTACCTCAATGACAATGTGTGATTCAATTGTTGACATTGGTAGCTTGTGTTCTATCCCATACATTATGGAGGAACTTTGGTTAAGGGTTAGGGATATTCATATGGCAGTTGTTACAATTAGATTAACAAACACCCAGTTGATGACCAGTTATACATTTCTTGTGAAGGCTCTCTCAATGAAATTGAGGTAGCATTTTAAACATGAATTCTAAGCATAGTTTAACCTCTTGATGAGGGTCACTCTAGTCAGCTGGTCTGTTCATAGAGCCAGAAATGTTAGGCTACCTAACAGCCTGCTAGGCTAGTTTCTGAATAATAATTTTAAAAAAGAGTAGCCAAAATGTATCACTAACATTTTATGTGCTTTACACTGTGTGTGTATCCTTTGAAAATGCATTAGTGTAGTCATTCATCTTTAAAATGTAATTCACCAATTCTGTCAACCCTGTAACATGAAAGAACGCTTAGTGCTTTAGTTAAAGTTAAAGTATGTCACCTCTGCATAGACCGTGTACCAATTATGATATCAGCGTTGATATGATATAAGCGTTCTTTCATGTTACAGGGTTGATATATATATATATATTGAATTCACTTTTTTGCAACAGCAAACAACATTTTTCTAACATTTTCCTTAGACCAAAAAATGAACAGGTGCGTAGGCCTATAAGACAACAACAGAGAAAAATAAATTCCGGGCTAATAAAATTAGGGCTTATTTTGTAAATCATATTCTTCAATTATGTTAGAAAGTCACCACGTTTTCTAGTCTTTATAACCTTAAGGGATGTGTTATAAAGAAACTCATTGTGAAAGCCACAAAACCTGGGTTTCACCTTCAGGTGAATTTGGTACATATAATTAGAAGAGGATAACAATATTCACCACAAAGTAATATTTTCTACTGTTCTCATTATTACAATGACCTTTTGTGTAAAGTTTTCCAGAAAGCCAGCTACATGCATACATAAAACGAATGATCAGAAGTATCAACACTCCCAATAAAATAGACAATCACAAGTTTCCATTCCAAATCAATGTCCTAACAAACCACTCCATGGACACACTACATTTAACATTTAAAATGTATTTCTTTGACTTTGGGATTTATCGGCAACTTTAAATACTTTATTTGTAAAATATGAATTGCTGTTTTTGAACAAATTTGATGTTATAAGGTATGCCATGTCATTTAACAAAATACTAATTGTTTTGTTAGGAAGTTTAACTTCATTAAAGACTTAAAGAATTCCCTTTTATTAAACATATAAAAGAGTTGAGGAAGACTATAGATTTCAAAGTGTAAAGATTGCAGAATGAGTCATATCTAAAACTAACTGTTTAAGCATAAACTAACTGTTTAAGCATATTGGTAGCAACATTTCGTCTCTCTTCTGAACCGCTAACCCTCTATGGCACTGTGAAATAACCCAGGATCATTATAATAACCAATATACAATTATCCCCGGAACCATATCTTGTTATCTTACCCTTACTGTAGAAACGTCATACTCATACCGCATAGTATTTATTCATTCCTGCACTCTCCACTTTGCACTATTCCTCCTTGTATCTACTTTTGTAGACCTCTTGGACTGTTAGACGATTGCACTGTTGCATTGTTTTGCACTGTTGTATTGTTTTGTGTTGTGATGTATATTTTGTGTAATATGTGTAAGCACACTGAGAGCCACTGCACCAAGACAAATTCCTGTTTTTGCAAACTTACTTGGCCAGTAAAACCTGATTCTTATTCTGATGGCATGCTTATTTAAACCTCTAGAGGGCGGTGGAGTGTTATGCATTACTGCAGCATGCAGCTATGGTGCTGATTTTTTTTCAAAACCGTATTGTTATTTTTCACATAGTTCATTACAAACAAGACAGAGCCTGCAAAGTTTGTTTCTTTATTTTTTTTTTTCAATAAAATCTTTAAAATAATTAATAGTACACTACAAAGAATTTGGGACCATAATGAAGATCAAAAAGTAACCAAAAAAGATACAAATACTCACTGATTGTGGATAGTTCTATTCATTTGGTCAATTTGGTATCGGCTAAGAATCGTAATGCAAATGTGCCAATATCACTGTAATCTCTATAATACCGATTAAACCATAGATTTGATTTTATGTTATATTATCCTTTTTACACTTCCTACTCATATTTTCCACTGAAATCCTAAAAACTTAATTAATTCCATTGCAGAATTAATTAATTGGGCATATGAAGATGCTGAGATTTCAATAACACAAAATAAGCATGTAATCAGTTTTTAGTTGGCTTTGCAGACTGTCTCATGACAACAAATCTGTAGGCCCACTTTCTCAAATGACTGATGATTTGTGTGAATGAATGCTTCACTAAACAGACAAACCTCTGAAACTCAAACAACCATGATGAAAACATTACATTCCACTGTACTGTACTGTCAAAGATCGCCTAATTTGATTGTTATTTCAGTCTTTACATTATGTAGGCTGTCTTGTATTAGGCGTAACATATGTGTGTTCTGTGTTATGGAAGCACTACTATATGCCTGCTCTGGGCTGTAATGAAAGCTGACATAAATACAGGGACTTTAACATTGCTGTTAAAACGCCTGTCAACATAGATTAAGGATCATCTGCAGCCACTGAATGGTTGTATTGGTCTAGTGCTCTTGTACTACTGATTTAAGATCAGTGTTTTCCTTAAACCATGTCAGCATATTTTCTCACCCTTGACTTTTGCAGGCTGACAAAGGTTGGTGTTTAAACTCTTTAGACAGTAATGATAACCAGTTTAGCCTCTGGGTCAGCCTTTGGTTGACAGTAGGTGGATGTAGACATTCTTTACATTATTCTGTCTGAGTTCATGAAGTCATTTGAAGTGGCACTTCAGTCTGTGCGTAATCCCTTGGGCTACGTTTGCATTCCAACACCTCCTTTAATCAAATCAACACCATGAACTGATAATTGCATTCACATACAAATATTTTGAATATACTGTTTATATATATATATATATATATATATATATATATATATATATATATTGGCCATATGTTGGCATCTGGCAGTCACTTACTGATTGTGGGCTGAGTTTAGAAATATAATAACAGAATTGTTGTGTATTGACTGATTCCAGTTAAAGTTTACATTACACCCGATTTCAGCAAGAAAGTACCCTCACATTGGACCCATCAAGCCAGTGAAGGTTATCCCCACTTTAATGCCTTTACTGAACCATGTGTCTGCCATGATCCAGCTCACACAAATCGAGGAAACACACTTTCAATGTAGAATAACTAGAGGTGTGTCCAAAAATCCTCCGCTCAGTCTACCATGTTGCTCCAGTTTACATGCCTCTTCTATGTCTGAATGTAAGGTGAGCTAAGCTGTCAGTCAGTCTGTTGGTGAATCATGCAGGAATGGCCACTGTTCCTGCAGGCATTTGTTTTAAATTTCCCAACACCCATTCATCTTGAAGGGCCTTGGAGAGATGTTTACCTACACAGGCGATGCTTGGCGCATAATCATCAAAATCGGTACGTTCATAATAAGAACATGGTGTGGCTGAGTGGCTTTCAAAGACATTTTTTCCCCCTGCAGGTAAATTGATTCCAGTCTTCCTGCTTCATGTGAAAGGATAGTGTTTCTATAATGCAGTCATGCCATTCCACACCATGCAATGCAAACAGAATATGAATAGGCTTTAAGACTGAATGAGCCCTAGGATGGCATGGGCTATATCACAACATCAGTCACCTCTGAGACTGCCACATAAATAAAGTCTGTCACAGGCAGGCACGCTATGGTATGCCACATTCCCAGATCCATGGTGCGTCTCTCTAACCAATTTCTACCGTCTTCCCCCAAACAAATCCTCAGTTTTGTGTACGTACAGCTTGGATGTTATCATCACTATGGTAAAACACTGATCTTATCAGCAACATGGTAACCAAAACAAAGTGATGATTACTTTGTGCTACAAGTCTCGAGGCATATGTTTGCATTTTCAAATGATTTTCAACATGCTGCATTTTTGTATGGTTCAGTGACTTGAGTACTGTATGTTATTCACAACATGACTGACAGCACTCAGGCTTACTTTAGGGGCATCATATGAGTACACTCTTTGTCAGTCAGCAGGTCCTTACATTTGCCGTTGTTATATCATGGCATAATCATTGATAAAAACAATCCCAAATAGCATTAGTGCCTGTCTGAGTAAGTTCTCATAGTTACCGTCAGCTTCACTGATGATTGACACAACACACCATCCAATCGTATCCTTAACATTTTTTTAATCGTCCAATGGGCAGCAGGCATGGGCCCAAGCCAACCAGCAGTTCCTGTGGGTCTGATGTTATGTGTGCCACGGACTCAGCCCAGCAATATTGACAGTATAGGGTGAAAAGAGATTGTCCTGGATCACCTGGATCTTGTTTATTGTGACCCAATTACAGAGTGTGTGAAGAGACATCTATGTTTAGATGTACAGTACCAGTCAAAAGTTTGGACACACCTTCTCATTCAATGGTTTTTCTTAATTTTTCTTTATTTCTACATTATAGATTAATATTGAAGACATCCACACTATGAAGGAGCACTTATGGAATTATGTGGTAAACTAAAAAATGCTCAACAAACCAGAATATATTTCAGATTCTTAGATCTTTTTAGAAGAAGTGTGAAGTCCGTATGCGTTACCCACTGGTTTGCCCTTATCTCTTATGTACTCCGATCAAAGAGTAGCCACAACCTTCAGGTGTAGTTAGAACAGGTTTATTTGAGTTGAGCCTCCAGCGGGTGGTCAAGTGCAGGTGGTGCTTGCGGTGAAATTTGATTAAAATAAAAGTGTTTGTGTGGTTTAGTCTAGAATGGAGTTTTCCACAAGTAGCCACATTTTGCTTTGATGACAGCTTTGCACACTCTTGGCATTCTTTCAATCAGTGTCATGAGGTAGACACCTGGAATGGTTTTCCAACAGTCTTGAAGGAGTTCCCATAGGTGCTGAGCACTTGTTGGCTGCTTTGCCTTCACCCTGCGGTCCAACTCATCCCAGACTATCTCAATCGGGTTTAGGTCGGGTGATTGTGGAGGCTAGGTCATCTGACGCAGCACTCCATCACTCTCCTTCTTGGTCAAATAGCCCTTACATAGCCTAGAGGTGTGTTTGGGGTAATTGTCCTGTTGAAATACAAATGCTGGTCCCATTCAGCGCAAACCAGATGGGATGGCATGTCGCTGCAGAATGCTGTGGTAGCCATGTTGGTTTAGTATGCCTTGAATTTTGAATAAATCACAAAACAGTGTCACCAGCAAAACACCCCCACACCATCACACCTCCTCCTTCATGCTTCACGGTGGGGACCACACATGTAGAAACCATCCGCTCACCTCTTCTGCGTCTTACAAAGACATGGCAGGTGGAACCAAAAATCTCAAATTTGGAATTTGGTCTCAAATTTGGACTCAAATTTTGGATTTATGTGGGCTCTAATATGAGGTGCTGTTAATTGGCGGTTCCTGAGGTAACTCTAATGGACTTAACCTCTGCATCAGAGGTAACTGTTAGTCTTCCTGTCCTGGGGTGGTCCTCATGCAGAGCCAGTTTCATCATAGCATTTGATGGTTTTCGCGACTGCACTTGAGGATACATGCAAAGTTCTTGTAATCTTCCAGATTGACTGACCTTCATGTCTTAAAGTAATGATGGACTGTCGTTTTTCTTTACTTACAGTAGTTGAGTGGTTCTTGCCATAAAATGGATTAGAACTGTAGTCAAATAGGCCTATTCACTGTATAGAACTGTGCACCAACCCTGCCTCTACACAACCCAACCCATGGTCTCAAACACATAAAGAAGGCAAGAAATTCCACAAATTAGCTGTTGACAAGGCACACCTGTTAATTGAAAACCATTCCAGGTGACTACATCGTGAAGCTTCTTGAAAGAATGCCAAGTGTGTAAAATTGTCATAAAAGCAAATGGTGGCTACTTTGAAAATTCTAAAATATAAAACATATTCTGATTTAACACTTTTTTTGTTTACCATATACCTCCATATGTGTTCCTTCATAGTTTTGATGCCTTCAATATTAAACTGCAATGTAGAACCAAATTTAAATAAAGAAAAACCATTGAATGAGAAGGTGTGTCCAAACTTTTGACTGGTACTGTATGTCCTGTTGTGGTCCTCAGCCTAGGAGAAGAGCACTGGTTCCACTTAGCTTCCCGTTCTGCAGCCCACAATCATGCTGACTCTCTCCATCCATCATGCCTACGAGTGCTGCTTGCTGCTTCCTGTGACAAACTCGTGACCTTGGACCTCTGCAATTGACCTTCACACTTCTTCAAAGAATGACATGTTCTTCCTATCTGACAACTACACATGTTTCTTGTCTGCTGTCCATGTTTACGGGTGATTAGTTCTCTTGTGTTACAGTTTCTCACAGATGAAGTTCTAGAAATCTGAAGGCGGCAATGGTGAGGGATAGGAGGACATTTGGAGGGCAGCAACTGGCACCTTCATTCCTTCAGCCTTTTATGTCCAGAGCTCCACTCAGACTGTCAGCACTAAGAACACCCTGGAACACTATAAGAGCCACTATACAATTACTCCTGCAAACATACAGTACCAGTCAAAAGTTTGGACACACATTTCATTTTATGGAGAAGTGTTTTCTTTACTTTTATTATTTTCTACATTGTGGATTAATACCGAAGACATTTAAACTACGAAAGAACACATATGGAATGATGTACTTAACAAAAAAAGTGTTATCTACCATGTAGAAAATAATAAAAGTAAAGAAAAAACTTCTTAAAAAATTAGAAGGTGTGTCCAAACTTTTGACTGGTACTGTATATATTTATCTCACCCTTCATACTCATACCGTCAAATATTTGTCCCTGCACTTCTTGGACTCTCCACTTCTTGCGCTATTGTTCTTAGAACGTTGCACTGTTTGTATTGTATTATTTTGTGTTGTGATGTATATTCTGTGTAAGCACACTGAATTCCTTGTTTGTGCAAACTTACTTGGCCAATAAAATCTGATTCTGATTCTGAAGATGAACAAGAAATGCTGTGTGAGCTTTCTTACAATTTTTTTATTTTTTACAAAAGAAGACTTCCAAACATTACAGGGCCAATAGAGATACTTTGACAATTTGACATTTGGGAGTGCATCAACTCACGATTTCAGCCTAGTCATCTCAATTCTCTCCACACCAATAAATAATCTGTTCAGATTATGTGCTGCTGAGATCGATGAGAAGTGCTGCGTCAGCTTTAGAGACATTGCGCTCTAGGTCACACACGTATGCTAGTCATGAGGCTGATTCTAGGTTCTGGGTGCATTAACCAGAGTCAGCTTCGGAGACGTTGTGTTGTGGGTCACACGTGTGTGCTGGTCATGAGGTTGACTGGGAGGCCAGATGTGCCCAAAAAAGCCACCTGTAAAACATTCCCTCCTCTGGGATGCGACCGCTGAACAGAGGGGATTCACCAGGTGTGGAGCTGGAGTGATGATGTGGGAGGTGATGGATGCCCCCTTAATCTCATCAGGGGGTCTGACACACGAGGCAATTTTCCATGAATAACCTGCTATTCACTTTCACAGGCGGAGCTTTTAACCGCATTACGTACTGCACGCTAGCACGCACAGGAATGGAGGCCGGGGCACTAGGTGTGTCCGAGAATTTGGAGACCTGCTGACCTCCAAGCGGAATCCTTTGCTCACTCCAGACCCACCTACCTGGAGATGACTATGGTTTAGAGGTCCTCTTTGGGGGGATTACTGCTGGTGTCCATATGGTAGCAACATTCCCTCTCTGTCTCCCATGACAACCGTAAATTACTCTTACTCTCATTCTCTGCATGTACTGCGTACAGATACGTAGCGTTGGCTGTGTGGACTTGAGGTGCCCATGATTTCTTTGAGTGCACATCTGTCACAGGGATACTTTATGGTCAGGACCAGATGAAAGTCATTTAGCATCAGTGACGGAGATAAAACATTTTTTTGCAGAAGCAAGGACTCAAAGTAAGCAGCTGTGGTCCACTAAAGTCAAGCTATCTTGAAAAGCACCCTCAGCCACAGACAAAGAAATAAATTATGTATTTTCTGGGAATGACTAACTTCTGTAGATAAAGGATTCCTAAATACGCATTTGAAACACAAACGTTGCAGAGTTTACTTTACTCTCAGCCCAAGTAGGCTGGAGATATTATTAAAAGGCCCGAATAGGGAAAGCAGGCATTTGAACAGAATTAAGCAACTTGTGCTGTCTTAGCGCATCCATGACACGACAAGGCGTTCATGAAAGCTGTAGACTGTAAAAAAGGTTATATGACATCTGTGTTAATGCAGGAGTGGGGACTTAAGTTAACAACAGTGGCATACTATTCCACACAGCTAGATCCAGTAGCCCAAACAAACATGTCTGAATGTTCACAAGCAGTAGTGGGCTGCAGCCTTGATGGTGCAGGCCTCTGCTCCTATTGTACCATACAGCCACTTACACTGAAAGTTCCACATGCGGTATCTGTTTTGTTGCTATAAAAAGAACATGCTTACTTTTCCAGAAGTTGGTTTAACTAGTGTTTGTAGATGGTTCAAGTAAAAAGAACCTTGATGGCAGTAACGCAACTGCTTACGCTGTATTCACAGCAGAGAAAACCGCACTGTAAC
>NC_137922.1:21091770-21096770 GCF_963457725.1 Sprattus sprattus | reverse complement strand
TGTGTGTCGTTCATCCTCTCTCTCTTCTGCCCGCTAAGATCGGGTTCCAGAGGACTGCAGTCTGGAGTTGGCGTTTTTGGTGGACAGCTCAGAGAGTGCCAAGGACAACCACCAGCAGGAGAAGCAGCTTGTCATCGATGTGGTGGACCGCCTGGAGGGGTTCCGTTTCCAAGGAGAGCGGAGCTTGAACTTCAGGACTGCCCTCCTGCAGTACAGCAGCCACTCCAAGACGGAGCAAACCTTCCAGGAGTGGCAGGGCGTGGCCAACTTCAAAGCCCGCATCAGGGACCTCCCCTACATCGGCCAGGGGACCTACACCACCTACGCCATCACCAACCTCACCCACCTGTATGAGCGCGAGACCTTTCCCGCCACGGTCAGGGTGGCCATCCTACTCACCGACGGCGAGTTCCACCCACGAAACCCGGACATCTTTTCCGCCATGGCCGCCGCCAGAAGCCAAGGCGTGTTCTTCTTTATGGTTGGCATCACGCCCGCCGCCAACGAGCTGGGCAACGTGCAGCAGCTGCGTATGCTGGCCAACACGCCCGCCCCGCGCTTTCTGCACAACCTCCAGGACAAGGGCATCGTGGAGAAGATCGTGAAGGAGTTAGTAAGTTTGCCAAATCGCATTTATGCGCATAATACAGTAATAATGTGGATATGGTTGAGTTGTTGTGTAGAGACAGTGCCATGCGTTGGCAATGATAGAGTGCCTTCATTAATCTACAGCATTCAGAGGCAGCTTAACCTCTCACAGTTTATCCTGGCCTTTAATGATGCATTTCTAAAGAGACAGATAGCAGGGCACAAACGTCTGCCAGAAATCTGACACTTCTCTTCAGCAGTGTCAGTGTTGTGGAATCAGCCTAAGGCCACCATAAGTCTGCCACAGTATCTACGGAACCCGCGAAACATCGCTCTTACATGCTCAGTACGATCGGCGGCAAGCTTGGTGCCCGTATCTTTCAGATGCACAGGGGCGAGTCAGTTCACATCCTCCATGGAGCTGCTGGGAAATCTGAATGTAGTAATCCATCACTTTTGCCCAAAAAATTCTAAATGTGGGGGAAAAAACACAGTTTGTTTGCACGTGGCCGCAGTGTCCCAAGAGGGACATTTGTAGTTGTTTGGTCAAACATCTGAGGACTATATGGTAGACATGCAGTCAAGTCAATTCTTACATAAATCCATGTAAATGCTCACGAAGGGTTTGTCGTTTTTGTTAGCGGACTTATATGGCTCGTGCGGATTTCACCTGAGGTGTGTGTTCTGTGAGCAAGCTTGTCTGTCAGCAGGCCACAAGTGTGTGTGTTATTCCCCCATCACCACCTGGCTATGCCCCCCTATTTATCTGTGTCTGGGTGAGGGAAAGTATGGCTATTAAACTGTTATTGTGAGTGTATTCTTCAGCGGCCTGTCTTCTGCTGGCATAGTTCGGGGATTTTTTAGGGGGGTCTGGGGAGAGTGGGCTGTCATCACCTCTTGTAAGTGGAATCCACCAGAGAAAAATACATGGAAATTGAATTCACTGAATTCAGTCTGGGCTGAGGTATGTGTCTCGATGGGTAACTAGCTGCAACACACGTCTCCCACATCAGGAGGATTTAATGCTGTTTCAGTTGTCTTGTGAGTGTGTGTGCCGGTGTGTATGTGTTTGTGTGTGTGTGTGTGTGTGTGTGTGTCTGTGTGTGTTTGGTTGTCTGTGTGTGTGTGTGAGTGTCTGTGTGTCTGCAAATTTGTGCCTGTGTGTGTGTTTGTGTCTGTTTGATGTGCAAATGTGTGCGTGAGGGTGCGTGTGTGTCTGTGTGTGTGCAGTGCACATTCATACACTCCCAGTAGCAGAGATTGAGGGACTGATCTATTCCACTGCTGCATATTTCATGTGCTCTGGGTACCCCAAGTCTCTTTAAGCACCTCTCCGACACACATGGGACACGGCCTCCCTCGCACCGTCTGTACAGCCGGCCAGGGCCTCTGACCCTCACACTCTGCTTAATTTACTCAAAGGCTTCCTCCCCTCTCATCTCTTATTTTTGTGAAGAGATGAGCGAGGGGTTCTGGCATGTTAAGGTGTCAAGGGATCCATGAACCACACAGGGTTAAGGACGGCAGATTGGAAAGATACGCCATGCATGTGGGACATTTGTGTTGAGTGCAGGGACCCATAGTAGAGGAGTGGGGTGGTCACCATCATTCCTGTAGAGAGTAACATCTGCTTTTCATCAACACTTATGTCCCTTCACTCTCCTTTTTCTTTCTTCCTTCTCCCTTTTGTTCTTATCCTTCTTATTATTTTGTCTTCTTCTCTTTCTTCCTCTTCATCATCTTCGTCATATTTTTCATCTTCTTCATCTTATTTTTCTGCTTCTTCTTCTTCTTCAGCTCTGAAAGCTGGCAAGAAGCAGGAGCTCCCAGCATGACCCTACACGCTCACCAAATAGCTGAATAAGCCTTGCGCACACCGCGCCATGCCGCGCAATGCCGCGCCATGCTACTTGACTTCTCCAGGTCTCTGTTTGTTGACGCAGATGTTTGACATCAGGACATGAAACGGCCCAGAGAGAGCCTCGGGTGGGGAGGTGGAGCTGGGCTAATACTGTTAGCCTTGAAGTTAGGCCCATTGGCAAGCTTCATAAATCTCATACCATAAGAGGCGTAGCACCCTAGAGCGGCTGAGCCCACAGCAGGCTACTGTACACCCGGGCAACAATGCTAGTTGCTAATGCTAATGCTAGGGATTTACTGTACATTAGCCTACAAAGTAATGCTGTAGATTTGAGGAAAGTTAGTCTGAAACAGACCTGTGCTGGATCCAGTGAAGAGCCTTGTCTGTGTGACTCTATTGGGTTGGGAAGAGCAGTCCACATATTCAAGAATCAAGAATGGTTTAAAGACCCTCAGCTCATCTTTTATGCTAATTTGTTTGTTATTCACCTACAAATGTATTATTATTATTGCTGTTGTAATAACAATTTCGCTCGCACATTACAATAGCTGTCAATTCACGGCTTTAGTCAAGCTCCAAATAGATTAGTACAGTAGGATTAAACTGGACTGACTGGGTAATGATCTCACACGAACTACCCCTGCTGTCTCAAGCCACCCAACACTTGAAAGCTGCCTTGCATGTTTTTTGGCACAAAAGCACATAGAAGAGAGCGAGTAAGTTGCACAGTCATTATGCAATTAAAGTAATTATTTTAAAGGCTTTGTAGCATCTTTAAAGGTTTAAAATGGCTCCCTATGATGGCCAAAACCACATTTGCGATCAACAATGGCCCTTTCTGTGAGCCTTCTGTTCACACGAAGTAAAGAAATTATTTTCCCAGGCTGGGTGCAAGAGGTGGTTTGACGAGAGACGTCTGGACTGAGGCGGCATCTGCATGTCATCAGTCCACTTTGCTCATACAAGAGCGAGTCTCACATCCCCAGCATACTGTGGTCTGGAGAACTGGCCCCCTACTTTACAGTAACAATGAACAGATTTCCAGCGCTATTACACTGTGACTGGGTTGCTCACATTCAGCAGTCACACTTCTGAGCAAGGGCAAAGAGGTTGTTGTATCTTATGCTGGCTAAATGTGTATCATTTAACCTATGTGTTGCCTGAAGCCACAACGTCCAGTTTGGACTTTACAGTTGTGTGTGTGTGTGTGTGTGTGTGTGTGTGTGTGTGTGTGTGTGTATGTGTGTGTGGGTGTGTGTGTGTGTTAACACTAACAAGGCTGTACAAATACTACATGACTGAGCTTTATGTGCACATGAACATAGCGGCATCTGCAAACATCTGGCTGGTGTGAAATCCTAGATGCTTGACTACACTTGGGCCAGAGAAAGGGAGAAAGACTGAGCTTCAAAATGGCCTACTTCTGAGGACAAGCTCTCTCATTTCTTCTTCCCTTCTTTCTTTCTTTCCTTCTTTCCTTCTTTCTAAATGGCGTTTGCTCACATTTCTATGATTGTTTACTCACCTGTCATTGTACAATTTCTGAAAACTTTGAGGCAAAAAAGACCAGGCTGTTTACTAAGCCTAAGGGCCACAACTGCACACAGCACTGCTTCCCATCTCCAGAGCTTTTTCCCTCCCAGCTCCAGAGCTGTTTTCCTCCCATCTACAGAACTTTGACTCCCATCTCCAGAGCTTTGTATGGCTCTCGCCCCCTCTCCCCTTCTCCCCTTCTCCCTCTGTCCCTTTTCTGCGATATGGTTTGTGTCCTGTTAGTCTTCAAACACAGATGGAGGTCTTTGAAAATGTATAGGAATCACTCTTGTGATTTATGGTACTTGCATGATAAATCTTGTGCGTACATTTCATCCTCAAATGGCATAATGCCCTTCAACTTGCCAGGTAGATCATATATAAAACATATATATTTTCTATTTTACTGTATATGAAAGGGGGCAAAGTTATGTGTGTTAACACACTCTTATTGTATATTCTATATAAAAATGAACAAATACAAATTGTACAGGCTTTTTCAATATGGGCTGGTCTATGTGATAAGTTTAAGCTCATCTGCAATTTTTTCCCATCCCTCATCCCGTATGATACTATCCCTCATTTCAGTTGCTGGAGATCGACAAAAGTACCAGACTGCAGAGGCTTGAGCTCTCCCTATCAAATTCAGTATTCAGTCTGTATATCATATATAAAAACTTCAGTAGTCCATATTCCATGGCTGAATGTATTCATCATACATCATTTTGCTCTGCCAGGGGATCGGGTGCCAATACCCTGTCCTGTTGATGCTGAGCACAGAGGGAAGGTGGAAGGGCAAACCCCATGAAAGCGCCTCTCTTTTAAAACCCTTCCTACATGTCACAGACCCCCACCCCTCTGGTCATGGCATGCAAATTTTCAGAGGGAATGACTCCCTGGTTATTCCATCGGTCTCGGCCCAACACTACTCTGATAGCTATGAATGTAAAGCAGCGTGTGGCTCTTCATACAGGCTCTCTGTCTGTGTCAGTGTGGAAACTATGCTTTTGATGTTCTC
>NC_137922.1:20974270-21076770 GCF_963457725.1 Sprattus sprattus | reverse complement strand
AAGTGGATAATGCTTTATTTGGAAAGTCCGCCTACAGGGACTTTACGGAAGGATGGTTGAAATTCCAGTTCAGTCTTTCTGCCTGTTCACTGAACATCATCTGAATCAAACCCAAGCCCTATCCCTAACTGTAACCATACATTGAAGTTAACGATGTTTTAACAACAGATAGTTTGTTTATAATCTGAACATTGGTAGATGGTCTATAGGGGCCCATCCAAATAAAGTGTGACCCGAAAGTGTAAGTCTTTTGGCATAACCTTCCGTAGCATTCATTCAAGGAGTTTCAACTTGTACTTGACGCTGACAGACCGTTCCATGCAGGCTACGCCGTTCATTGTTCTGTCTGTGTATGTGGCCCAACTCTTAGGGTGATTTTGGGCCTCCCGGATCTCCAGGTTCACTCGGTCCACCAGGAGCAGGTGTCCAAGGAGAGAAGGTACTGGATTTCTCACAAGCATGTGTGTGTTTATGTGGCCATTAGTCATTTTCTGTGTGTGCACCCAGGTGTGCCAGTGTGTGTGTGTGCGTGTTGGTATGTGTGTGTGTGTGTGTGTGTGTGTGTGTGTGTGTATGTGAGTCTGGGTGTGCTTGTGTGATTGGCTCTCTCAGTTTAAAAAAAGATGTAAATATTGAACATACTGTCCTTCATTATGAGTTCCTGTCATCATCAGCTAAGAATCTGTCTGTCTTGTGCCTTGATGTCACATATTGATAACTGTTGACTGTGTATGCTAGTAGGCCAATGTGATTGCCTGTGCTTAAATCCCATAGGGTATAGAAGGACCCAGGGGGCCCCCAGGCCTGCGTGGACCAACAGGGGAGGGGTTCACAGGAGCGAAGGTGCGTGTGTGTGTGTGCTGGTGTGTGTGCTAAACAGAAGGCTAAGTTCATAAATGCATCTTATGCTTACGTGTATGTCTTTGGTCTCTCTCTAATGCAGGGAGATCAGGGGCTGCCTGGGGAGATCGGGTCACCGGGGGATAGAGGAGCGGGAGAGCCTGGGCCCAAGGTAAGTCTGGAGAGGTAGGAGGAGGGCAAGGAAAAACTCCCTGTTAATCAGAAAGAAACCTTAATGAGAACCGCTGCACATAAGGGGGCCCCATCTGCTGTGGGCCGCGTCAGTGCAGTAAAATCAGATATCTGGCATTTTGACTGTGCCTTATATGATCTCAGGAGTTATGGCACAAATACCAGTAAATAATGCCAGTGATTGTTTATATTAAGGTGTACAAAGAACCCATTTCTTTAATGATGTATTTGTGTGTTTCTTTAGGGTGAACCAGGGTTTACTGGGTTTGCTGGGGTACCTGGTCTTCCAGGAGAAGATGGAGCTCCTGGTCAGAAGGTATATGGAAAAAATATTAATTAGATCATTCATGTACATGGATTAACATGAATGTATCCACAGAAAGTACTGTAAGTAAGACATGTATTAACTGGTACTGGTTTGTCTCCTTCTCTCTCCTTCACTCTCCCCCCTCTCTCCCTCCCTCTCTCTCTCTCTCTCTGTCTATCTCTCTCTCTCTCTCTCTCTCCCTCTCTCTCTCTCTCTCTCTCTCTCTCTCTCTGTTTGTGTTTATTAGGGAGAGCCAGGGGTTCTAGGTTTAAGGGGACCTGAAGGGGCACCAGGGGTTGGCACTCAGGGGGAGAAGGTAAAGTCATTCATCTTGTAAATAATATCTTCAATTATGTTATTATCAGTCTGTTTGTGTGTTGTGTGTGTGTGTGTGTGTGTGTGTGTGTGTGTGTGTGTGTGTGTGTGTGTGTGTGTGTGTGTGTGTGTGTGTGTGTGTGTGTGTGTGTGTGTGTGTGTGTGTGTGTGTGTGCCTGCGTGTGCGTGTGCGTGTGTGTTTGTGTGTGTGTGTGTGTGTGTGTGCACTTATGTGCACCTAAATGTCTATGTTGGTGAGTTAAGTCATGTGTAGCTGGCGGTTAAGTTATGCTGCGTATTGTGCTTCTGCAGGGTGACCAAGGTCAACGAGGTGTTAGGGGATTGTCTGGGCCAAATGGCGTGGCTGGACCCTCAGGGCCAAAGGTAAGACATCTTGTGTTTTTTTTTTATTTGTTTATTCGTTTTTATTTTTATTTTCCTTCCAGTTGAGTCAGAGCCACTGTCCAATGTTATTTGCATTCTTGTGCAACGGATTAACTCAGCAGTGTATCACATCCACAACTCCCTGATTGGAACTCTTAATACTGATCGTTTAGCCCTTTAGATCATTATTGAATACCTTGCAATCTGATTGTGTAGGGTGAGCCAGGTAGTGCTGGCCGAATTGGATTTCCAGGGATGCCCGGACGTTCGCAAGTTGGACCAAAGGTAAGCCTGTCAGTCAACCAACGCCCATATGCCCATACCACCTTATGCGTGTTATACCAATGAAATTCCTCAGGAGGAACATTGAAACGTATTAGATTGTGTATACACCGTAATATCCACTGACCTGTAACTATGTATTTATGATGCTTAGGGTGATATTGGTTCACCTGGACCAGTTGGCCCAATCGGAGAGGCTGGCTATGGACTTCCTGGTCCAAAAGTGAGTTATAATCCCACACTCCAATTCATATTCCAGGATGCACAGAATTCATAACTGATATTTGATTGATGACAACTGCTACTGTATGCCTTGAGACAATCAGTGTTTTATTTTGTTTTCGTCTGTTTATTTGTTGTCCATTCCAGTTTTTTATTCATCCTTTTACCTTCTATAGGGTGACCGGGGAGACCAGGGTCCTGCAGGTCCATTTGGACCCAAAGGGGAGGGATATCCGGGTCCTAACGTAAGCCCTACTCTACGCATCTGTTGGTCAGCTGTGTTTGTTTTCAGTAGGCCTTTGATGTTAGATGGTTTTGTTAGTTCTCAGGTTTAAGTTCCCAGGTTAATTTTGTTGTTGGTTGCTTACTGTGGTCATGACATTTACATTTACATTTAGTCATTTAGCAGACACTTTTGTCCAAAGCGACGTACAAGGGAGAGAACAGTCAAGCTAAGCGCTGGTGTAACAATAAATACTACTTTACATAAGAAATAGAAAAATGACATAGAAAAGAAAAAAGAAGGGCAGGAATGTAACTGCTGTAAGTGCAAGTTAAGCACACTCACGAATATGATTCTGTATCCCTCAGGGCCCTCCTGGTCTTACAGGACTTCCTGGTGAACCTGGTCAAGAAGGGTTGGGCTTTCCTGGACCAAAGGTACAAACATCACCTCTGTGTGTGTGTGTGTGTGTGTTTGTGTGTGTGTGTGTGTGTGTGTGTGTGTGTGTGGATGGGTGTGTTCAGTGCTGTGTCATACCTCTTTCTGTCTCTCTCTCTCATTTTTGTGAATGTGTTTGCTAAATGTAAATGGGTGTATGTGTTATAATACAATTATTAGTAAATAAGATGTTTGTCACCAGGGCGATGTAGGCTTCAGAGGTTTGCCCGGTTTGACTGGACCTCCAGGAGAGGGGCTGCAGGGACCACCAGTAAGTCCAGAAACAGAAACATACATCTCTAAATGTCTCCGTCTCTAAATGTCTCATCTCTAAATGTCTCCGTCTCTAAATGTCTCATCTCTAAATGTCTCCAACTCTAAATGTCTTCATCTCTAAATGTCTCCAACTCTAAATGTCTTCATCTTTAAATGTCTCCATCTCTAAATGTCTCCGTCCCTAAATGTCTCCATCTCTAAATGTCTCTCTCTCTCTCCAGCTATCACAGTTTCTCCCTTTCTCTATCAATTCTCTCTCTCTCTCTCTGTCTCTCTCTCTGTCTCCAGCTATCTCAGTTTCTCCCTTTCTCTATCCATTCTCTCTCTGTCTTTGTCTCCATGTCTCTTTGGCTATCAATTTTTCTTTTTCTCCATCAATCTCTCTCTCTCTCTATTTCATGCACATGGTTGTTCATTTTTCCATTATTTCTCTCTCTATCTCTCTCTCGCCCTCTGCCCAATTAGATTCCTCTGGCCTAAGCACACACGGACTGTCTTAGTTTACACTTAAAACAGCCAGGTAGCTCCCTCTTTGAACACTCTGTAACAGTAACCCGATCTCACAGTGCTGGAGTTATGATCTTATGGTTCTTTTTATCTGGTGCTATTGAAATGGATGAGTGTCTAATCCTGGACAAAAGCTGAATTGGATCAGACCCAGGTGATCTTGAGGGGTGGTTGGATCAGACCCAGGTGGTCTTGAGAGGTGGTTGGATCAAACCCAGGTGATCTTGAGGGGTGGTTGGGTTTATTCAGTTAAATCAAATCCCATCTGATCTGTCATAAAGGATCCACGGGGATGTTGTGTTCAAAGGCAGCACGAATAAGCATATCATTCTAACAGGTCATCTATCATGGCTCTGAAGCCATGCTAGTGCACACACACACACACACATACATACACACACACATATGCTCTTTTTATCTCTCACTCACTTATGCGCACATACACACACACACACACACGCACTGCCACACAATCACACACAGGCACACGCACATGCACACGCACACGCACACACACGACACACACACACCTGCAGGCACAGAGAGAAAGTAAGACAAAGATAGAAACCATCTGCTACTACATGTGTTTAAACACCACCGCTGGCCATGGTTATTATAACCAGGCAGACTGTCCCTCTAAGCTGCTTATAGTACATTTCCTACAGAGGGGAAGAGGGATGAGGGACATGGCTCAGAGAAGAGAGAGGGAAGTATAGAGTCAAGCCAGTTGTCTGCCAAACAGACACACACACACCTACTGTATGTACACAAACACACACACTGTTGTTAACCACAGTCTACCTTGCATTCAGAAAATATTGAGAACCTTAATTTTCCTCAAATTTTGTTACATTGCAGACTTATACTAAAATGGTTTAAATTAAGTTCCCCCTCATCAATCTACACTCAATACCCTGTGCTTTTTGCCAAAGCACATCTCTGGCAACAAAGTGACCTATCATTGATCTGTGTCTGCATTAATGTAACGTTGTGCCTGGTCTCTGATCTGTGCATCTCTCTCTCTCTCTCTCTCTCTCTCTCTCTCTCCCTCTCTCTCTCTATCTCTTCTGTCCTACAGGGAAACCAGGGAAGGCCGGGGCCTCCAGGACCAGTAGGTCCCCAAGGAGTCAGTATCCAGGGTCCAAAGGTAAACCTTCCTATTCACTGAAATACTCGCATATCCACAAGCATACATGTAAATTTAAGTTTAAAGGTAAAAAAAACACTAGACACACACAACACATGAACATGTTAGGATTAGCAAGGAAATACGAGTACTTAACTCAGTGTCATGTGTCCCCGACATCTTCACACTTAGCTTAGCTCATGCGCACACACACACACACACACACACACACACACACACACACACACACTCACACTCACACACACACACTCACACACTCACTCACTCACTCACTCACTCACTCACTCACTCACTCACTCACTCACTCACTCACACATTTACTCTCTTCCTTGTTGTTGTGGGTGCTCTTAGGGGGAACCAGGATCTCAGGGGATAACGGGGCCGAGGGGCCCCCCAGGAGAGGGGCTCCACGGGGCCAAGGTAAGCGATGACCTCACTCACAGCATCCTATAGACCTTCTCCTGTAAGATTCCCCTTTGAATTCATCCAATTCCTCTCTCTCTCATCCAATTCCTCTCTATCTCATTCCTCTCTCTCTCTCTCCCCTCCTATCTCTCAGGGAGATCGCGGTTCCCACGGGGAGAGAGGACTTAAGGGCATCAAAGGAGACTTTGGGGATCCTGGCGTTCCTGGCGAATCAGTGAGCAGCTCCATACATCATATTACACACAATGGCATGCTATATGTTGTAACTGATAGCACATACAGTGCATTAGGAAAGTATTCAGACGCTTTCAAGTTTTCCACATTTTGTTTAGTTTCAAACTTGTCTTACAGTGGATTCAATTAATTTATTCATCTAATCAATATACACACAATACTCCACAATGTCAAAGCAAAGTGTTTTGTTCATTTAAAAGAAAAAAAATGCTGCAATGTCCCATTCTATCCCATCCCATAAGTATTCTGACCCTTCACTAAGTACTCAGAACCTTCGGCAGTAATGGTAGCCTTTTGTCAGCGTTCCGAATGCACAGTATGGCTATAGATATCCTTCAGACAGAGCACACTGACCAGGGGAGTTTCGGTAAATATGATGCTACATGGCATACTACATAGTATGCCATTCCATAGTATGGACAGGACCCTGCTAAGGGTTCAATACTTTTAGTTTTCTGTAAATGTAGGTCACCTTCTAAAAGTTTGTTTTTTTGCATTTCCCTCACTGCAACCGTATGTTTCTTTTAGTTCCAGTTGGTCAAGGAGAATGTCATGTTCTGTTTCATAATCACCCCTGTCATGTCACTGAACATTATGTATATATGTATGTTTGTATGTGTGTGTGTGTGTGTGTGTGTTTGTGTGTTTGTGTGTGTGTGTGTGTGTGTGTGTGTGTGTGTGTGTGTGTGTGTGTGTGTGTGTGTGTGTGTGTGTGTGTGTGTGTTTCTCTGTGTCTTAGGGGAGACCAGGTGTGAAAGGAGAAGTAGGCCTCACGGTAAATGTACCCACTTGAATGTTAATGTAGACATACATATATGGTGGCTGTCTTTACTGTTGTTATACGTCTGGTACGTACACAATCAGATAATATACTTGCATACATCCAGTGTTGTACATGATGGAGGTAATATCTAAATGTCTGACGATATGCAATCTGATTCACATCCAAAACAGAGAGAAGATGTCATCAAATTGATCAAGGAGATTTGTGGTAACCATTAAAACACTCACACATCAGCCCTTTAAACTTTACATTTTTTTCCCCCCATAGCTGATTGTTGGCTCACGGATCTGAGAGATTGTTTGTCTTTTATTGGCGGCCATCTTTCTCTACAGGCTGTGGCGTCAAGTGCAAGAACGTTCCCATGGAGCTTGTGTTTGTCATCGACAGCTCGGAGAGTGTGGGTCCTGACCATTACAACATCGTGAAGAACTTTGTGGCGGCGCTGGTGGATCGTGTGACCATCGGTCATAACGCCACACGCGTGGGCTTGGTCCTCTACAGCCATGAGGTCCGTTAGTTTCATTTATTGATCCCAAGAGGAAAATCATTCAGTTAATCTATTTTACAGATGCACCATGGTTACGTGGTTAGATAGTAACCAACTAGCCACACTTTTTATAGTTTTACATTTGCTCCACAGCTAGAAGGTTGGTTAGTTACTTTACTGTTTTTGGTGAAAAAATATCTTTCCCTGCCAACACCCTTTCGATTTAAAGTATATGTCAGCCAGCAGCATTGAACCAACTAGAATGCGTTTCGTGAACGAACTGCGAGAGTGTGCTTGCTCTGTTGCGGCCATGACAGAGAGAACAAGTGCCTTAGAATTGGGGCAGGTGTCAGCCGTGTGCGCCTGCCACACACACTCTCCCTGCTGGATGAGCATGCACAAATTAGTATGCACGAGTGAGTATGCATGAGTGAGTATGCATGACTGAGTATGCATGAGTGAGTAAACATGAGTGAGCATGCATGAGTGAGTATGCATGAGTGAGTATGCACGAGTGAGTAAACATGAGTGAGTATGCATGAGTGAGTATGCATGAGTGAGTAAACAAGAGTGAGTATGCATGAGTGAGTATGCATGAGGTGAGTATGCATGAGTGAGTAAACATGAGTGAGTATGCATGAGTGAGTAAACATGAGTGAGTATGCATGAGTGAGTGTGCATGAGTGAGTATGCACGAGGGAGTAAACATGAGTGAGTATGCATGAGTGAGTATGCATGAGTGAGTATGCACGAGTGAGTAAACATGAGTATGCACGAGTGAGTAAACATGAGTATGCATGAGTGAGTAAACATGAGTAAGTATGCACGAGTGAGTATGCATGAGTGAGTATGCACGAGTGAGTAAACATGAGTGAGTATGCATGAGTGAGTAGAGCCCTGGTATGGAAGGTGTCTCTTAATATTCCTAGTTATACAGTTGAATAGAGAGGGACAGAGAGAGAAGAGGAGCCTTGGGACCTTGGCGCAGGTGTCAGTGAAGCACAGGTGCAAGCCAGTTTAATGACCCTATTATGATGTCATAATGCCACAGAGTTCTGCCATGCAAGTCTATGGGGAAAAAAGGTGATGGAAAAAGAGGAATAAAAAAAGAGTGGCAAGGAGTACCGCCACAAAAAGATATAGCAGGGTGCACCGGTTCGGGCCGGACGTTTCGGTGTTTGAACGGCGTCTGTACCTCGAACGGGCGAGGCCTGATTCGATGCAAGAAAAACGGGAAGAATAAATAACGAAGAACAATAGTGTGCTCCCCTTCGGAATTAGAAGGTTTTTTTTACAACTTTTTACTTATTAATCACATATTTCTCAACTGCAGGTCAAAACTGAATTCGAACTGACAACCTACACAAATAAGCAGGATGTGAAGCAGGCGGTCCGTAACATGCCCTACATGGGCGAGGGCACCCACACGGGCAGCGCCATCCGCATGGCCATACGGGCATTCAACAGCGCTCGACCCAGCGTGCGGAAGGTGGCGGTGGTCATCACAGACGGGCAGACGGACAAGCGTGACCCCGTCAAGCTGGACATCGCTGTGCGGGAAGCACACGCCATTAACATAGAGATGTACGCGCTGGGCATCGTGAATGCCAGTGACCCAACGCAGGCGGAGTTCCTGCACGAGCTCTACCTCATCGCCTCCGATCCCGACAGCGAACACACCTACCTCATAGACGACTTCAACACGCTGCCAGGTAAACACTCTACCTCCCTGCCCAAACAAACTCAAAATCCATGTAGAGGTGCAGTCCGTGATTCGAATCCACTAGACGTTTTGTCAAATTCAGCTAACTGCTCATGGTCCTGCATCTGTGTGTACTTCGTGTGCGGAAGTTCGTGGTCGAAAGCCTTCCCAGTATTGCCAGAGAGATTGAGGTGATTTAGCAGACGCTTTTATCCAAAGCGATTTACAAGGAATTTTGCATTTATACATCAAGAGCAGTTTAGGGGTTCACACTTACACTTAGTAAGGAGGAGTGGGGAATCGAACTGCAACCTTGCAATTACTAAACGACTCCTCTACCTTAAGTCTGCTGTCTCCGTCTCTCATCACAAGATCCCTGCAATGGTGTTCTCAACAACGTTGATGACGTCAGATACTAAAAAAATATGAGTTATGAGAATATGAGAAATGTTTACTCAAACAAATACATTCCAATACAATTAAAACGTCTTCACTTGCTCAGAAAACTTATACATTTGAAGTTGGGTCAACTAAATACCAGGTTTTAAGTACTGAATACATAATGTTAATAATAAGTAAGTAGAACTGTTTGGGTTTACAGTGTAGTTTCTGACACCACACACTGATCCAGTAGTTGCTGGGTGTTTGAGTTCCTTGGTATTTGCTCAAACTTGTTGAGGCAATTAAAGTTAGCCTTCAGGCAAACATTATTTTTACATACCCATTATTTCTAATCTTTTTAACGTCATAGTTTGACAACCGCCAATTCTGTGGTTTTAGTTCAAGTACATCAGCTTCTTAAGGCTCCAACATTAGTTTCAGCAGTTGCGTTTTTCACCTGTTGTTATCTTATAATGCTGGCCTAAAACAATACATGTATTCTGTTTTGCTTCTACCTACCATTTATTTCCTGTTAACAGTATGAAATCTGTTTGACCTTCTAGCTCTGGAAAGTAAACTGGTCAACCAGTTCTGTGAGGACGATTCTGGTGCTCTGATCTACAACCGTGTCAGTGGCTACCTTAACGGCTTCAATGGTTACAACGGTAACAATGGTTACAACGGTCACAATGGCCAACGCAATCTCATCCCTAACACCGATGGCTATGGAAACAACAACAGACAAACACTGAACGGGAGAACACCACTGACGCCCACTGACACACACTCTGGAACACATAGAGACACACACACATCGTCACACTCTGGAACACATAGTGGCACACACACCTCACCACACTCTGGGACCCATAGTGGCACACACACGAGGACCCATTCTGGAACACTTAGCGTTACACACACAGGGACACACTCAACATCACACTCTGGCACACACACAGGTACACACACTGGAACACACTCAGGTCGGGACCGCACACACACTGCTGTCATTGGAGGAAGAACAGAGGTCAGTCTAACTTTTTTGGAGTCCAGTACTAAATTATGTCAGTTTTTTATATTACTTTGTCCAACACTTGTTTGTGTTGTGTGTGTGTGTCTCATTGTGTGCGAGTGCGTGTCTGTGTCTGTGTCTGTGTCTGTGTGTCTCATTGTGTGCGAGTGCATGTCTGTGTCTGTGTCTGTGTCTGTGTGTCTCATCGTGTGCGAGTGCGTGTCTGTGACTGTGTCTGTGTCTGTGTCTGTGTCTGTGTCTGTGTCTGTGTCTGTGTCTGTGTCTGTGTCTGTGTCTGTGTCTGTGTCTGTGTCTGTGTCTGTGTCTGTGTCTGTGTCTGTGTCTGTGTCTGTGTGCGTGTGTCTATGTCTGTGTCTGTGTCTGTGTGCGTGTGTCTGTGTCTGTGTCTGTGTCTGTGTCTGTGTCTGTGTCTGTGTCTGTGTCTGTGTCTGTGTCTGTGTCTGTGTCTGTGTCTGTGTCTGTGTCTGTGTCTGTGTGGGTGTACATGTGTGTACAACAGCATGGTGGTGGTGCCACTGGAGACACACACACTTTGACCCACCCCCATGACAACAGGACATCTGTCAACAGGACGTCCACGTCCTCTGTTACATACGTCCCTGCTCCTCAACCCCCTTTCCCTGAAGGTACACACTCTCAATATTTCAGCCTCTAATCCAACAAATGATCATCTATATTTTGTCTATATGTGTCTGTATGTCTTCACAATTCTATGTTTCCTGTACTGTGATCTTGTGATCATGTTTACATACAGTATATCCATGCTCTCAATTAGTGCTACAGTATATCCCTGATCTCCATTAGTGATACAGTATAGCCATGCTCTCCATTAGTGATGCAGTATATCCCTGATCTCCATTAGTGATACAGTATATCCCTGATCTCCATTAGTGATACAGTATATCCCTGATCTCCATTAGTGATACAGTATATCCATGATCTCCATTAGTGGCTGTTGTTGTTTCAGCAATGAGTGGACGCTGTGAACTGTAATACGGTACTTCCTGTCTCTCCGTAATAGAGATAGTACCTCTGGACCCCCGCTGTGGGCTGCAGCTGGACCCAGGCTCGTGCCGTGAGTACATCATCCGCTGGTACTATGAACGGCAGGCCAACGCCTGCGCCCAGTTCTGGTACGGAGGATGTGAAGGAAACCGCAACCGCTTCGACACGGAGGAGGAGTGCAAGAAGACCTGCGTGGGCAGGAGAGCAGGTGCACATGTCACACACATTAACCCCCCCCCCCACACACACACACGTATGCGTTTAGACCCCCAGACATGCACATCTCACTCTCTGTCTTTCTCTCTCACACACACACACAGACAAATACACACACACACGTATAGACCCCCAGGCATGCACATCTCACTCTCTGTCTTTCTCTCTCACACACACACACAGACAAATACACACACACACGTATAGACCCCCAGGCATGCACATCTCACTCTCTGTCTTTTTTTTTACACACACACATACGCCAAAAATCTTCATATTCATGAGTTTATTCTTTCTGCTTATTTCTGTAGATGGTTAACGCAGAGGCGCCGGAGCGCCTGAACACCTCATGTGTCCTGCACCTCGTCCTACCACCCCAGCCCCCCCCCCCCCCCCCATACTGCACCTCTTCCTCCCCTGGTGTTCTGCACACTGCACACCAACGCCTCCAACAGCCCAGCTGTGTTAAGCCAGTCCTAAGCCAAATGTGTCTTGTGTATATGCTGTATTTGCCAAGTCAGGTCACTTATAGGCTAGTAAAGACAGTCATGCCTGACTTTCGTATCCAAACTGTACTTTCTGATGTGTTTTTATATTTTTTTATACGATATCTCTTCTCACTGGAGTCTGGTTTGAACTGAGTTGGACCGAGTTACTGTGATCATTCAGTGATTCCTGTTTTGGTGTCTGTATTCTTCTTCAAGCCAGTTAAGTTAATGAATAGCACACACACACACACACACACACACACACACACACACACACACACACACACACACACACACACACACACACACACACACACACACACACACACACATACACACACACACACACACACACACACACACACACACATACATACATACATACATACATACATACATACACACACACACACACACTGTGTGGCATGGTGTTGCTTGCAGAGGGGGGTAATTATGTGTGTGTGTGTGTGTGTGTGTGTGTGTGTGTGATTTATATGTATGTGTGTTAAATCATTTATTCAAGCACTTATTGAGAATTTGCATATAAGAGTGACATAGTAATGATGGGAAGGATGTTTAACAAGCACCACACCGAATGCTGTACTCACACTGACATAAGGACACCTACATCCGCATCCACACATCTATCCTGTCAGCAAGCATATGCACATAAAGGCCTCGCCTCAGACCGTCTCTCAGTATCTGTGAATCTAACAGCACTGCTCAGATTTATAATGGAATTGTATTTTATTGAGAGGTTTACAATAAAAATAAGACACCGTGCTCCCGAGGGAGGGAGGGTGGTCTTGTACCTGTGTATGTGTTTTACAATGTGTTTTCAGCCCTATGTTCATAAATAAAATGTCGGTTTAAATTTTTGTAATTGTGTTTTGACTTCATTTCAAAGGTAAATGGGATGGTGACACTGGGTGTTTAAATGGTTTGCGAGATAGTTTGAATTATAAGTTGCATTTAGCACAATACCTGTATTATGTGCTGCTTTGTTTAATAAAATGTGTTTAGTGAATGTACTCTATCTATGTTCATGTTTGATTGCAAATGTGTTCAAACATAAAGTGGGTCAAGTGACAACAGTTGTCACTGTACTTACTAGTATGTCCTTTGGTGAAGAACAGTGATGTAGCGCCACCTTGTGGCTAAACTCCCAGTTGCAATAATATATTTCTAAAAAAAAAGTTGCACTGTGTTCCTCACTATTCAGCCGCCTCCTTGGCGCAGTAGGCAGCGCGTCAGTCTCATAATCTGAAGGTCGTGAGTTCGAGCCTCACAGGGGGCAGAGCGGGATACCCTTTTCCCCATGCAATAATTAGCTGGATTCATGAAGTGCCCTTGAGCAAGACACCTAAACCCCGATCACTACTCCCCTGGCGCAACCAAAGGCAGCTCACTGCTCCGTGTAAGTGTTACTTCACTTCACTGTGTTTGTGTCACTTCCCTGGATAGGTCAAATGCAGAGGTGGATTTCAGAGTGTGTGTGTCTACACCACCTCTGCCGTAGAGTCACTTTCACATATTCCTGGATAAGACTTGTCAGCTAACTTACTGTGTGATGTGTGAATCTCCCCCATGATTAGTAAAGTTCTAGTTGCACCTGAAAATTAAGCCGATAATCCAAGAGATCCATATTACAGTATATACCATGATGTTTATCATGATATTATGTGCCTGAAGTATTTTGACAGTGGACTGGACTGAACTATTGTGCAGGTGATTATGTACACAAGGAAATTATGCCAACATGTTTTGCAGAGAACAGCGACTTGACTGGGAAGCAACACTCGGTTTAGACCAGCAAGATGTATTCAATTGGTAATTGGGCTAACTGAAGGCAATTGAACCTAACCATTTTCAAAGAGGTGCTAAATCATTTGAAATTTGTGCAAACTGTAGGCAAATGTACTTGTCATTTACAAGAATGTTCTAAAGCAATTGCAATTTGATAAAGGAATGAGACATTCCAATCTGTTGTGAACAAGTGCCCAGTGGTTTGGAGGTTTGCACGTGTTGTTTTGAGAATGTCATTTCTGTTTCGTGAAATGATCCAAAGCAATGGAGAAAAACCGTAAAGCAGCAATACGGAGTTCTGTTCCAAAACAAGCAAGCTTACTACCTAAGTTATGCAAAAACCTTGCAAACGCCTCCATAAGCCCAGTTGACACTGGTAGAAGCTTGCCAACACACTAACACTTTTTGTCAGTAAAGCTGTCAATGTCATGCTGTGAAAGCTTTTCTTTTGTTCCAGAACTAGGGCATATTCTGGATGGCTAATTGGGAAGACACAGGTGTTTACCTGTCCTTCACATGACCATATGTTATCAAAATGAATTTGAGGATGGTATCAAAACTAGTTGCCTATAAATCATACCTCAAAAAGTGTCAAATTGTTGCATGTTACTTTAAGTTCCCCTACACCCCAACGACCATGCCAGTGCATGGCTGAAACTCACAAGATGGCCCATTTCAGCAAGCTGTGTATCATTTATCTGGACTGAAACCCTCCACCTTCTAAGCTCTTGTTCTAATAATGTACAAGAACGTTGCATGTGGCTGGCAATCGACTGTGTCTTGTTTTGCAATCATGATCAGAGGTATCGGAAATTATGAATTAATCGACTGTGTCTTGTTCTGCAATCATGATCAGAGGTATCGGAAATTATGAATTAAAATGTGCATACTTTATGTATTTCGAGTTTGGGGCACTTTGTTGGGTCAGTGGACTTCATGTTGCGGTGGGTCTTCATGATTCCAGGTAATAGGATATTGCATCAAAAAAAGGGTATCCCGCTGTGCCCCCTGTGAGGCTCGAACTCACGACCTTCAGATTATGAGACTGACGCGCTGCCTACTGCGCCAAGGAGGCGGCTGAACTAAGAAAACACATTGCAAGATTTTTTGATATATAAATTGCAACTCGGAGTTTAGCCACAAGGTGGCGCTACATCATTGTTCTTCATCAAAGGACATACTAGTAAGTACAGTGAGTGACAACTGTTATCACTTGACCCACTTTAAGTATGAACACATTTGCAATCAAACATGAACATAGATAGAGTTATGTATCTTAATTAAATATGAAAAGTAAATATGAGTAAAATGTCAGTAAACTATCGATTAAATACGTGAAATGTTAGCAATATATACGTGGCTTGTATATTGGCAGTTATATTTAGTCAATCACACTACAGTGGAAAAAAACATGTATAAAGCTGTGTTCTTTGAGTCTTGAACAGGTTAACGTTACATCTGATGGACTCTGTTTTAAGATCTGAAACTCATCAGAAAACATTTACATATTTTGAATGTTGTCAAAATAACTTCTGCCAATGTCCTCGGTACATTTTCAGCAATCCACTGTATAACAAAATGCAAACATGAATGAGCCCAATGAATGGCTCTTCTGAATAGTCAAATAGCAATGTGTTCCTGGTGTTCTCAGCCGCCTCCTTGGCGCAGTAGGCAGCGCGTCAGTCTCATAATCTGAAGGTCGTGAGTTCGAGCCTCACAGGGGGCAGAGCGGAATACCCTTTTTCCGATGCAATATCCAATTACCTGGAATCATGAAGACCCAAAGCAACATAAAGCACACTGGCAGACCCAACAAAGTATGGAGAACCAAACCTCGAAAAACATATTATGCATAGTATGCATATTTAAATTCACCATTTCTGATACCTCTTTTGTCATGATTGCGCACTGTCGATGTATTGCCAGTCACATGCAATGTTGTCGTAAATTATTAGAACAAGAGCTTGGAGAAGGTGGAGGGTTTCAGTCGAGATAAATTATACACCGCTTGCTGAAATGGGCCTTCATGTGAGTTTCAGCCACCGGCATTCAGGCTGCATGTGTGTAATGAGGGGAGGGACATGAGGGGGAGTGCCTGATGCAATATAGTCCTACTCCACGGACGACAAGAATTGTAGCGAAAGTCAGTTCACGTTGAGCAGAGGGGATCCTCATTTCGCACAGTAGCATAATTACCGAGAGATAGTGTGCCGGCGTTCATCGGCTCATTCTTGTTTCATACCTTGCACTGTTAGCTTTTTCCCTCGGAACCTACACGATGTCGAATGCAAACTGGAAACCATTCATCTTTGGAGGATTAGCTTCGGTTACGGCTGAGTGTGGTGAGTTAGAGTTAGACAAAGGTACAGTGATGACCTCTGTTTTAAGATCTGAAACTCATCTAATTGAAACGCATATTGTTGTGTTGCAGGCACGTTCCCGATTGACTTGACGAAAACCCGGCTACAAGTTCAGGGTCAAGTCTGCGATAGCAAATACAAAGAAATCCGCTACAGGGGGATGTTGCACGCTATGGGCAGAATATGCAAGGAGGAAGGTCTTCTTGCTCTATATTCTGGGTAACAGAAATACATCCTTTAATGTACAATGCCTAAATCACATGTGGCGTTAGTGTTACCGCCCAAAGATGTTGAAATTGGGGGTAATTTTCATAATAGAGCCCAAACTGTTGAAAGCCGGTTAGCTATGCTAGCAAAGTTAGGCTAACCACTCATTATATTGGCCTACTGTAAATCGGGGTGATGCATGGTTTTCTGTGATTCAAGTTAATTCGGTTTACTTTTTTTGTAGAATTGCTCCAGCAATGTTGCGACAAGCATCCTATGGCACGATTAAGATCGGTACATATCAGAGTTTCAAAAGGCTTCTGGTTGACAGTCCTGATGGTGAGTAATTGCATTAATCAGATTCTCTGCAATTAATCCGTACACTGTAGGAGTAAATGCCGAGAGGCTTTTAGTTTACATTGTTGCAACGGTTCTATAATCTGGCCCAAACCAAATCCCAGGGGTCAAATGTGAAATCCAAAATCACCTGCTGTGAACTGTTTTGCATGCTCTTTCTCAATGGCACCGTTTTCCCCAAGATGTTTCAGTAAGGAAATAGGGAGATGGTGTGTAGGAATTTCTAGGGTGGCCTAAAGACCACTTCAGTTGGTGAACTTTTCTTCTGCCAGTTCTAGAAATTTTAACATGGCCACTATATGTTTACATCCTTACTTTGCACCAAAACTCCAAAACTGATGTTCTTCAAGTATTTGTTTGTGCATTAGGATCGGTTTCCTGCATGTAGAATGCCAGCCTGAACGTGTTTTTGTAGCTGTTGGTGCCTGCTGTAATAACCTGCAAAGTGATTCTCTGCTGCTATGAGTAGACATATTCACATTTTTGTCTTTTGTGTGTGTGTGTGTGTGTGTTTCCTGTTTCTCCCTGTCTCTTTCTCCTGCAGATGAAACTCTGCTGACTAACGTAGCGTGTGGAGTCGTTTCCGGTGTCATCTCGTCCTCCATTGCCAACCCCACCGATGTCCTCAAGGTACGCACTCATACCCATCATTCCCACACCTACTGCATCTTAGCCAAGCTAGTGGGAAAAGAAGAGGCAGGCAGATCATTCATACATAGAATCGAGGAAATGCTCCAGACTGACATCACATTGGCACACACACACACACACACACACACACACACACACACAGAGAGTTGTAACACATGTAGGTTTCAGAGTGCAGAGAGGGAGATGGTAAAGAAAGATAGGAATGCAAATATCAAGGTCATAGATTATATTGAGGATCTTAATCTACTCATATGGCTCCTATTAATAGAATGACGGGATGACTGTGACATATTTGCATCGAAAGGGGTGGCCAGGCTGGCAATCTGAATGTAGGTGTGATTCATTGTAAGCCATGTGTAGTAGAACTTTGGACACAAGTGTAAGGTGAGCATAATCTTGTATAAATATCGGAAGTTGTAATGGTGGAGAACAATGGTCACAGCGATCACGTGGCGAGCAGCGGTCTTACTATAGGGAGAGTGAAGATCATTTACATTTTACCTTTACATTTAGTCATTTAGCAGACGCTTTTGTCCAAAGCAACGTACAAGGGAGAGAACAATCAAGCTAAGAGCAATAAAACCTGGTGTAACAATAAATACCGCTTTTTTTCCAGAAATAGAAAACGACATAGAAAGAAAAAGAAGTGCGGGACTGTCACTGCTTAAGTGCAAGTTAAGCCAAGGTGCCAGTTAGGAAGGGAGGTGCTCTCTGAAGAGTTGGGTCTTCAAGAGCTTCTTGAAGGTAGAGAGGGACGCCCCTGCTCTGTTAGTGATCAACAAGTTGGTACACAATTTCAAAAACGACATTTTACTGTAGCTAGACATCAGAGGGATGTCAGAGAAAGGAAGAAGAAGAACAGCTTGACGCAAAATAGCAGCATAACTAAGGGTTGGCGCACACTTGTCCAACACCATTATTAGGGTGGTCTGAAGCTGACTATACCAACTACAGCATGCACACCAGTCACAGAGAGGCACCAGCAAAGTACCGGACCTCTGCACAGCTTTCCTATACTATGGGGAATAATGAAGTTTATAATTAAGAGGAAAGTTTCAAGTCTAGACTTTAAAGTAGGGAGGGTGTCCAATTCTCTGACAGAGGAAGGACTATTATTTCAATGGACTTGATGTCAAAAGGCTTGATGGTCTCCTACTATGCATCTGCTAGTTTTGACACCTGTGGGACAGTCTGCATTCTAATATTGAAAAGTTCTTGATGGGCAGTTTGCGGGTAGTCAATGCCTAAAGTAGTCAGCAGCCAAGCCGTTCAAGGCTTTGTATGCTAGTGCGTGTATTTTGTAATTTGATTCTAGTAAGTGTGAGCTTTTTATCAGCTGGAGGTTCTTTAGTGAGCTGTTACTGCATTCAGATAGTGAAGCATTGCAGCAGTAGTGTCAATGATTACACCAAGGTCCTTAGCGTTTTTTGTTTTTACAACCGTGTTTCTAAAGGATAGTTAACACTGAAAGTTAGACCTCATCTTTCATGGTAAGCAAAGGGAACTCTGACCTTAATGGAACTCCAAGGTTATCTGTGTGAGGCAGAGTGTGCTTCCATGGATTGGGGGTTGGCCTTTAGAGGGGGAACAGTCTGATACTTATTTGGTAGCTAATTTTAGCGTGTTCTTTTCACGACCCAGTAGTAGTAATTATATGAAAAGGTCTTACTGATCTTGGCTTGGCTAACTCCATGTTGTGTTAAAGTTATAGTAATATTGGCTTAAACTTTAGCTGAAATACAAACTTTTTTTGATGAGGCTTGGGCGTGTAAGTGCATTAAGAGAGTAGGAGATATCTTAAACAGTATATTTGGCTGGAGATGCTTGTGGTTTAGATTTTGTATGAGTGTGTTCATGTGGTTCGTTACTGCTCTTTACTAGAATAAAGACTGATTGCTGTATCAACCACAAGAAACACCTGCAGTATCAATTTTTTCATACCTTCCTGACATTTCAATGGGGTATACAGTATATAACGGCATTTTTTTTTTTGTGTAGAAGCTGAGCTGCTGTTGCAGTGTAGCATGTGCGACATTGTATAGCTATTTACTTCCTACTTAGAGAAGCCATGTTAGTTAAAAAAAAAAAAAACATACCTTCAAGATTCTCTGAATACCTCTGTATTCTGTAAAACCTTTATTTTCCGTTGTCCTAGTTACTATTTAGGGTTCTGTAAATATACAAATTACGGTCTTAATAGCCATGCAGACATAAAGTCTGAGGATGTCTTGTTAGAGTTTTAGATGCTAGTTAAGTATGAATACTCTGCAGGGGTGAGTGAGTGAGTGCATCTTGGTAAAGTGGCCAGTGCTAAGGGGTATGCTTATCCTTTAAGAGCTGGCCGGTTAGGTGGAGTACCACCACTTCTGAGAAGTTCCGACAAGCATAAGAGATAATGCCAGTTTGGGAACCAGAGGGTTACTGGAGCTCCCTATTTCCTGATCACGATAGCTGGTTGGTCATAGAAAGTGTTTTATTTACCTATTTAAGTTGTATTTACCTAGTTCATTCTCTTGACCAGGCTGTAGTGGTCGGTTCTGTAATGTAAGCAGTGAAACAGGTGTGCTTGAGTAGGCCCCAGAAAGCTTAGTGCTTTGTAGGAGAAGATAACGTCGTAACTCTGTTTGCATTGTGTTTACAACCGACCCACGATCCTCACCGTATACATGCACTCAGCATCCTGAATGGGATGATATGATATGATACAAGTCTGAATGTGTAACCTATTTGTTTGAAGACTCAATCTTTAGCCCTTGTGACTGACTCTGTCTGGGTGTTTGTGTTTTTGTTTTGTTGTTTAGATACGGATGCAGGCTCAAGGAAATGTCATTCAGGGCAGCATGATAGGGAACTTCATCAACATCTATCAACAGGAGGGAACAAGGGGCTTGTGGAAGGTAAGCAACGTGGCATCTCTCTTCGTGCCGCTCTTTTAAAACTTAGAGGATGGCTAAAATTTGGTAACACTTAAGTATTTTTTTTTAACACTAGAGACTTAATGAACTTTAATAAATGGACAGGTAACACTTTTTTGCCTTGATCTGGGTAAGTGGTGTAGCTTATTGTACACAATCAATGAAGAGTCAACTCATTTTGAAAATTGTTGTGTTGTGTGCTCATGTGTAAGGGCTGCATAATCTGTTATGTGCTGTACAGGGGTTGGCAAGCCTCTGCTGCTGTTGAGCAATCACAATTTGCATGTTCTTGCAGAAATGCATCTCTAGTTTTTGATGATTCATCAAGAGGCTGTTTTTGTGGTTCCCCCCACCTACACACACACACACACACACACACACACACGCATGCAACTCCAAACCTGCCCTATTCTCATACTTTAGGACGGCTCTAGACAGCTTTGCGATTGACATGTTTACCTGCCAGGTGATCAACCAGGTCATAACCAGTTGATGGGTCTGACTGTGTTCCTCAATGACTGCTTTGCTTTGGCCTGGGGTGTGTGTTGGGGGTTGACAAGCTGAAATATAGAGACGGGAGGCAACAATGGACAAACACTCTCTCTCACACACACACACACTGCAAACACACTCACACGCACACTGTCTTACTCTCAGACAAACACACACACACACAAATACACATTCCATTTCAGCCCCTTCTCTCTCCTCCAAACACAACCTTCTGGGCTGGGCTGTTCGGTGCAGTGCGTTTACTTACTAATGTTTTTTAATCAAAAGTGAAGGTGCTGTCTGAAGAAACTGCACTAAGCCCTATTTTCTTTTTTTTCAGGGGGTGTCCCTCACTGCCCAGAGAGCTGCCATTGTGGTGGGCGTCGAGCTTCCTGTGTATGACATCACCAAGAAGCACCTGATTCTCTCTGGCCACATGGGCGACACGGTGTACACGCACTTCCTGTGAGTACCACTTCTACATGCATGCAAGTTCTCGTGAGATTTACACAGCAGCAAATTAGTTTCATCTTTAATGTCATTGGAACGGAGTAACGGTACAAAGCCAATGACCTGTAGACGTGCAGGTGCAGGCACTGATAGACCCCACCATTAAGCAGCTTTGCAACAAACAAACGCTAGTCTGGCGAAAAGTAACCTTTTCAATGTAAACAAGTTCCTTTGTCAGGCAACTTATAAATGTAATGTTGGGCTATAACAAGTAAAATGGATAATATGGTTAACTGAGAGAGTGGCATGCACGTTTAAAAGCCCTGGTTCTGTAAAGTGCGTGTGTGCGTGTGCATGTGTGTGTGCTCTCAGGGGGTTCAGGCCCTGCGCTCTGTAAAGCACCTGACTGGACTGGCTAAAGCGCCTTTATTGGACTGGCATTATATTGGCTATATAAATCAAATTTAATTTAATTGAGTATACCTGCTCCTTAACTCTTTCATGGGTCACAGCAAAGACAGAGAAGCCTATTGAACATGAGCTTTGCAGAAAGTTACTTCTGTACTAGTAGGCCTAGTGCAAGGATTTACAGGATTTATTGTTTACAGCACATACTCATTTTTTACACATATAAAAATTACCCTTATCTCTTCCTACATTCCCCAAAGCATGCAGTTGCCTTTGTTTTAAGGGTGACGTTAGCTCAATCAGCATGTCCTTTGCTCATGCTGTGTTTGAGGTTTGAGGCTTGCCAACATTTACAAATGGGTGAAAAAAATGGTGATTTAGTTGTTTTGCTTCTTTGTTTGGGTGTTGCCTGCTAAACTCATGTAATGATGCCGTCCTGGGTATTAGTTTGGAAGAAAATGGAGGGGAAAATAGGATTAACACAAGAGTTTTATGGCGTCAGAAGCTGATGATTGGGTCATGGATACATGTGCCAGATTCACACATTAATTATATTTTCTCTTGAAGTCTGCCAGAACGTGTGTAGTATTCCACTGCGGAACACTGCTTCACAGTTATATATACACGACAACCATCATAGCCCCTTTAGAATGGAGCCCAGCCACACACATGCTCTAGCCAATCTTCATAACATCAGTAGATGATGTTTGACCGAAAGAGGCTATTTGGAGGGTGGTGTTTGGGAGACTGATTTCTGTGAGGCCCCAGAACAGTAATGTAATAGGGTTGGCTTGTTGATGCACGATCCTAGTGCCGCTCACGAGGGAAAACTGTCTGACTTTTCCTGTTAGTTCACATGCCTACCAGGAGTTGTAAGAACAGCAACAGCCCTGAGACATGCACTTGACCTTTGGCACAATAAACCTCAATCATTTTGTTTTTCTCTTTCCTCCTGTGCCTTAAGAAATAATCAGATGTCTTTGGCATATTGAAACATGAAATGTAGGGTTTGGGTGAATATTGTGGTTTTGAGGATTTGTGTTCAAATGTGCTGTGGGAACTGTACCGTTGCTAAGAAGTGGGTTGGTTGGGTGATACTGATTTACTTGCAGGCATTTTTGTGGTGAGGATGTGAACTTTCATCTGAATCATTTAAATGCTGCTCTGGTGCCAGAAGCTTCCATTACCTGTCAGCGATGTCAATCTCCTGAAAGGATTTAACAGTAGCAAAACTAACTAGACTAAACACATAGACATCAATTGGACCAAGTTGGATCCATCTAGGCTTTGAAGTTGTCGGCTAATTTGTTTTTGTTAGCACTCCTTCGTGTTTGATTAGCCTTTGCCTTTCCTATGAAGGAGAGCCTCTTTTGTGGTCTTTTGTGCAGCACTATGTCATTAGGTAGGAGAGCGAGAGAAGACATTAATCTAGTGATTTTTTTTTTTTTTTTTTTTTTTTTATTATTATTATTTTTTTGTTCCGAAGATTGATATTTCACTGTTGACGTTTGATTATTCAGATGGTTCTGTGATTGTTGATTATTTAGCTGGTTCTGCGACTGTTCTGAAGGTTGATTGTTGTGATTGTGTTTTGTGTCTCTTCAGGTCCAGTTTCGCATGTGGTCTAGCGGGAGCGCTGACGTCCAACCCCATCGATGTGGTGCGCACGCGCATGATGAACCAGCGGGTGGTGCTGGATGGCACGTGTGGGGGCTACAAGACCACACTGGACTGCCTGCTGCAGGTAAGCACCTAGCAACCAGACCAAGCCAACTAGTTCAGCTCTGTGTCGGTCTGATCAGGGATGGTGGCGTCAGACCTGGCAGTGGATCACACTAGAAATAACGAAGAGGCGCTGGCAGAGCGTAACGCAACGCTCAGAAAATAATAGTTCAATTAGTTAAACCAAGAATAGTCTCTCTCAAAATTCTGCTCAGTTCAAAAGGATAGTCTCTCGATCATTAAACAATTCAGGAAAGGCTCTCCTGAGTCTGCTGACCTCCAGGCTGAAGGGATTCCATGCTATGCTGCAGCTCAGAAAGCGTGTGGAGCTGTATTTGTGTATTTGATAATTGATCATAACGTTTCCCCTTGGTTGAGAGTGTGTTGCTTGTTTCCTGCAGACGTGGCGATCAGAAGGTTTCCTGGCTCTCTACAAGGGCTTCTTCCCCAACTGGCTGAGACTTGGGCCCTGGAACATCATTGTATCCTTCTTCTCTCTTTGTGTGTGTGTGTGTGTGTGTGTGTGTGTGTGTGTGTGTGTGTGTGTGTGTGTGTGTAAGTCAAGTCTTTTATTGTCAGATACACAGAACAACAGAGTCGGACTGGGCACTGAAATTCTTAGGACAGGACACCATACCACGCTACCATAACATAACAAGATGTGTGTGTGTGTGTGCTCAAGCTTACCGTGTGCCCTCACTAAGCTAATGACATGGCTGATTAGTTCACTTCCTGTGTGTAACAGGTTTAGCTCACATCCTGTGCTGTTAGCGGTATAAGCTGCACCCCTCACATAAATAACCAGACCTGCTAACGCTTATCGGCTGTTCAGCATGTAAACATTGTCTCATGTTACCATGGAAATAGTGTATTTAACCTACTACACCTATATCCTGGCCTATACATCTCACATGGTCTGTATTTCCATTGGTGGGGTCCTGGCGAAGTCATTACATCATAATTACATAACAGACCCTCGGCCTTCTGAGAGGCCCCACATCAGCAGCTGAGACGAGAGGTTCAGTTGAGCTGCTAACAATGGCAGCACATTCCCGCCGAAGGATAGATTAGCTCTGATGGACTTGTGTAAGAGCGAGACCCAGGATCAGTTGAGAGAGAGGGAGGGCGGTTTATTTGAGTAAGGTTTAGTGACCCCCATGAAGGAATTCAAGGGGGGAGTACAGCAATGCTTACAGAAAGGATTAACCTTCACTTATACCCTCTCCTGCACTTTGTGTGTGTGTGTGTGTGTGTGTGTGTATAGGGGCTACTGTAAACACTCTTGAGACAGTGTGTTGTACTTGTGCAGTAAAAAAATCGACATGGTCTGTTAGGCTTAGGATTCCTGGAATAGCTTTAAAGACTGATAAGGACGTGTGTGTGTGTGTGTGTGTGTGTGTGTTCTGGTGTTCAAGGTGACTCCATACTGTACAGACTATGGAGCTGGTTCTTGATATGAACTTCAAAAACATGACCAGGATTTCTTCTTAGACGGTCTTTCCTGGAGAAATATGTTACTTCATAACACCAGGGTTTCCTGATGTGTGTTGGATGATGATGTCATCTCTGTTTGCCAGCTAACAGGATAAAAGTAATTGGTATTTTACAACTAATTCTGTCATTCTTAATATTTCACTGGTGTTCTAACTGAAAACACAGACCCTCCTTTCCCCGCTAGATATGATGCTATATCTATCCCATGTTGGACATTGCCAGAAGAAAAAGCTAGGATTCCTAGGATGAGATGTGCTTCTTTTTAAAGTCATAGAAGTGGCTACACAAGTGCAACGACTTGAATCAGCAGTCAGGGGAAGTGCAGTCTCTCATAGATGCGTATTACAAAAAAACTTTCCTCGATGTGTTCAGCTGCTGCTTTTGACCATAGTGACTTACAGCACAGGGAAAGGAGACTTTTTATCTTTATGCTGATTTCTGAAAGCTTTCGGGTTTGGCACAGATCGGGGGGAATCTAGCTTTGTCAGGTCATCTACAGAAACACTGCATTCATTGACATAGAAAACTGTTCATTTCTAAAACCACAGCTAACATTGGGAAGTGTGTTCCATGACATCCCTTCAACGTGCATGTTTACGTGATACTTTTTAAATAAATTAATTAATGTTTACTTTCACAAACAAAGTCCCTAAACATAAACACATGCTGTTTTTTTTGCCATAATCCATTGAAGTATAACCTGTGATGATGTGTAGTATGTACCGTGCTTAAACAGTGCCCGCTTCCCTAGTCGTGTGTTGCACCTTAACCCTGCCCTCTTCAGTTCTTCATCACCTACGAGCAGCTGAAGAAGATCGACGTGTAAGAACCCTCTGCGGTGTGAGGAAGAGGAGGAGACGAGGAAGAGTGGTACTCAGACGGCTCCCCAAACCGTACCGAGCGGAGAACCCAACGTCTCACCGAACCGTACCGAGAGGTCAACCCGGGCTGTGTTGATTGACAGGTAGCCAGATGCCATCTCATGCCAGTCGGGCCCGTACTCGCCCGCCTGCCCGCCCCTCCAACCATAGCTGTCAGACGTGCGTCACCACCCTACTTAAGCTACCCAGGCTGGGGGGTATATATAACTCATCACAGTACCCCCCCCCCCAAAAGTGGTTGCTTGCTCCAGCATTGTTGGCATTCTGCCCTAGATACCCCAGGCGTCTGTGCCTCGTCCACCGTGCTGTCCGCGCCTGCGCACTAAGGTCATGGTAGAACATGAGCTTCCAGAGCCGTTATTTCTGGAGGCAGCTCCGCTGAAGCGTTTAATTGGCAGCTTCCTGTCGCGGGAGGAAGGCGTCCTACTGGGGTTCCATGTGGTTGTCAGGTGACGCCTGATAAAGTTCTAGATAAGGATGAAAGATATGGTATGAGTACAAACACACAGGATTTTTTAAGATGCACCGTTAAAACTGTAACGGAGAATGTGTTGTTGACATGTTGACACAAGGTCGAGTCGGCTAGACCTTTTTGCCCACCCCCACTCATTTAGGAATGAGGTGGCTGTTGAGCTTGGCCACCATCTTTAAATGTCAAGAAATTAATTTGCCATTTGTGGTTTAGCACAGCACACTGGATGCAAAGAGTTTTTTTCATGTTTGTTTTCTTTGTTTCATTGTTTGTTGTCAACAAAAGTGTCACTCTGTAAACAGCCTTCAAAGTCAGACTACATATATGTTTTGTTAATTTCCACTCAAACATTTTCAGCACCAATCCTTAAATTCACACAAATCATCCACCACATGTCTAGAAGTGAATGTCAATGTGCTTTTGTCTTCTGTTAAGATGAGTTTCACACACTTTCACCTTTCTGAGTTGCATTTAGGTATTAAGTTGTTTTGGTGTTTGAAGCGCTACTAGATTATTACTTTAATTTTTTTTTAGACACAAGCGGGTCACTTAAGGAGCCCTCTGTCACGCAGCTGTATGTGTCTTTGTTGTCTGACGAGAAGTTGGTCATAAAATATTGACCTTAGGACCACAGACGGAGAGACAGACAGTACATTAGTATTGAACTGTAGAACCTCTGGAAAGCACATGGCACTTTTTTTTTCACAATGACATCACATGTTTCGGTGGGTGTATCTTATAACTAAGGGTTGTGTGTGTGTGTGTCCTGTATCTGTCTGTCTGTCTGTCTGTCTGTCATAAACCTTACAAGAACTGTGTGTGCCCCAGCCCTGCTGTACCACGAGGGTGTTTATTTTGAGTAACGTTACATAAGCAGCAGAGAAGAGAAGGGCAGAGGCCTAATAGGCTTGCTCTGCCACCCTTCTTACTTACTACAGCGCGACTCAAATGTCACAGGACTCTGGGTACTTCATGTACAGATCCTTCTTGTCCAGTGATAAAGTGTACTGCAGTCATAAGACCCCAGTAGTACTGACCAGTGACCATTTTAAAGATGACCAAAGATGTGAAAGAGTATTCCTGGATGTGTATTTATTGGTTACACATTTAGAAAGAGTTATGAATCTATGTGCTTGTATCATGCCAAGTTAAAATATTGCTCTGAATAAATTATTACTGTAATCCACTTGTGCCTGTTTTGCGTGAATTTGTTTCAAATGTATTAAATAAAAATACCAGCGAAACCTAAACACCAACATGCAGACCAATATTGCAATCGTATTTGTGTGTCCGTTACGTTTACGTTTTGAAGGCCCGAACGGCAGATCTTCATGGCAGTTAAGTAACCTATTGTGTAGGTCTGAAGCATCGCCTGTACACAACGTTTAACATCCAGTAGCAGAGGTCCAAACAGTGACACCAAACCCTCCCTTCCGCGGGTTTAGTTTTTCACATATTCATTCTTCTTGCATCGACAGGAATCCTGCCACTTAGCTACTGAGTTACACATCCGCAAACAATGAAATCCACAATAGCAATTCATTTAATAGCTTGATGGGACGAATCGAGCAGCGTTAGTTGATGTCTCAGCTATAGCGTTTCATGAAATGAGCTAACCAGGGTCCCTCCTCTAGGACTTCAAATCTAGAACAAGCTTGTTTGTTTCGAATGACAATTTCTCACACAATGATTTATGAATAATTCAACTCTCGTGTGAAGTAATTGTTCTTCTATTTTGCTGAGGAGTCCCAGTTTTCCATATAAAGGCTGTTTTTTTTTCCATCGCGCTTCGGCTACCCAGGGGAAGACGAAAAGCTGTTGTCATGAACCCTCTGTGATTCCTTTTGAAATTTATGCTTGGGGATTTATTAGTGTTTGGAGTCTGATTTTTCACTGCACTGAGATATACCATATTGTTTTCTGTGTTGCTTATACATTATTAAGATCTTTTTGAAATAAAATGTTTCTGAAGTCGTAAAAACAGACTCAGCAGTCCAGCAGTTCTTTCTTTGACACCCTGGGGTATCTTGGTCCCACAAAAAATAATACAATGATTAAATGTGTTTCTAGCTCCCATGAAATTGCATTATTGTGAGTAAAGGCCTCATGGCAATGAATAGACAGGTTGAATAAACGGCTTTTAAACTGGAAGAGGGCCTGGCATGGATAGAATGTTGTTTAAGTGTTTTCAATGACCATAGGCCTATCATAGCTGTTTCCCTCCAGTAGGCTAATGATGTTTACCAGCAACATAAAAAAAACAATAGGCTTAGGCTACTCTTAAAATAACTTTAGGCTATTATAGATTGCCCTAATGTTGTTAGGCTATATAGGCCTATGTAACGGAGTTGAAAAATCCGTGTAACTGTATAATGAGTTTCGCCATAATTCTGCAGTTGTAGGCTACATAATGTTGGTGTTTCTCTTCGATTGAGTTTGAAAAATAATTTGAGCAGTGGGGCACACATGTAACACACTCTATTGATTTGTAAGGCAGTATTTGACATATGTTCATGACAGAGCATGAGGTTCTAGGCCTTTATAAACCCCTTCTCACCGATGTAATGCCCAAAATATGACAGCCAATTACCAAACAACCAAACTGATCAAAAGGCCATCACTACTTGCTCTTAGGCTACGTGGGTGTAGAGGTTAGTATGGAGCGATGCGCACACAATGGGGCCTCAAAGTTCTAAGAAAAGTGTTTGATCCACATTACAAAGGGTTGAAAGCAGAAGATGAATTAGTGTACAGTCATGAGCTAATTACCGATTCCAGTCGTGACTGTTCAACCGCTGGGCCAAGCTCTCGAGAGATGGACTGCCTCAAAGGAAATTTCTGAGCTACATTTGGCGTGTCGGTTTACGGACAGTAGGGGGCGATATATGTCTTCACTTATTCGCGAGGTAGTCTCGGTTGATTTCCCCATATTGAAAGTCCTTCAGGCGCACATCTCTTTATCCGAATGAGGGCCTCCGTGTTAGATAAGATATAAATATTTGAGAGCCAAAGAGCTATGCGCTGCTGGAAATCTGTTGCCCTTAGGCGGCGATTGGTCTTACCAGACACATCCACCTTGATTTTCTGTTAAATCTTTCAATTAACAGGTTGTATGGCTAATTAGGGGACTCTCCCTTGCTCTTGGCTTCCATCTTTGTCTCCGTTATACTCTTTCACAAACGTATTATCAAGCACTTCGTCATGTTTTGCATGGAAATGTCACTAATTTAAAATATTGGATTGAAACGAGACATAGGTCTACACATTACATTAATAGAACATGTTTTTCTCTTTTTTGATAGTTTTGTCATGGAAACAGCATCTAATTTTCAAGGTGTACATTTTGCTGGTCACTTCGCAGAGGGTCCCAGAGAATTTCGCTATGGTGGACTTTAATACCACTGCACTCAGCAATACCCACCTGACATGTTCACAGTATCAGATTTACTCCACTTATACACTTGCATGATCTTTTGCCCCGTACACTGGTCTTGTTCCTTAGCTTTTAGAGCTTTCAGATGGCCTCAGACATCAGTCTCAGGGGGCAAAACCCACAGAAATGTTTTGTTCTTAAAGGTGGATCTTTGGTAGCTCAGGAGACCTACATATGATCTCATTATTGTTTCAATTTAATATCAATTTCATTACTGTTTCAATTTAAAATCAATTTCATTTTTTATTTCAATTTTTTTTAATGATATTTCTCCTCAAAAATTATTTTAGGAGAAACCTTTATAGGAAGAAATTAGATGAGGCACTTAACTGTTGACATCTACCATAAATGACCAAAAAAACCTCTCCAAGACAGCTTTGAACAGTCTTGTTGCATAGTGAACTTTATTGTGCATCGTCCCTAAATAACAAGGTTGTTTGGAAAGAGAAACAGAAGAGTTAATGTTGATATGTCTAAATATTAAGTCAAAACTGCATGATTTGCAACTCCAGCAGCAGTAGATTTGAGCCTTAATCTCACTTTTAATGTCATTGTTGTCTAGGAGAAACTAAGGAGATCTCTCTTTAAATTTTCTTTTCTTATGGGCGTGCTATCCTAACTCCAACTCCATCTAGCCCATATCCGTACATCAAGGTCACATCAGGGTCACTACAGGGCCGCGATGGGATCACACCAGGGTTGCATTGAGGTCACATCAGGGCCATGTCAGGGCCGCATCAGGGCCATGTCAGGAGCCGCATCAAGGTCACATCAGGGTCACATCAGGGCTGCGATGGGATCACATCAGGGTCACATCATGGCCGCGATGGGGCCACATCAGGAGCCGCACCAAGGTCACATCCGGGCCATGTCAGAGTCACATCAGGAGCCGCATCAAGGTCACATCAGGATCACACCAAGGCCACGTCCGAGTCGCTTCAGGATCTTTTCATAGAAAAATGGGACCGATGGATTCCTGAAGAGCAAGACAAGGAGGAGCAGCTAAGGAGAGTAAGTGTGAGTATCAGCCTGAGACCTCTTACCATTTTCACATGAATGGAGCCCTCCATGGCCACTGAGACACACATAGAGGGATGTCCTGAGCCATCACCTCTGAGAAGAGGAACAGAGAGGGAGGGGCAGTAGAACTAGGTGAAAGTGGAGGGCACTTAACGAAGAACAAGGGTGACCTTTCTTTAGGCCATCGGTGCACTGCTCTTCCTCCTCTTTTGCAGTGGAGAGTCAGAGTGTTTTATGTTGTTTTTTTTCCCTTTCTCTCTCTCCGCATGAACTTGGCTAAAGGGAAATGAGTAAGTCATTATGTTATTATCAAGGGACGAGGGATAGGGGGTCCCCATCTATATTTAACTTCCTGTGCCCTTGTGCCACCTCCTGGAAGACAGCGGCCTTTGAGAAACACAGATAACCCACAATGCATCTGGCTCTTGCCCGGGTCTGGCCCGGATTTTGCATGGATCCATCAGACTCTCTGATGTCTGTGACTTCATGTCTGTGACTGCACTGCATGTCTGTGACTGCACTATATGTTTGTCACTGCATGTCTGTGACTGTGACTGCACTATGTGTCTGTGACTGCACTATGTGTCTGTGACTGCACTATGTGTCTGTGACTGCATGTCTGTGACTGCAGGTCTGTGACTGCATTACTGTGACTGCATGTCTGTGACTGCACGTCTGTGGCCGCATGTCTGTGGCTGCATGTCTGTGTCTGTGACTGTGACTGCATGTCTGTGACTGCATGACTGTGACTGCATTATGTGTCTGTGACTGCTTATCTGTGACTGCATGTTGGTAACTGTGACTGCATTATGTGTCTGTGACTGCAGGTCTGTGACTGTGACTGCATGTCTGTGACTGTGACTGCATGTATGTGTCTGCATGCCTGTGACTGCATGACTGTGACTGCATGACTGTGACTGCATGACTGTGTCTGTGACTGCATTATGGTAACTGTGACTGCATTTCTGTGACTGTGACCGCATGTCTGTGTCTGTGACTGCATGTCTGTGTCTGTGACTGCATATTTGTGACTGCATGTCTGTGTCTGTGACTACACTGTGTGTCTGTGACAGCATGACTGTGACTGTGATTGCACTGTGTGTCTGTGACTGCATGTCTGTGTCTGTAACTGCATTATGTGACTGTATGTTTGTGACTGCATGTCTGTGACTGCACTCTGTGTCTGTGACTGCATGTCTGTGTCTGTAACTGCATTATGTGACTGCATGTTTGTGACTGCATGTCTGTGACTGCACTCTGTGTCTGAAAATGCATGTCTGTGACTGCAGTGCTGGTGGACATTGACATTTCACAATCACATTTAATAGATGGTTTCTTTGTGTCTCCACTCAACTGGTATTATTAGTTCAAACCAGTGGGCAGTACATTGGAAGACAAATAGTGCATGCTATAGTTACAAGTCACTGAAGCTCACTTTTAAAACGAGAAAGTTCTCGATTTGACCTTAGGAGCCATGTGAAGGGCACTGACAACAGAATTTCAGCCGCAGTTTACAACATTGTTCTGACTGCAGCCTCACTGGAAATCACAGCGAAAGCCCTTGACGAGGTGATAGTTGTCTGAATGCTTTCCATCTCTGCTACCTCTCAACACAAACACACACACAACATATATATACACACACAAACACACACACACACACACACACAACACACATAAACACACACACACTCACACAGACAAACACAACACATAAACACACACACACAAACACACACACAACATATATAAACACACACACACAAACAGAGCACTTGCGTTTACGATGGCATCAGGCTGGTGTTTGACGGATAAGGTTAGCCAGTTAACCTTGAGCACGGCTGAGCGTGCAGACATCAGCTTGAATTACAGGGGGGGGTGACGGGGGCGACATGGGTGGGACAAGCAGCGGCACTCTCCTGGCTGACAGGAAGCTGTTTTCGCTCGAGGGGGAGGGGGGGGGGGGGGGGGGTGGGCGGGTGTAGCGTGATTCAGCTGAAAGCGTTTGTCCTCTGCCATCTCAGAGCTCTTCCAGTAGTGCACTACCTCAGCTCAGAGGCGGTGCCAGAAACTGAAGGACCCCTGTAAAATCTCAACCTGCCCTAAATAGGTCTAAATAACAAATCTACACTTTCCGGCATGTTCCTTTTCCGGCACCCCATCCCATGGCTAAACACTCCATATAGACAACATTCATTCTTCGAGATTTGATCCCATTATCCATCATAAGAACCCAGCATGGCTGTGATATAAGGACATGTTAATGATCTGGTCAATGGTATTAATGCTAATCACCCAGGACAGGCTCAGTATGGTCACCAAAGTGGATGTAACACATTTCCCCCGATTGAATGGAGGCCGGGGCAGGATCACTGCAACCGCACTCTTAATTAGATGAAAATAAATGTGCCTTCCAGTTGCACAACAGTCATTCTGCGCGACATGCTGAACTGATTGCGACTGGTTTTTTTTTTAAATGATGTTAACACTCATTTCCCTCTCTCTATTGTACCCCGCGTTCTGTCATCCTCGAGAGGCGCGCAGTGAAACAGAGCAGTCCATCGTGTTCAGCACAGCAGCTGAAGATGATCAAATTAAGCGATGACAGCACTGGCTGATCCAGATTACATTTTCATATTCTGGTCACAAGATGTTTGTCACATGATTGGAGAGAGTATGACTGAACCGTTTTTCTGTCGGATTTCGATGTAATAGTATTAGCGTCCCATGCCTTACAGTTAGACATGGATCTCATTTCAAGGATTTCTCATCTGATCTGTTTTGAAAAGGACAACCATCTAAGCAACGTAGGGTGTGATGAGCTACCTTGTGTTGAATTCGGTTAAAATACTGAAAGGCTGAGTAAAGGACATGGACATTCTGAGGAATGTAATTAGGAAAAGTGTCATCCACATCTTAGGCCTTTCATAAACTCGAAAAAACCATCTCAGTCACATATCTATTTTTGATTTGTCGGTATAGTAGCAATATGAAAATTGGCACGCTGCCTCAAGTGGCTGTCGTATTGTGCATTTCAATGGCACCACAGTGCATTTTTATTGCTAAGTTATTACTGAATGAACTATACAACCCTGCAAGCTATATGTTATATTTTGTCATCCCTTGGGTTTCAATTCACTCATCCCCACGAGGCATACCATCACAACAAGACTTTAAGCAGTTCAAGACTGTGTTTGTGTGGCGGCGACCAAGGACTTGACTTCTTCACATTTTCAGCAGACACAACAAAGCCCCTTTGAGTCGTAATGGCCGGTTACAGCTGCTCTGAGCCGCAGTTTCAGAAAGAGGCCTTGCACAGACACTTTTCGCCAGGCCATTAAGCATTTAAAATAATACACTTCATAGAAATATATTGTGCTTCTATGCAGCTGGACTTGGACGTATGTGGCCAGATGTCCTGTACATCAGGCTGTAATTGGCAAAGAGGTCAGGGCATGGTTCAGATTGGCAATCCAATTTACGGTCAGAAATCCCCGGGCAATCTATACCCGCTGATGGAAACCTAACTAATAACCTGACTTATATTTAGGGTATCTGAGAATAGCATGGAGCCAAATCCAAGGCCCCTGGACAAAAGGCTTACTGTCAGTGACCCCCAGGACGCCTTGGGCCATTTCTCTCTGAGACAAATAAATGCAAAAAGAAAAAGAAATTGGCATGGGGATGGAGGAAGAAGAAGAAGAAGAAGAAGAAGAAGAAGAAAGACGAAAGATACCACCACACAAAACACTAAGAGGCTTATTGAGTTAACAGCCCAAGGGTGTCCCCCCCCCAAACACACACACAAACCCCACCACCTCCTTTTAAAAAAAGATATGAGAGGCAGCCTGTCTTTACTGAGGCAACACAAATGTCACTGATGCCAGCGGAGGCTGTGCAGTGAGCAGGGAAGGCAAGGGACTGCCTGATAGGAGGCCCGGTAGCAGGGAAGTGTACAGTGGGGTAGATAAGGTCTGGATCTGTCTCAGGCTGTCCGGATCCTGGCAGATTGGCCAGATGAGGACCGCATTCGGGCCGCAGCTGTTCAAGAGTTCAAGAGCACACACACACACACACTCACACACCAACACGCACACACACTCACTCACAAAATCACATGCCACACACACTCTCACACACACACACAAACACACTCACAAACACACATGCACGCACACATGCACGCACACACACACACACACACACGTGTGATCAATGGTGTGAAGAAGATTTTGAGGTCACAAGGGGATGCTCGTTTCTCACTGAGCAATTTCCTGGAACGCCCTGCAGGCCTTCTCCGCTCCCTTCCAACATCCACCACCACTCCCTAGCAATCTGGAGCCTGAGAGGAGCGGCATTCATATGCACACTCATGAACTAACCAGGCCAATCACACACACACACACCCACCCACACACACACCCACCCACACCCACCCCCACACACACACACACACACACACACACACTTACAACCACCCATACATATACATATAAATATAAAAAATGCCACATAAACAGACAATTGCATAGCCACACATCTTTACACATATATACACACACACAGACACAATCATACACGCATGGTTAGTCATTCGCTTTTGTGTAAACAAATAAATGCATAGACACACTGTCACATGCCTATACATTATTACACACACAAACATATCCATAACTTTGTGCTACCCCCATGCCTCATCCCTCGCCCCTCCCCTACCCTAGTGGCTGTGCCAGGCACATGCTAGACCAGTGTCACCATCCATTTCACTTACGCCACAATATTACAGAAATACATCTTCACACTGCACATATCTCTCTCTCAGTTCTGCTCAGCCATACAAAAAAGGGAGGGAAAGAAAGAAAAGAGAGAGAAAGCAGAAAAGCATAAAGTAAGTCAAGTCAGTAAGTAAAATAAGAAAGAAAGAAAGAAAGAAAGAGAGAGAAAAAGCAATGACAGAAGTGTAAGAAAATAAACTGGGAACTTTGTGAAAGTGAATTAGGGCTGGAATGAGGAGTTAATGGAGAGCGATTGGCAATGCATGCATCCCATAAAAGAGAGACTCTGCAAGGACAAGGAGCTCCATTCTTGCCAGCTGAGTGTGTGTGTGTGTGTGTGTGTGTGTGTGTGTGTGTGTGTGTGTGTGTGTGTGTGTGTGTGTGTGTGTGTGTGTGTGTGTGTGTGTGTGTGTGTGTGTCTGTGCGGGCTGGGGGGAAAGACAGAGGCCTTAATAAGGGTCAGACCCCTGCCTTCCCAATGCAATTACTGTACAGCCGCATCTGGCTTCACTGTATCAGTGTGTGGAGAGATGAGGAGAGAGCGAGAAGGAGGGGGAGAGATAGAGGGGGAGAGAGACAGATGAAGGAGAGGGGAAAAGAGGGAGAGGAGAGGGAGAGATAGAGGGAGGAAGAAAGAGGCAGAAGTAGAGACAGACAAAAAGGAAGAGAGACAGGGAGAAAATGATACAGAGAGAAGGAGAGGGAGAGATAGAGGGAAAGGCAGACAGACGGAGGAGAGGGGAGAGATAGAGGGAGGGAGAAAGGGGCAGAAGGAGAGATATAGGGAGGGAGAGAGGGACAGAAGGATAGATAGAGAGGGAGAGAGAGGGGGGGGGCAGACGGAGGAGAGCGGAGGGATGGAGTGAGGGAGAGGGAGAGAGGCAGAAGGAGAGATAGAGAGATGGAGAGAGGGGCAAAAGGAGAGATAGAGAGGGCAAGAGCGAGAAGGAGGGGCAGACAGACGGAGGAGAGGGATGGAGTGAGGGAGAGAGAGACAGAAGGAGAGAGAGGCAGGGAGGAGAAGGACAGAGAAAGGTAGAGAGAGACAGATATGGTGAAAGAGAAAAACAAAGGGATGGAGAGAGGAAGAAAAGGTGACAGACAAAGAAAGGGAAGAAGAGAGAGAAAGAGATGAAAATACCAGATGAAAATAGTAACATAATAAAACCCTACCTTTTTGACCCACTCATACTATACAAAAGTAGGCCAATTTATTTGCTTATTATATACACAGCAATAGCAGTTGAGCTTATCACAATGTATAACCCACTGGTCCCAATATACAGAGTAACTCTACAATCTGTGTCAACAATTCTATAGCTGAAAGTGGTGAAGCTTTATTGCACTCCTCAGTGCACCTTTAACCTTGAATTTACTCTGCAGTAATCCTTTTACTTGTGTTTCCTACAGTGGCGTTCACTGATACTTGGTGGTCAAAGTAACTTATTCTGTATCAAAATAAGTTAACACTGTAATCTTGACACTCCACACCAGTTTATGTTCTGTCACTCTGGACATACCACAGCCCCGTCCTAACTCTGGCTCTGTTCTGTATCGTGCGTGATGTACCTAACTCGAGCCGGGTGGAACTCCATGTGCTCTTTCTCTCTCATTGTGGGATTGTGTTGTTTCTCAATCCGATTGTTTATTGAATCAAGTAATTGAGGTAATGCGAGCCAATTGGATGGGAGAGGATGTGTTTAGTCAAGATGATCACACCGCTAAACTGGCTCCGATGTCACTCAAGCTCCCACCTCCCAGAGAAACCATTAAGAACCTTAGAACCTTTAGAATTTAGAAACCATCAAGAACCTTAGAACCTTAGAACCTGAGTACTTAGACTTTAGAAACCATCAAGAACCTTAATACTTTAGAATTTAGAAACCATCAAGAACCTTAGAACATTAAGAACCTTTTTACTTAAAACACGATTTCGTTCCCCTGTAATTATGTCACATGAAATGACAATAAAAGCTGACTTGGCTTGAAGGACTCTCAAACTGTCCCATACAATGACACTCCGCCTGTTTGCTTTCAGGAGCGCACCATACACACACCTTCGGGTTACCGCCTCAATAAACAGACATTTAAAAATAAAAAAAGGACAGAGTTGTGAGGTGATAAGGAAGTCAGTTGTTTCAATGCATACTTTAAATAAGCACCAAAAGAAATGTAAAACCAAAAACTGTTATTGTTTCTGTATTACAAAGGAATGCTGTTAAACACTTTTCCATGCACTGCCAAAGACTATGTGAAAGATGCCTTGTAACCCGGGTAACGGAAGTGCTAACCTAAATGTATACGTCAAGCCTTGCATGTATGTTAGGAGTATTCAGAATTCCGAACAGACCTTTCCCGTGTCGTCTGAATTCTATGGCCTAATGTTTTGGATTAGTTCAGCTTGAACCTTATGGATCATGAGCCATTATCTCACGCAGGTCAATTTCAAAACCAGCACTCGGGAAACTTGCTTGGGAAACTGTAACAAAGATTGGTCTCCGCTTAATGATACTTGAGATCCTCTACAGATCAGATGGATATCAAACTGTCTCGCACATTGTCCTTGATTTTCACATAAGCTGTGAGAGCAGGGCTTAAACCTTTACCCCGACTCAATATGAAGAGTTTGTTGTCAGACATAACATCAGTTATCACACTCCCCATCTCTCTTGTGTGGTTTGAATCCAAAACAGCCTCTCCATAAGAGAAATAACCATTCATTTTCACGATTACAAACACAAATTTGTTTTGCTATTTGCAGGTAAGAAACGCTTGATAAATTGCGTTATTACTACGATTACATTAAGATAACATAATATTATTAGAAATAAGTGAAACAGAAAATGCATGTTTGCTTATCAGAGATTTGATGGCCTTACCTTTGCATTTTCCATTACACTCGCTTACGTCTCTCCATTAATATTAACGTTGCACCATCAATCCAACACACACAAAAACACAGCAACACCCCTTTGAGGAGCAAGCAGAGGTCAACTGTGTTTGCAGAGAAAACATGGCTGAAAAATGAAAGCCATTAGCCTAATGTAGGTCACGATCACATCCGCGGGACCAGAACGAGTGAAACATGAAGCGTGATTACTATGCGAAAGTCTTTCCCAGAGTTAAACACCACACTGTAGAAGTTACCCTTTGGAATCAATTCCAATCAAAGATTTAAGGATTGATTTGAGCTGACTGCGTTCGGCTGTTCATTAAGAGTCGTTTTATCAAGTTAAAAGTTGACAAGGACGTCACATCGGCTGAATGTGTGAGTGAATTCACAGTTACAGTCATTCAGAGAGAAAGAGGGAGAGAAGGAGTAGAACAAAAAGAAGAGAGCAAGACAGACAAAGAAAAGAAAGATAGAGTTTGAGAGAAGAGAGATAAAGAAAGAGCAAAACGCAGAAGGAAAGAGGGATAGAGAGAGAGACACCGAGAAAGAGGGAGGGAGAGAGAGAAAGGAAGACTCTCATTTACACCTTGATATTTCCCAGGCAACTGCTCTACATGGAAAACTAAACCAATAACGGTGTGCATGGTGAAACAGCCTGAAATACACCACCCAATGGCGTTCAGTCCATCCATTACGGCTCCCCAGGGGCACGTCAGACAGTGCAGCAGCCTGTACATGTACACACACACTCACACAGACACACACACACACACACACACACGTAACATACAACATAAATCTTAGCATTAAACCAAAGCAATGAATCATGAATCTGTCACTGAGAGTCACTGAAGAGAGAGATTCAGGTTGTGCCATGCCCATAGTTGCAACGGAGCACCGTTTTTTAAGGAGAAAGAAAGAAATGAAAAAGACACGCACACATAAAACATGGTCCTTCACATTGTATTTAGCAATTGGTCTTCACTATGAAGGTCACATTGCTTATTCATAATGCTTTGTCAACATTTTATTTCCTGAATGTTTTATTAACAGATTCTTATTAGCAATAGAGTCAAATAGTTCCACAGTTCCAACTGCAGTTAAACAGTTAAGCTAAGCAAGCTACACATCTGGTTTAGTGAGGGACTGTGTGTCTAGGGCCTGGACAGAGGATCAGGCGGAGGTGGTCTGGTGTGTCTATGGGCTTGGACTGAGGATCAGGTGGAGGTGGTCTGGTGTGTCTATGGGCTTGGACAGAGGATCAGGTGGAGGTGGTCTGGTGTGTCTATGGGCTTGGACTGAGGATCAGGTGGAGGTGGTCTGGTGTGTCTATGGGCTTGGACGGAGGATCAGGTGGAGGTGGTCTGGTGTGTCTATGGGCTTGGACTGAGGATCAGGTGGAGGTGGTCTGGTGTGTCTATGGGCTTGGACTGAGGATCAGGTGGAGGTGGTCTGGTGTGTCTATGGGCTTGGACTGAGGATCAGGTGGAGGTGGTCTGGTGTGTCTATGGGCTTGGACAGAGGATCAGGTGGAGGTGGTCTGGTGTGTCTATGGGCTTGGACAGAGGATCAGGTGGAGGTGGTCTGGTGTGTCTATGGGCTTGGACGGAGGATCAGGTGGAGGTGGTCTGGTGTGTCTATGGGCTTGGACAGAGGATCAGGTGGAGGTGGTCTGGTGTGTCTATGGGCTTGGACGGAGGATCAGGTGGAGGTGGTCTGGTGTGTCTATGGGCTTGGACGGAGGATCAGGTGGAGGTGGTCTGGTGTGTCTATGGGCTTGGACAGAGGATCAGGTGGAGGTGGTCTGGTGTGTCTATGGGCTTGGACAGAGGATCAGGTGGAGGTGGTCTGGTGTGTCTATGGGCTTGGACGGAGGATCAGGTGGAGGTGGTCTGGTGTGTCTATGGGCTTGGACAGAGGATCAGGTGGAGGTGGTCTGGTGTGTCTATGGGCTTGGACGGAGGATCAGGTGGAGGTGGTCTGGTGTGTCTATGGGCTTGGACGGAGGATCAGGTGGAGGTGGTCTGGTGTGTCTATGGGCTTGGACGGAGGATCAGGTGGAGGTGGTCTGGTGTGTCTGAGCAGAGCGAGAGGCTCCTCTGTGTGCGCTGGCTCTCTCGTGGCCGCGGCTGCAGCAGGCTATTAGCTGGCTGGATCCTGGCCAGCTCGTTACACGGTGGCGTCCTCCTGACTTGACGCCGCAAATTAAACGCATCCGCTTCGCTCCGCTCTGCTCACCGAACCGTGGCAACCCGCAACAGAACTCGCATTACAGGAATTAGCCATGGCCCTGGATTTGTTTTTGTGCTTCAAGATGACATAGTGTTTTGTTTTTTTCTCTGTTTTTTATTGTTCTAGAAATCTAGAAATGTTTTATATGTCACTGAATGGATAGTGGTCCAGGTCATCAGTCTCTGTTAAACAGGTACAGAGGGTTGATATTTTCTCACCTTCATGATCTCAGTCACTGCCCTGGTTCTACCACAATTTGTTTGTTTTCTGCTTTGAAGATTTGGCACTTCGAGGTTGAAAGCCATAAAAGCATCCATACATGTTCACACACACAAACACAAAGCACACAGACCCAACGCCAACCCCCCAACACAAAAAAACATTTCTACACATTATTGCAAAAGCCATCCCTCTTGAGGGTGCACACATGAGACCGTGCCTATTGCGCAATGTTTCTTCCACTTAACACTGAAGTATTGTGAATGTCACAATCAGCTTGCTGTCATGTAGCCAGACCCTCAACTAAAGGAATATGTGTTTATAGAACTTTCTAGAAAACACACATTCACATTCACACACACCATCACAAGAAAACACACAGCCCTCCCGGCCCCAGGCCCCTGCCCTCAACTAAAGGAATGTGTCTATATACAAATTACCACAGTGAAAAGGGCAAAACCAAGTACTTCTGAATTGAAGGTTTGTTTATACAGAACTGTTCTTTTGGTTCTTTAGAAATGCCATGGCCAAAGGTGCCTGTTCAAGTGTACCCTTCATCACCAGGCTCTGTGGGTGTGCTGGTGGCACAGTTGAAGCCCTGTTCATCTGAGCTCTCTCACAGTAAATTAGTCATTTCCACCCAGAGCATTCTCCCTCTCCCAAGGAAACAACACCTCACCACCTCAACCAGCACAGTCATTCTCTCTTTCTGTCTCCTCCACTCACCCTCTCATTCCCTCACTCCCTGAGTCTCTCTGCTAACTCACTCGATCTCTCTCTCTCTCAGTCTTGTCTGTCTTCCTCTCTCTCCCTCCCTCTCTCTCCTCCCTTTTCCCCCTGTAACTCCCTTTCTCTGGTGCATCAGAGGGCTCCATTGTTATCTTCCCAGCTTGAACCTTGTGGTAATTGGCTATCACACCCTCTGTCACCCCTCTCTTGTGATCCTGTTTCTTCCTCCCTGGTTAATCCCTGAAGAGTGGAGGTCGGGTTGGGTGGAGGGGGAGGGGGGGGGGGGGGGGGTGGGGTGGGGGGGGGCACTTCTCTGAACAATGAGGCCTGTTGAGTGTCAAACCATCCTCTCTAGTCATGTGTGCCGCCTGCCACCTCACCTTGCTTACTTCATTTCTTTTGTCCTACAAGTGCATTTAACCAGCCCCCTTCTTTAACCATATCCATTCACCTCTTTTATTTGTTACCAAATTGAATTGTTACTTTTTAAAAGTCACGTTATCTGCTTTAATCTGCTGGATTGTTAACATGGAGAAATGTGGTATTTGAATCATCTTATGTGAGAGGTCAGATAAATGCAGATATGTTAATGGAAGGTTATTATGGTGTTGCAGTGAGTGCAGATTTGGTGTAACTGCTTTATTTTATTTAGCAGCGAGCAGACAAATGTTCTAGAGAGGGTTGAGTGAAGCCGAAAAAAGTTTTTTTTGTTATCTTATGTGCTCATCAAGGTTTATCCCCCTAACAGTACTGGAAATGACATGACACATTAATAGAGCATACTAGCCCACTTGTTGCACTCGTGGTCTTTTAGGTTAGTCATCCATGAGCAATGGCAATGCCTCACTCATGATGCCGTCGTAAAAGAATCAAGCCTGTTACATGTCACTGTTATGGTACACACTGTCTTAGAAACCCCCCCATACAGACACAAAGACACCCCCCAAACACACATACACTCACACTCTCTCTCACACACACACACACACACACACACAAACACAAACACACACACACACACACACACACACACACACACACACACACACACACACAAACACAGTCACCCACACACACACACACACACACACACAGACACCCAGACAAACACACCCAGATTCTCAGGTGGTTATTTACAGCTTCCTTAGATGAGTCCTGAACAATCGAACAAAGCAAAGGTCTGTCTACGCAGAGGCTCCTTCTGATCCGATAGCAGCCCCAGAAAAGCCGGAAAAGAGAGAAAACCGCTGGAGGCAAGAGCTCACCATCAGACTGGCAACACAAAGACCCACAGTGATACCCCACACAGCCCCCTCTCTCTCTTTCTGTCTCCGCTCTCTCCAAAGAACATGAAGCGACTTGTCCGGTTATTAAAACTCATCCTGGACGCCTCAGACCCGGAGCGCCCCTTCCCGCCGCCCCCCGAGGGAGCGCTGGATGGAGGTGGTCGGCGTCACTGGGGTCAGAGGTCAGATAAGGGAGCCTATTGTGTATTAATGCGTTCAAGGGGCATCTTGGGGGGGGGGGTGAGACTGAAAGACTCCCTCAGTAGTTCCACTGACGTGACTGTCAGGCCAGACACGGCGCCTTGAATATACAGTCCGCGTTACCTGCAGCCGAGATATGCTGAAAGCATTTCCTTTATTCGGCCTGTGAAGGAATGACAATACGATGAGATAATATGTAATATTCATCAGTGTGAGGGCTTGGTATTGTAAGGGTCTGTCCTCAGTGTTCTGTGATGTGAAGACGTTGAGCTCAGCACAGCACCTTTTCCATTTTATCGTTTTCAGCTCTCATGTTTTGGTGCAGATCCCCTGCTGTATTAAGTGGCAGGATATTAACATATTTATACAGTTTTTTCCAAGGCTTAGATACACCACTCTAACATACTCTTACAATCTATTTACTATCTATCAGTTGGTTGGTTTCTGTGACACTGATACAGAGTATCAGTTTGCAAATGCTTATGTGCTATTGAGATGACAGCCCGTATGTCTAATGTCATCTTCGCTGACATGGCAAGCAGTCTGTTGTCGTGTTGACCGTACTGAATATCAAATACAGCCCCTGTCATGTTTGAGCTAAGGGAAGCACACAGGTTAGTGGAAATGAAAGCAGAGCTGCTCAGAGTCTGTTGTGTGTCATGTTATGTTTCAATGGCAGGGTTTAAGGTGTTTGAACTGGCGTTTCACACACACACACAACCACAGCAGAGACAACCCTTCTCAAGCACAGGTGGCACTGCTAACTAAGCTTGCTAGCATGCTAACTCATGTCTTTTGGTAGGGTGACCAGATTTGAGTTTGTGAAAAAGAGGACACTTTGTAGCGGTGGCGTGGTAATGCAATTGACCCTGCCCCCTGCCCCCTGCCCCTTGGCGAAGTTTTAAAATCTTTTTCACATGCAGATGACCTGCCCCCTCCCCCTTGACGAGGTTTCGACATGCAGATGTCATGTGCTCTTGTAAACAATGCAACTACTGGAAGCGGCAAGGTGCTCAGTCAGTGCGGTTACATGATGGCATAAGCCCGATTTCTCTATCCATGGGGAGTTAACTGCGTTATCTCACGGTACATGGCAGTGACAAATCCAGATATTGGCCGTGTCAGTTCAAATCAAATGTGGAATGTTTACAAGCGGGCATCTGCTACCGTTGATTATACAGTAAATGAGTTGTGAAATGAAACAAAAACACATCACAGTTAATGTTGCATTAGTATTGATTGATTCACATCGATATGAATGGATTATATGACTAACAAGTGGTGGAAAAGTAAAATAAAAATATTTGTTCAGTGAGTTAGCGTGTTCTGCCCAAAACAGTCTTAGACAACGTTTCAGTTTCAGTTTCGTTTCAGTATTTCAAATTAAATGAGAGGGAGCACAAGAACAGTGAGCGTCTACCAGTGATTATCATATCATAGACATATATGATGCATGTATATATGTCTATGGGCAGGATCACAAGCATGCGCAAAAGTTGTTGTTGTCCAGTTGTAATCTAGTTTTGAGAGTTACATGCGCGCATTGTCGGATTTCCAGCGTATTCCGATCACTTATCTGGGGGTGTACATCGGATTTCAGTCGGACACAGGAAATCTAGATTTGGGGAGTTACATGAATTGGATCTTCGATTGAACCCCGACTATGCCCGGAAACTGGACACATGTAACCGCACTGGCTCAGTGTTGCCAGATTGAAAATGGCGTATCATACCAAATGTTCAAATAATCGTATTTGAAGGATAATTATCGTGCATCTGGCAACACTGAGAGGGCGGTCGACCAATGGCCAATAGAGTTCTCTCTCCAGTCAGAGCTTGCGCAAGAAGGTGGAACGTAAGGGAGATACCCCTTCCAAAACTTGTAAGGGCGTAAACAGTAATTTGTGAAAGACCCAGAGAAACACAAATATCCCAGGAGGCAAAGTCCCGGACAATCCCTGCCGGACGCATTTTTAGGTCTCGAAAAGAGGACATGTCCGGGTAAAAGAGGAGGTCTGGTCACCCTATCTTTTGGCAATGTTGTGCTTTGAAAGCTTGGCTTTGGCATCTATAGTTAGAATGACAGGCGTGTTTTTCTGTCCTTTACTTGACTATAAAACTATCATTTTAGTCATTCCATCAATATTAATTAGAAGATGATACCAGGACTAGTTGCATGTAAAAACACGCTTCACTGAGTGGCAAATTGTTGCATACTGTCTCTGTGATTGAACCAGAGTGCTGTGATTGAACCAGAAGAGCTGATGAATTGATGGGATAAATCAGCACACCGGTGAGTGAGAGTGTAGGTCTGTGGAGATTAATAGGCCACTATGGTGTTTGGTTTGAGGTTTTGGCCTCCTGTTGATCTTAAGAGACTTTCTCTCTTTTTAGCGCTCTGTCTGTCTGTCTGTCTGTCTGTCTGTCTGTCTGTCTGTCTCTCTGTCTCTCTCTCTCTCTCTCTCTCTCTCTCTCTCTCTCTCTCTCTCTCTCTCTCTCTCTCTCTCTCTCTCTCTCTCTCTCTCTCTCTCTCTCTCTCTCTCTCTCTCTCTCTCTCTCTCTCTCTCTCCATCTCTCTCATGCCTAGTGAAGGCCACGGTGGCCTAGGAGCCAGTTAAGGGACAACACTAAGTACCTTCATGCTTAATTTAATTTCTCCACTAAGCCTGGCCTCTCCATGCCGACGACGAGTCCTGAGGATTATCGCTGATGATAAACATCTTTCTCTCTCTCTTTCTGACTGTCTCTTTCCCTCTCTCTCTCTTTCTCACACACTCTCACTCTACTGAGTCTTTCTCTCTCACTTTTTCTGTGACAGTCTCTTTCTCTATGTTTCTCCACTTCTCTCTCTCTGTCCCCCATGCTCTTTGCTCAACTTTTGTGCAACAGTACTTGAGCCTAAGTTGCAATTCTAAGTTGGCAAAAGGCTTAGAAGCATGAATGCTGTTCCTTTGTGCATTACGATGCCAGATTGTGTAACTGCTACCATTTCATTACTGTTAATTTCTGATTTTAAAGCAGAAAGATCAAAGCCAAGGCTGTGACATTTACACTGGTATCCTTGAAGCCCATGACATTTTGTACGTGTTGGTAGTTTATGAGTGCAAATCAGCTACTTGTTATCTGAATTCTGTGAATATCAGTCAGTGACATAATTACGGTATGAGAGTAGCAGAGAGAGAGAGAGAAAAAGAGAGAGAAAAAGAGAGAGAGAGAGATAGGGGGAGAGAGAGGGAGAGTGAGGGAGAGAAAGAGAGCGAGAGAGAGAAAGAGAGAGAGAGAGAGAAAGAGGAAGGGAGAGAGAGAGAGAGAGAGAGAGAGAGAAAAAGAGAGAGACCTACTTTGGCAAAAAAGCTACCATGTTTTAAAACACTCAATGACAGTTGCACTTTTCCACATACCGTAGCATTAGCAGGGTCATAAACCCAGATCTGTTCTCCACCTACACACCGAAGCTCCAGAAACCTCTGGCAGACACTACAACCGGGGTGGTGCTCAGCAGGGTTTCCAAACCTCCCAACAGACACAGAACAGGGAGTTTATGTGGAACGGCTGCCCAGAACGTCCTCAACAGCACCAGAGCAATTTCATTATTTGTCAACCCTGCAATGATTGAATGGGAGATACTGAGCGTGGATAGGGGAAAAGCGGTGATATGTATCTACTGAAGACATTTGCTTTGGAGCCACTGACTTCCTTGGGTACCCTTAATCAATTTTGAGCATGTACACATGCCCAACACACAACTATATACATGCACACTCAAGCACAGACACACCTCTGCGCACTCAATCACACACACACACACAAAACACACACATCTGGGGCTGACCGTGCTTTGGAATAGGCAGTGAGGTGTTTCCTGGAAAAGCAGGGACAGGGAAATGAAGAACAGGTGGGGATGCTGAGGGTCCCCATGCAGGTTAACTGATTTGTACTCTCCCATGAGCACACTAGAGAATACAGCAATACATTTACTTGACGCCCTTCTGCACAGATAGACCACATGCATACACTAGACATGTACACTACATGAACAATACATACAGTACTGTGCAAAAGTTTTAGGCAGGTGTGAAAAAATGCTATGAACTAAGAATGCTTTGAAAAATGTAAACAATAAATGTTTATTTTGTATCCATTTACATGGTAAGACTGAGCACAGCAACAAGACACAACATAGTTATACTGCATCAGCAGGGTCTCTCCCAGACAAAGATTTCAAAGCAGACAGGGGTTTCAAAATGTGCAGCTCAAACACTTTTGAAGAAGAGTTTGAGGATCGTAGATGCAGTGGTCAGCCAAGGAAACTTAATGCAGCTGATGAAAAACACATCAAGCTTATTTACCTTCGAAATCGGAAGATTTCAAGCAGTGGCATCAGCTCAGAACTGGCAGAAACCAGTGGTACTCGGGTACAGACATTTACTGTCGGGGGAAGTCTGGCCAGAAGTGATCTTCATGGAAGAGTTGCAGCCAAAAAGCTCTACCCCGACAAGGGAACAAGGCCAAGTGACTGAACTAAGCACGAAAACATAGAAACTGGGGTGCAGAAACATGGCAGAAGGTGCTCTGGACTGATGAGTCAAAATTAGAAATATTTGGCTGTAGAAGAAGGCAGTTTGTTTGCCGAAGGGCTGGAGAGAGTTACAATAATGAGAGTCTGCAGGCAACAGTGAATCTTGGTAGAGGTTCCTTTCTAGTTTGGGGCTGCATTTCTGCAAGTGGAGTTTGAGATTTGGTAAGGATGAATGGTGTCCTCAATGCTGAGAAATACAGGCAGATACTAATCCATCATGCAATACGATCAGGGAGGCGTATGATTGGCACCAAATCTATTCTGCAGTAGGAACATAACCCCAAACATACAGCCAATGTCATTAACAACTATCTTCAGCTTAAAGAAGAACAGAAAGTCCTGCAAGTGATGGTATGACCCCCACAGAGCCCTGATCTCCACATCATCGAGTTTGTCTGGGTTTACATGAAGAGACAGAAGAATTTTAGGAAGCCTACATCCACAGAAGATCTGTGGTTAGTTCTCCAAAATGTTTGGAACAATTTCCAGCCGAGTTCCTTCAAAAACTGTGCGCAAGTGTATCTGGAAGAATAGATGCTTTTTTGAAGGCAAAGGGTGGTCACACCAAATATTGATTTAATTTAGAATTTTCTTCTGTTCCTTCACTGCATTTTGTTAATTTATGAAGAATTGATGAAAATAAACTGTTAACACTTCCATTTTTGAAAGCATTCTTAGTTTACAGCATTTTTTCACACCTGCCTAAAACTTTTGCACAGTACTGTACACTAGGCTACACACACGATTACATACTGCAGGCTCCAAACACATACATGCACTAGAATACATCGCTACCCTAGAATAATAAGGTTCTATCTGACATTTTTGTCAAAATTGAGTTATTTACATATTCCTATTCTGGCATAATTTATGAACATTATTTAAGGTGTTTAAAAAAAAAAAAAAAAATTGAGTGTTTTATTCTGAAAAATGTGCCCCATTTGTCAGTTTTGGTATATGCAATGCTAAAACTTTAAACCTCAATATCTCAAAACTGACCTGAACGCAGATAGAACCTTATTATTCTGAGGTAGCGACATGTACAACACATACATGCACTAGACTACATGTACAACACATACATGCACTAGGCTACACCCACAACACATACATACACTAGACTACATGTACAACACATACATACACTAGACTACATGTACAACACATACATGCACTAGGCTACACGCACAACTACAAACTGCAGGCTACATGCACAACACATACATACACTAGACTACATGTACAACACATACATGCACTAGGCTACACGCACAACTACAAACTGCAGGCTACATGCACAACACATACATGCACTAAACTACATGTACAACACGCAATAGTGTACATGTACAACACATACATGCACTAGGCTGCATGAACAGTATGTAGATGCAGCAGGCTACATGCATGTCTCATCCTTGGGTCAAGGAGAGTCAATGAGCAAGTATCATGCTTAATGATAGCCATAATTCCCTTTGGCAACCGGTCATGATCTTGACCGTAAATTATGCACACTTGAATTCTCATCACTGATGTTTAAAGTCCCACTGCTCCTCTTCATGAGGTAAAATAGACCACAGGAGAGATGGACAGACAGAGTTTATAAGACAATAGATTACTCAAATTAAAATAAATACCTAATAATTCCGTCATGTTAGTGAAATTACAACATGCTGACACAATCTCAGTCAAGGATGGGGTTTAACACCCAAAACCCAGTCGAGGCAAAACTGGTAAACATGTCTTAAGATTTAAATTATTAAAAAAAAATTGGGAAAGACTTTGCTGCCGTTATCACCTAACAGCTGGACTTAATAAACACATAAGCAGGGCAACAGAAACATATATCAGTAACATCACTGCTAGTTAAATTGAATTTGTCTGGTTCAATTTCACTGTTACACATCATGTGATCCCTTTATTCCAATGCAGATGTGATTTAAAGTTGCCGGGATAGTGTATCGGTGTACTCAAGGCAAGTGTAAAAGTGTTGACTTCTGTTGGAGAAGTCACATAATGACAGCGTCCACCTCCTCCGTTCGTTGAAGGGCGCTGCTCTACTTGTAGGAGGGGTCGGTAGAAGACTATAATTTCTGAAACTGATGACGCTCGGCGCACAAAACTGTTAAACACTGAAATAGGGGTTTCACAGTGATAGGAGTTGGTTCGCTTTCTACAATCACTTAAAATGAGGAGAGAAATGGAGGAACAATTTATATCGCAATTCATATCCCAATGAAGAGGAACCGTCGTTGGATCATTTGGGGAAACACGCTCTATATGAAGGAATTTGGCGCAACAAGTTCCAAGAAGGATGCCAGAAGTCTGAACTCAAGAAGACCCCTTTTTATTCTGAAATAGAAAAAAGCAACTATTTCCTTTAATACATTTAGTTTTAATGTTCAGTAACCTATGCATAACGTAAATTGTGAACTTTGCAAGGCATCAACAATGTTTTGCAAAAGTTAGCGGAGTGGTATCTTTACATTGTTTTACAAGCTTTGACGTACATTTTCTCACTAGAAAAGACCATTTTCTTTTCCTTCACCAAGGCCCTTTTTTAAAAATGGCAAAGATTAATTTCGGATTGTTTGCATATCTTATCGTGGCGGGTCACTGTCTAGCGGTTTGCGCTCAAGCCAAACCAGATCCACAACTGCGGCAAGTTTCCCACCATGTTCCCTCGGGACCCGCTTCTACCACTGCAAGTCCAAGAGGCAGCAGAAACCCTTTCATGGGTCAAAACATCTCCATTCCTCGGCGGCCTAGACTTCCACCACCTCCAATGTGCACAGGACCAACAGAAATCCGCGACACTTTCAAGTACATCAACACCGTGGTGTCCTGCCTCGTCTTTGTTGTTGGCATAATCGGAAATTCCACGTTGCTGAGAATAATCTACAAGAACAAGTGCATGAGGAACGGACCTAATATCCTAATCGCCAGCCTGGCTCTTGGAGATCTGCTACATATAGTGATTGACATCCCCATCAATGTATACAAGGTGAGCCTTTTAATATTATAATTAAGCCTAGCATTACTGATAAAGCCTTGTCATCACTTTCCTCTATGTAAATACCACCATCATAACCAGTAAAACAACTGCTGGCAACATGATTTAAAACTATAGTTGATTCTCTTTGACTTCTCAAGCGCTTTTCAAGTGGTGTTTTGGTGTCCTTGGTCCACTAATGATATTAATAATTGATAGTTGTCATAATGTTAAAGATTGCGCCCCCTGTTTTTTCTCTCTCATTCTGAGATTGGTTTTGGAACCATATTCTGTGAAATGCTGTCAAGACACTTTTCAAACATGTGTCCTCAATTTGAGCTCCACATCAATTTTCCCATCAAATCCCCCAGTAATGTGTCCACAGAGATGGTGTGTTGTTTTTCAGAGCTGCTTGAGCGCACTGTGGCTGTTTACATAGAGGTTATTTGAGAAAACCATGACTCCTGCTCCATCGTACCACTTTATTCTGCTTTGTTCAAGGATAATTCACATGCTACTGTCAATATGCTTGACATCTTTAAACAATTAAGCGTGTCTCAAAAAGATTTGAATTGACAGACACATGTGTTTCCAATAGCATTGGTAAAGAATCATGAAACGTCCCAAGGCTGCCCTTGCGTTTGACTTTGTTATTTGGGTAATTTGGTTTCTTTATAACCAGGAGCACTAGCTGTGTGCATGGCAGAGTGAGATTGCTGCGTGGATCTAGAGGGCCTAATATCAGTACCGTGAACTGATGAACAAAATAAGCCGCTGGATTTGTGTCCCTCGGGCTATGAGTGGTATTTAACTCTTTGTGTACTGAACTTATGACCTTAAATCCCAAACAGTGGGTCACACTACCCCTTTGAGTGTACAGGGAAACCGATGTTAGGATGCCTACCCTGAAACTGACACGATAAGCATTTGTGTTTCTGACTACTGATTTCTCCCTCAGCTCTTGGCAGAAGACTGGCCATTTGGGGTTGGAGTGTGCAAACTGGTCCCGTTTGTTCAAAAGGCTTCGGTTGGAATTACAGTGTTGAGTTTGTGTGCATTAAGTATTGACAGGTACATTTTTTTTTCATTTTAATCATATTCATAATTAAAATCAAGTTTGTGTCCTTGAAAACGATTACTGCTTTAATTAATGCATGAGCGTGATGTTTATGCTGTCAACGGTTTATACTGTTTAGTGTTAAATTTAAAAAACTCAATGTGACACTCCAAGGCTTTGAGAGCTTTACAATTTTAAAATGCATTGAACAATGCTTGTTGTCAGTTTCAGCTTGTTTAAAGTCATTCCTCTCATGCGTTCTAAAAACAGATTTTCAGCTAAATAATTGGCAATTTAGACATCTTGGAAAGTGTGTTTTTGGATGGAGCCTCTGTGCTTTTTATGCTATGGTTCCCAGTAACAGATGTTTGTAACCTCAGCTCCAACCCCTCTTCACTACTGTGGTAACCCTCTGCAGGTATCGAGCCGTGGCATCCTGGAACCGCATTAAGGGCATCGGTGTACCCAAATGGACTGCAATCGAGATCATACTGATCTGGGTGATGTCAATCACCCTGGCGATTCCAGAGGCCGTGGCCTTTGACATGATCACCATGGACTACAAAGGGGAGCATTTGAGAATCTGTCTGCTGCATCCCATGCAGAAAACACAGTTTATGCGGGTAAGAGTACACTTAACCCCCTAATCGCTTTGCTTTTACAAGCCAAAACAAAGTTCAAAGTTCAAAGTTCTGAACTTAATGTCGAGACAGGTGCTTTATGCTCGTTACCCACTCCCCTTCCCCCCATCTGGTTTATATTTCATACCAATGCCAAATCATTTTCATTATTACTTTGCAGACAAAATAACTCTTTTCTTTAAAATTTTCTTTCTTGAATTTTCTTTAAAATATAGGACAGAGTCCTGCATTGTGGAAACTGTCTAAAAAGTCGAACAATGATTAAAATAGAAATAGACAATGTGTTGCTGAGACAACAGAGATGACACCATGGCTACGGAAGTTTTTTTTTTTTCAGAATGTCACCAAGCTCGAAGTCTACAGTCTATTTCAGCACGAAAACTACTGCTAGCTAGCCAAATGAAAGAAAAATGAAAAGGATTCAGTGCAGCATGGTGTCATATTTTACATCTAAAAACGGAGAATGTGAGAACAGAAGCCTCTCTTAGGCTGAGGGGAACTTCCAGGCTGACTTAAACAATGTGACCAACAAGTTAACAGTTTTAACATAATAGAGTGAAGAATGGGGCCGATTCGTTTTGATGCACCAAGTGTCTTACATTAATGACTGAAATATCTGATATCTGCAGTAACCAAATTTGTTAGGTTGATTTATTCAAGTCTAGTTAACAATTTAAAGAAGGCAAAAAGAAAGCGCTGTTATGATAAATCAGTTTAGCTAACTCAGAAGTAATTACATTAACAAACAGCTGGCTAGTGCTTGCAATGCACACCTGGCCTTTATGTTAGCTTGATAAAGCTAGCTTATTAACAGCTGCAAGAGATAGCCTAACAGGATTCATAGTATTCAATATATAGCCCACTGTGTTTCATGGTGTATTTAATTTAATTTGTATTTTTTATTAACAATTCAAATCACACACCACCCCCCCCTTCAAATTGCACTCTCTATATGCTACGCTATTTATAAAACTTACAAGGCCTCCTTACTTGGATTGCTTGGCTTACCACTGTACACCCATCAGGTATTGAGTTGAGAGTCAGTCCTCTATGCTGAAGTGCCTTTTCAATGTTGCTTTCATGCAGTTAGAGTGATGTTTTTTACTCTTTCTAGTTCTATAAGACGGCTAAAGACTGGTGGCTGTTCAGCGTCTACTTCTGCATGCCACTGGCGTGTACAGCCGTCTTTTACACCCTCATGACCTGCGAGATGCTGCGCAAGAAGAACGGCATGCAGATCGCCCTTAGCGACCAGCTCAAACAGGTCAGTGGACATCATTTCACTCTCAAACACACACACACACACTCACACTCACACTCACACACTCACAGACACAGACACACACACACACACACACACACACACACACACACACACACACACTCACAGACACACACACACAGAGACACCCACACACACACACACACAAACACACACACATACAGACACAACCATACATGATGCACACACATATTTCAGTATCCATTCATTGACTCCAGTATTGGTAGCTTTTGGATCTGATGGAATATTTGGATACCAGCACTAGTGTAATACAGTCCCCACTTGACCTTAAAAACATTTCCAACAGGTCTATGGATGCCATCATCCACACACAAACACACTCGTTTCTGAACCCAGCATTTGTTCTATGCTAATAAGGCATTTGTCCACAGAGACGTGAGGTGGCCAAGACTGTGTTCTGCCTGGTCCTGGTGTTCGCCCTGTGCTGGCTCCCTCTTCACCTCAGCCGCATCCTCAAACTGACCATCTACGACGAGGCAGACCCCAACCGCTGTGAGCTGCTCAGGTAAGGCAGGAATAGTTATGACATTAGAAGGCTACAAGATGATCCAATAATCCAAGATGGTGTCGCACTAGTCGCACTCTGTTGCAGAAGCTCCAGTTAAGTGGTCTTGTGACTTGTGGTCTTGTGGTCTTGTCGGTCAATACGCTCTATACCATAAAACATTACATGCTTAGATGGATACTGGGTGGCTGGACTGACTTCTACTTCCTGGCACTTTTAACTTTTGTTGTGCCGGGTCACATGTAAACGGTTGCCAAGGGGTATTGTTTAACTCGGCGACCAGCTGATAGCGCTCTCGAAGCCCACACCACTGCCTGGAGCACAATCCCAAAACCCAGATAAGTTGAAGAGCAGATGACGGGGGGGCAGGGTTGGTTCCATGCGGAGAGCAAGGAGAAGGAAATATAGATAATTTCTTTTCTTCCCTCGAGTGTCATGGGGAATGCGAGGTCCCTGGTGAATAAGATGGACAAGCTCGGGGCGCTGCCGAGGGCACAGTGGGAAAATCGGGAATGCAGTGTTGTGTGTTTCACTGGGACATGCAGTCAGGAACATATTACGGACTCCTGCTCCGCCGTACCTGGCTTCCAGACTCACAGAAATTCCAGACAGAGCAGTAAGAGGAAAGGAGGGGGGACTGCAGCGCTTGTGAACAACAGATGGTGTGGTCCTGCACACGTTACTATGAAGGAGCTTTTCTTTAGCCCGGACATTGAACTGTTAGTTGTGAGTTTGCGTCCATATCATCTGCAGAGGGAGTTCACACGTGCCATCTTTGTTGCCGTTGACTTTCTGCCATCAGCAGTAGCCGAGGCGGCGTGTGACATTACCATCAGACTACAGACACAACACCCGAATGCCATCATATCAATTTCTGTAGAGTTAAACCATGCTGCTCTCTCTACCAACTACTCAAAGTTTGATGATAAAGCGTTGGATTTACTTTATGCAAATGTAAATGTTTTCAGTTGGAGGCTCCTTCAACTCTGCTGTAATAAGGACCATTAGAGGAAGCCTTCCCTGCCCACCGCAATAGCAGTATATAATGACTCCCCGCTGTGTGACTTATCCTCTGAGTGGCAATGCAAGATGCACATTCTACCTTTAATTTGCACAGTTAGAGCAATATCTCAAATTCTCTTTTTTTATTCTATTCATTTTATCCAGTAGTTTGTAGTTTTCACCTATCTCAGTGACTGTTTTTGTGTAAGTTATGTGTGTTTTGTGATGTCTTTGCCTGGTGTAGATATGAGACTACAATATATAGGTAAGCCTGGTGTAGATATGAGATCACAATAGATCGGTAAGCCTGGTGTAGGTAGGAGCTTGAGATAGACACATGGTCATAGGGTGTGTAAGGGAGCAACATAAAATTTACCCTTCGCATGTGTTCAGATGTGGAAGTGACAAACAAGATTTTACAAGTGACTATTTTACAATGTTTATTTACATTTTTTATTTGTATTTTGTTTCCCACAACCTAAATCGTTTAAATATTTGAAACTAGCAACATTCTCCATTAGTTTCCAACAGGGCAGAGATAGACGCAGATTATGTCTAGTCTGATTTTCAGTCCTGTAAGCCAGGTGTTCCCTTCGAGAGGTATCTGAACAGTCTGCCAGTTTTCCATGGAAAACAGTTTTATGGAAAAGAAGGATAACTGCAGCTGTGTGATGATTTGTCTCATCACAGAAAAACACCCATTTTTCACTCCCCTTGCTATTATAGCACAGCTGAGCCAGCTAGTCAAGTGTAAATAATGTCAATAAGCACTATGTCACAGTCTCAGGGTGCATCAGTACAAATATAATATTCTGTTAACTTGTCAGGTGATATTGATGTCCATGTGTACATTTGTATGTATTTGCCTGCATATTTGCGTGTTAACAAACACAAATGTTATCTACCCCTGTGTAGTTTTTTCCTGGTGCTGGACTACATAGGGATAAACATGGCGTCCATGAATTCCTGCATCAACCCCATTGCTCTTTATATGGTCAGCAAGCGCTTCAAGAGCTGCTTCCGGGTAAAGACCTTTCAGTAGCCCACTGTGTTTATCATTGCTGCTCACTTGAATAAACCATTTGGATAGTTTTGTTATTGGCTATTGCTTAACAGTTTGAATATTTCTAAATGCTAATATTGCTATGCTGGAAGCATTTTCAGAGAAATACCACTTTAAGACACTTTGCCTCTTTATGTCCATCATTTTTATCAGATATATAAAAAAAGATGTAAACTACACATATAAACATATTATTTCCAATACTGAAAGATGAAATATTACTGTAAATATAACAGCATATTTAACATATTTACATTTACATTTTACATTTACATTTACATTTAGTCATTTAGCAGACGCTTTTATCCAAAGCGACTTACAAAGATGCATACACATTTTACATTTACACTGATGGCACACTGCACATCAGGAGCAATTAGGGGTTCAGTGTCTTGCTCAAGGACACTTCGACAGGGAATCGAACTAGCAACCTTCTGATTACTAAACAACTTCTCTACCTTCTGTACCACTGTTTACAAACATTTGAGCTGCATAATCAGGTTTTTCATGTTTCTTTTTTCTTTTTAATGCATAAACTGAAGGTCATGTGATGCTGTGTGTTGTCTTGTGTGTCTTAGTCATGCCTGTGCTGCTGGTGCCTGCCCCCGGAGATGCTCTCCATGGACGACAAGCAGTCCTGTCTGAAGCTCAAGCCCACGGACAGGGCCTCAGATCAAAGCAACTCCCGCGTCACCAACAAGTACACCGCCACCTGAGCAGGACAAGGTGAACTTTTGACAGCAGTTTTTACATCTGTTGGGACCGTGCGCTGTACTTTCAGAATGTGTTACAGTGATAATAAATAATATATCTCGTGCTGCCTAAATTGTATGCTGGCGTTTACTGAAGCAGTGAACCTTCAGGCCCTAGTGTGTTTTCAGTCCTATCTTTTGGCCCCTGGCTTTTTTAGATTGAGAAAGTATACAAGGAGGCCACTGGTGATTTCTGGATCTGGGGCAGAGCTACAGATATGATTCTTTCTTGGGATATACAGATCCAAAATCTTGACAGAGTGATACAGTTCTTGTTATTACAAGAGCACTTGTTATTACAAGAACCCTTTGATTGCAAGATTGCAAGAACTAATTATTGCAAGAACTGTATGTTCACAAGAACTCAACCTGCTATGTTCTCTATACTCTACTGTTTAAATTCAAAATAAAATATGAACTGATGGTTGTTGGAATGTTAATAACATAATAAAGTTGATTGCTGATTCTTTTTATTACCACCACCATCACAGTGTATCTGTAAGCAATTCATGTCAAAGACTACAGGCAATCAGGTTTAAGGTTAGTGTCTGTTCTACCCAGAATGCACCACAGTGGGCCACTTTGATCAAATGCCTCTGGTTGTACACTGACTTACTAAATAACTAAATTTAAACTTACTAAATTTCTAGTCACAACAATATCAGAATATCATGTGGTTGTAAAAGTGCACACTGAAAGAGAAAGAGAGCAGAAAGGTCATCTTTTCATGATTAATTGTTTCAAATACAATGTTAGTTGCAGGAAGAAAAATCTATTTTCTGTGTTTTTTTGTTGAGGATGCAAAGTCTCAGAGTAAAAAGTTGTTTTACTTTTGCACTTTTACTGTGAGCGCATAGCTCATCTATACTGTTGCTGATCCAACAGCCAAGGTAAAGTGTGGCTCAATGGGGTTCCTTTAAATGACTGCCATGTTTATGGAGGTCTTGTTTATCTAATGCTGTTGAGACAGTGACTAGTTAGGACCTTCATGTAAGGATTGGTCACTTGACCGTAAACTGACGGTACTGATACATACAAGCGAAGCGAAACGCTTGTTACGCTTAGATTTGAGCGTGTGGAAATGGTGTAACAGACTGAACTAACAAGATGTAGTCCTGCATTTTCAAAATCAGCAAACTTTTTGATTTGCTCCTCATTTGCAGAGGAAGACATTTTTACCAACTTTTTTTGCTTGCTTCACCCAATTCGCTCGTCTACTTTCCAACAGATATGAATGGAACACAGAACTTTGCTTTGCTCGTTTCGCTGGCATGTATCAGTACCATAAGAATATTTTTTCTTAATTTTGAAAAAAAAACAACAGCTCTTAACTATTTTCAGAAATGTAAGGCTTTAGTAAAAAGTATCTTACTATAAACTTTTGAAGTTATGATAATGTGTATTTCCTTGATATGAAGTGATTTTTTTTTTGACAATATTAGTTACCTCTTGTAAGTGTATTTCGTGTTGATGACTGATGTATATACTTTGTGTGTTGCCTTTTTATAGTTTGTCTGCAAATATGAGGACATTATTCTACTGAATCAAAGCCTTTCATTGCTTTTAAGAAATAAATAAAGTAATACAAAAAAGAAATGACCCACAAACTCCCTTTTGCTCACGTAATCCCACACAGCAGTAGCAGAAGAAGAAAGTAGTACTCCTGATCTTTCGCATGTGATCTAGTCTCTCGGTCAGCCTCGCCGAAATTGAGCAGGGGGTTGCTCCATTTGAACGCGGTCTATAAAGCATGTGCACCACTGCTGGCCCAGAGGAGACTGGCTGCCTGGCCCATGAATAATGTATCATTAGAAGACAGGTGTCAAACTGATCCACCGTCTGGCTTTGAAGTGTCTCTTAATGTCAGATCCATCAGGAATCTCAATTTATAAAATGCTCAATTGACAGCTGACGCTGGAGAAGGACAAAGAGCCGACAGAATGAGGTCAGGTGGAGATAGGAGCAGAGAGTGCAGATCGTAGGACTTGTTTTGGCAGAGGTAGCGCACAGCGAAGCAATTAGTAGCGCATCCCAGGGAGCGAAGCCCAGAGTCTGAAAGGCGTGCGTTTCAAGGTCTGTGCTGGACATTCAAATGATGTTCCTCTAAGGCACCTGCATGCTGTCTGCAGATGTTTCTGAAGCATCTCTATGAATATCTTTCCAAGGTTCCGAGCCCTTGTGGACTGTGTTTAAGATGTATTCGCTGTAGGCAGACTACTGAGGATTACACATCTTCTCTACCGCCACAGGACATACTTGTTTTCATGTCTTGATGTTTATTTATCAGGGTTAAGAAGCTTGAGCAGCACATCTCTGCTTTTTTTTAAACTGAACACACACACACACACACACACACACACTGCTCTTTCAAGCTCTAGGACCTTATGGTTCTCCAGCTCTCTAGTCAGTTCAGGATTCATACTTGTGACCATTCATCCACACAGACAGAGAAACGCAGCAGACATGTGTTAGTCCTCCTGTAAAGGTCCAGCATTGGTTGATATAGAGACATGATGGGTGACTCCACGTGCATCAGAGAAAGCAAGCAGTCACCTATGGCTCTCTACTTCTGCAGAAGAGGCAGGAGATCACTATGGCAAAAACTACTAGTGGCCTTTTGCCCACTAGAGGAGAAACCGTTCTTACATGTCCTTCAGTCGTCAGACGCTCAAAAGTCTTACCAAGACATTCAAATACACATGTCAATTATTACATGTCCTGTTGTTTTTAATTGAGCTACATAAAAAAATAACTTCACTTGCATAAGGCATCCAAAATGGGTATTACTGAGATGTCCGGTTACTGCATGTTTATCATGTCCGATACACAGTGAAGTCCTTCTGGATCAAAACAGTGTTTTGTGCTCTGACAAGCATGTTAGCTAAGGACGGTTGTTCCCAGAGTACTGTCATCACCTCATTTGCCCTCATAGTAATCAGATTTCATGGAAGGTTCAATCTAGGCCAAGGAGAAGAATAGAGCAACAGTTCAGCATAGCCTTTGGGAACAATCTCATAGTCCACATAAGTCCTTCTAGCCAAACCAATGAAATACCTACTGAAGGGACCGGTTATTTGAGATTCATAGTTAATAATGATATGCCATAGTCAATAATTCCATCTTATTTATACCTAGTATAAATTTTACTTTATTTGTATTTTTCTAGAATGCCAGCATTTCCTGGGTGAATTTGCTTGGGCTTGACATGGGGTGAAGGTGTGAGATTGCTCTCACCCTCCCCCTCCAGGTAGAGACAAAGGGGCCTTGTCCCAATGGCCTATTTGAATAGATGGTAACACCCCTTTATATTAGTGTATAAAGGTCACTATCTCACAAGGGATAGGAAGATAAGCTAAGGTGAAACGCTGTGTGTAAGTGTGTAACTTCAAGCCTCTGTCTCACAATGATTGGTCATCATTGTACAAGAATAAAACCTGGAACATGACTGACAAACCCACGACTGAGTCTTCCAATATATGGTATAAAATTAGATACCATCACTACTCTGTATCCAAATCAAGATTACAAAATTTCAAAAGTCCTGATAGTTCAGTTATGTATTGACCTAACCTGTTTGGAGACAGGAAAGATCTAGATGTAAGCGCTGGGAACAAACATGGACTTTCTTCCTCTCCTTCTGAAAGTCATGGGTTTTACATGCCCGTGTCTGCAGGGCATCATGTGAGAAGACCTGAGGACATTGCGCCTTCTCTTGACCTAGGTACAACCCCCATCCCCTCCCCCTCCTTTCTTCAATCGACTGATCGTCATGCTCAGCATATTACAGCATGAAAGACGTGTTCTGTTGACATGGGGACCAGCCCCTCCTCCCGCGCTCCTCGCCGACTGTAAAATTGAGAACAACGGCACCACTGATGCACACAGCACCGACCTCTTCTCGCTTGGTCTTTGTAAAAACATTCCGTCCCCAGTCAACACCCTTTATCGAATCAGGACTCCCCTTTGACCCTCCCTAGCCAATCAAACGTCATCAGCGTGCCTTCAGGGGTACAGTCGGTGGAACGCCTCTCGTTTTTACAGCTTAATTTTTGTTTTGTCTCTTTGTCTTGCCTGAAGGGTGAGAAATTGTACAAGAGATGTCGAAAAAAAGACACGAGATATGAAGGAAGAAATCCATGTATGCCCTAAGACATTGACTTACATGTCTGAGCAGCATGTATATTTGGCCAGTGTGATTTTGGTTTGTGTAAAAAAAGTGTACTCTGAACAGGGTTAACTATTTGGTTCTGTTTTGCTTTCTCTAGCCCAGCACAGAATGTGAAGCAAGAAATGTTTAACTGAATAAGGGAATAAATCAAAACAGTAAAAAATGTTCTACTTGCGATTCCTTGGGCCACAGAGAAGAAACACACGATAGAATGCATCTGGGTTTATAGAAGAGTGGGCACATCTCAAAACCCAGCAGGATCCCTTTTTACATCAAAGCTTTTTATTGGACGCAGAGCCAGTCTTGTGACCTCTTGTACTCTATCCCAGAAGAATGCTTTAGCTAGGAGTAAGCGCCAACGTCTCAGTGCTTCGGAGTGCTTCCAGATCTTTGAGGTTTGGAGATGTCCGATTGGAGAAGTCCATACACAGATACACACACACACACACACACACACACACACACACACACACACACACACACACACACACACACACAAACACCACACCCACATACTGTATACATGTGCAGATATGCTCACACACACACAAACATATTGGCATGCGCACGTACATACACACCCACACACACATTCACATATACACGCACCATCTCTTTTCATTTATAGTTTAACACATTCCAAATACTTGTGACCACAAGATATCTAGTCTGAATTTGTATGTCCTTTCCAATTTTCTTCCCAATCTGCTCCCTATCAACTTACGCCATTCCCTTTTTATTTAGTTTTTTGTTTATTTATTTTATTTCACTTTCACGTGTGAGAGACTTCGTTTCTTCCCCTCCTACATCATTCTGTGACTATAGGGCTTTCACTTGCTGTATGTCAACTCTATATAACTCTATGTAACTCCATGTCTAACCTTCTCTCATCCCAGGCCCTAAACTCTGTGAGGTTTGAAATATGTAGAGGAAGGGGGCAAATTATTCTACAGATTTTCCACTGTTGACCAAGAAAACAAGCACACCACATTGCATACATACTTTCCACACGTCAAAATAAACTCTAATTTGTTGTGCATTTAATGAGATTTTTATTGATTGGATTTGGATTTGCCAGTCTCACAGGTAATTGAATTAGTTAGTATATGACCCGAAGCCTTTTCCTGCTGGGTGAATCCCCAACCACTGTCTCCACATTAATTGGTTGCTACCATGAGCACCGAGAGCGAACCAGGGAGGGTTCACCAAGTTAAATCTGGCTCATGTTACACCAACATTTTGACAGAAGAGTGAAAATAGTCCTGCATACTTTCGGCTTACCAGTTCAAACACTTTGCAGGGGAAAATGTAGAGGCAACCAAATGCCAGAAGACTTGGGCCAACACAGAGCCTCACAGAGGAATGAAGGTTTTGGGCAGGCTCCCCTTCTTCAGGGTTTCGAATCAAGGGGTACAAACACATGGAAGCATCTTACTCATGCTGATCAAGGGGTTTGCCAAACATATGGACATACAGACCAATGGTGGAGCAGTCTCCTAATGGTCTATGAATGTATTTATAATATATAGTACTCTGAGAGTTATAATGGTTAATCTAGTAACAACACAACATCCATTATTTGCATGGCCTATTTAATTTGTCAGATTAGGTACAGTACAGTAAAATGGTCTTGTATTTAAAAGAAAAAAATTCGATCACTATGGTGTCTTATTGGAACAAATGTTCGTATGAGAGTTGTATGAAACATTCATACATAATTAAATATATAAAAGGGAATGTATTGAAACATTCACATATTATATAAAAAACATTCATATATTATTAAATATATAAAAGAGGGTTCTGTCCTTTGAAAAAGCTTAATTCATTGTTTCATGCCTTATGCAAAAGGACCATTAAAATGTACAGTATATCTCTATCTTCTCTCGAACACATGGCAGCATATGGTTCCTTATCTTTAGTTTGAAGAATCAACAAACTTTGTTTCTGGGTTTGTGTCCAGTCCTTTGTGGGTTCACATCAAAGGAATGCAAACCTCATTTCTCCTGCCCATGTTTTCAGTTCTGGCTTCTTTTGAAGAAAAATATTCAAGGCTTTGGAAGAGACTATTTTCCCAGAATTCTTCCAAAAACAGGGGGGACAACGTACCTCTAGTCTACTAATTGTATCTCTGTCTACTACAATTAACAATTTTCCCTAAAAAGTCATGTCTGTACTTCAGGTTGACTCTGGACACATGTGCACAAAATAAAACTGGGACCCAGGTTCATCCCAGACAGCACAGATTTTTTCTAGATTTACACACAGAGCTTGAGACTTTACGGAGGTACCAGAATTCCCCGCCACGCCCTTGTGTCTATATATCACATGTTTTGGGACTTCAGTGGCAGCAGAGAGGAAACTGATGAACTTGCTGCCAAGATGACAGGCAGAATTCCCTTGGCACAAACTGAAGGCTGCCCCCTACTGGTCCAATGGAGACATTTCCCCCAAGTTCAGTTCCTCGTCACACAATGGATTGCCCCCAGTGGCTGGATGAAAGTTTCTTCAACTTTAATAAGTCATTGTAACTTTGTCACTTTTCCTAATTGTATTAGAATACGGTAAAAAAACAAGTTGAGTGTAAAGGTTTCACTATTCTATCCACTTCAATTTCCCAATGAATCTGATGTATGCCACTGGAAATGCTACTGCCTAGCCCAATGGAATGTACTGTCACACTAACTACTGCTTTACCATGCTCTTAACAGGTGTGGCAGAAACTCATAAAAGTGCCTCACTGCTCAAGACCCAACCCAGTGGGGGTTGGAAGAGTATTAAGTAGACACTGGGAGACAGACCATGAACACTCAGTCTACACGCCTCTGTGTGGATGAGCCAGCCCTGCTGCACTCCCCATACCACCCAAACAGTGTGCAGCTGATAGTTCCCACCATGGTGGCGGCTTCAGCACAGCTCTACAGAGAGGCCTCCTCTACCTGTGTGCTACACCACCACACGCCTGCAGCAGCCAGTGGGGGGGGCGGGGCGTGATCGGAGCCGAATAACAGCACAGTTAGTCTCACTTCCTCTCACAACCACACGCTGTGGCCTCTAGCACCGGCAGCGCTCTCAAACGGAGAAAATAACAACACGACTCACAGCCGAAGGTATGGCGCACATTTCATATTAACTGAAAAAAGAAGTCAAATTTATATATATATATATATATATATATATATATATATATATATATATATATACAGTGGTGGCCAAAATTATTAGAACACCTGACAGATCTGGGAATATTGACCTTTTTTTTTACTCCAAAACATGATTTAATTTCATAATGTAAATGAAACATGCAGATGGTTGTTCTGAGCACAACAAATAACAGATGAAGTGAGTCCTAGTGTTTTTAACCACTTTTAACTTTAATATTTGGTACGCCCACCTTTTGCAGCAATTACAGCAGCACATCTCTCTGGCATAGAGTCAATATATTTCTTGAGAACTTCAACACTAATGTTATCCCATGCCTTCTGCAACTCAAGCCAAAGGCTTTCCTTTGAATGTACAATAGATCTGTCCAGTTTATTTTAAACTCGCCCCAAATTTGCTTGATGGGTTTGAGGTCCAGACTTTGAGAGGGCCGGTCCATCATTTTCAATATTCCAGCAGATTCCTTTATGTCACAGGTCGTACCGGCAATAGTTAGAAGAATGTTTAGGGTCATTGCCCTCTTGGAAAATAAATCCAGGCCCATTAACACGACTCGCAGAAGGTACCCTGTGCCTCACCAGAATGTTATGGTATACTTTCTTATCCATGATTCCATCAATTTCGCCAAATTCACCTGTTCCTGAGGATTAAATGGCACCCCACACCTAATAATACCCCCTCCTTGTCTAACTGTTGGCAAGAGACACTCAATTTTATATCTCTCCCCCTCACTTTGTTGAACATACACTCTTTGCTTGTTGCCAAACTATTCAAACCTGGACTCATCAGTCCACAACACTTATTCCAATCTTTCTTTGTCCATTTCTTGTGTTCTTTTGCAAATATCAGGCGTTTCACTCTATTTTTCTCTTTCAGTAATGTTTCTGTGCTGCTATTCTGCCAAAAAGTCCTTTTTCTCACAGCTTCCGACGCACAGTTCTTGAGGACACTATTGAACCATTAGTTATTGTGGTGTTAATCTCGTCACACAGTTCTCGTAAAGTCTTTCTTCGGTCCTTAAGACTGAGAATTCTGAGATGCTTCACTTGTCTGTCTGAAAAGTTAATTTTTTCAGCCTCTCCCCTCTCGGTTCTGGTGGCATGGCGGTCTAAAGTGTACTTTACAGTGCTTGGACTGCATGTCAAGTCCTTGGCTATGCATTGGTAACTACAGCCAGCATCAAAAAGGGCCTTTATTCGAACCTGTTGCTCACAAATTAGCTCATTCTTCACCTTAGCCATGTTCAAAGAGCAACATATGCTTCAAGACTGCCTCTAGAGGCTTTGAATCTATATCAATTGGTGGTGTGGCCTCAGTGACAAAACACTGATGCTACCAATCACTTAATGCGGAAGATAGGCCTTGTACATTCAAAAGAATCACGAGCTGTGTCCTAAGACTCTTGCATCACCATCAATTTAACCACGATCACACCTGACAATGATTACACAAGTCATTTGGCTTCTTCTGTGAAGGAACATGATTATGTGACATTGACAGTGAAATAGGCCTAGCTTGTTTTTGTACGTAAATTGACCTGAATCTACTTATGATGGCTCTATTCTACAGTTTATAGAGCATAATGATGACTTTGTAGTATTTCATTAGTTTTAAGGGTATTTTAATGGCCAATTCAACAAAAACAACTGACACTTCTTAAATATGCCTAGTGTTCTAACAATTTTGGCCACCACTGTATATATATATATATATATATATGTAGCCATACAGTTGGTGTGCATCTCTCTTTATACAGTAGGTTTTGCCTCTAGGTGCAGATAACTCTTTAAGTGAACTGAAAGTGAAAGCTATCCTACCGTGCAGTCCATGTGTCTAGATGGTGCGCGCCATGGTGTGGACTGCCATTCGAACAATGGAGCAGCAATCAGTGTGGACACATGCGTCCAATTTCCGATTTCAGTCCGATTTAAATTGGATATTGGACACATGTGACTCCCCAGAACTAGATTCATTGTGTCCAGCTTGAGTCCGACTGGACTCCGATGTAAACCCCTGGACACACGATTCGATTCCGCTGGGAATTGGACTGGGCGCGCATGTGTCTCTCGAAACTAGATTGAAATTGGACAACAACAACTTTTGCACGTGCTTGAGATCGTGCCCACAGACATATACATGCATCATATATGTCTATGATATGATAATCGCTGCTAGACGCTCAGTTCTTGTGCTCCCTCTCATTCACGTTGAAATACTGAAAGCGAAACTGAAACTTATAAACTGCAACGCAACTGTTTGGGACAGAATGCGCTAATTCAGTGAACAAATATTTTCATATTACTTTTTCACCAGTTGTTAGTCATGTAATCCTTTCATATCGATGTGAATCAATCAATACTAATACAAATTTAACTGTGGTGTATTTTTGTTTCATTTCACAACGTATTTACTGTATAATCAACGGTAGCAGATGTAAACATTCCGCATTTGATTTGAACTGACACGGCCAAGAACTAGTTGTGTCACTGCCATGTGCTTAGAGATAGAGCAGTTAACCCCCCATGGAGACCCCATGGAGAGAATTGAATGGGATCGAAGTGCTGCCATCATGTGTCCACACTGAATGACAGGGCACTATGGCTGCTGATGGCCAGACACACACACACATGCACACACGCACACACGCACACACGCACACACACACATACACACACACACACTCTCCTGAAGACCAGGCCACATACACACACACACACATACACACACACACAAACATCTGATGACCATGCCACACACACACACACACACACACACACACACACACACACACATACACGCACACACTTTCCTGAAGACCAGGCCACACACACACACAAATACACTCCTGAAGACCAGGCCACATACACACCTGAAGACCAGGCCACACAAACACACACACACACACACACTCCTGAAGAACAGGTCAGGAACGAGAGAAAGGCACACAACAAAAGGGACACAAAAACAGCTGCACTCCACATACCGTTTGCACAAAGAGTGGTGGTGAGAAGTTAAATATTTATGGCAACATGGGTAGATGATTATCAGAACATCCATTACACAAAGGGGTCTTGCAATTATTTTTTACACTCAGTCTAACGCCTCTATTTGATGTGTCAAATGTGAAGGCATGATTGGATGTGTGTTTGAAGTATGTCTCTGATTTGAAATAAGTGTTTGATTAATTTAGGCTTGATGTAAATTTTGTTTTCTGTGCTCTGACTTTCAAAGTACTCAAATGGAGCATGTTATACTGGGTTGAAGACATTTGGAGTTGCAGCCATGTAGAAGATTTTAATCTATGGGAGTTTACCGTGTACGTGCGCTTGTGTGTGCAGATATTTGTGTGTGTGTGTGTGTGTGTGTGTATGTGTGTGTGTGTGTACGTGCGCACGTGTGTGTGTGTGTGTGTGTGTACGTGCGCACGTGTGTGTGTGCGTGTATGTGTGTAAGACTCAGTAAGCTTAGAATCGTCACAGTGGTGATTAGTCAAGAGCCATTTACCTACACATGAAATAATGCTTTTTAGTTTCAACCATTTGTGAAATATGACTGATAATCAAATAAACACTAAATATTGATGCCTAAAATATAAGTATTAATGTAAAAGTGAAATAAATATAATAATTACATAACATTTGTAAAAGTCTAAATGTATACATTTGGAAGATTTGGATGGCAACTGCCCATGCCCCCCCCCCCCCCCCCCCCCCCCCCTGCGGTTTAGCAAAGGGAAGGGAGGTTTTCCTGTGCAGCTCAACATGGGGAACAAAACATCAGCATTGCTCATATGAACAGAGAGATTCCCATGGAACACACATCTAATGTAAATAGCTTTGGATGAATGCCGGAGAGGAGGGAATAAATGTACTAAACAGGCGGTAAACTAGTGTAGTCTAGCCACTGGTGTTATATATGCCTCACTAGCTGTGTTTCCAGTATTGGGCCAAATGCGGGCGAGCTAGTGTGAGCCAAGGCCAGTTGTGTTTCCCCTGTCACTTTTTAGGGCTTGATCACATCTCCTGTGGGCTTTCTCAGAGACAGAGGCCAGAGGCATTTGGCCTGCCGATTACCCCTGAGCCAAACAGTGCTTGAGTCAGAGTGTCAAGTGAGAGAGGTTCAGCGGCAAAACAACAAGATAACTAGTGGTTATCAAATGATCTACATGCAAAAAAATAACCTCTATTTTCCCCGTGTTGCAAACATGACGCAGGCAGGCTACAGACCCAGTGCATGTCATGATCCACAACCCTTGTGGATCAAATTTCAACATATTTCAATACAAAATACCACTGCCTAAAATCAACACAATATGTTTGGATGTTTAATTCAATTAAATTCAATTCAATTGTATTTATATAGCGCCATTACAATCCAATTGTCTCAAGGCGCTTTATTACCATCAAATTCAGACTGGAAGATCATAAAAGCTACTTTATTGCAAAGAACAATTAGCATGTTATGCTAGCCCAAAGGGAGTTTTATAGGCTACATCTTCAAATGAATGAGACTGTAACATTAGCTTGCTATGCTATCAAACAGCAAACCATGCCTCTGCTGTTAGCTGGGTTATATTTAAGGCACGTCTTCTTGTGATATAGATTGCTAAATGATCCGTTTCAATAAATGACAGTTTTAAACAAAAGAGGAGTCTGACAAATGTTACGTTATGAAGGATATACTTTATTTGAGTGTTAACTGTACGTTCCACCAAAAGAAGCAACTTATATTCCTTTCCTAAACATATTCTGCTATAGGTTATAGGTTCCTGGCATCCAGACTTTATCACATGATACCAGCTCCGGTTGGCCTGATTTTAGCCCTATCACGGCTACTGTCATTAAAGAATTAAATTAAGGAATGCAAAATTCTTAAATGGCTTTCTCTGTCTAACCAGTCTGACAGTAGAAGTAACAAACATATATTTTCATAGATCTATAATATGTGACAAAACTTGCCATATGCTTTTACTGGTCATATCATATACGAGTCAATCATATACTAGTCAAAAAACTGTTTCTGGTAGGGTTCAGAGTAATTTTTTTCTTTCCAAACAAATGCGAGCAGAAGACTATCGGAGGCATATTATTAGATGATAAATATGTTCGCAAAAAAATATTTACAAAAATCTGAATCTGAAGTATCAATGCAGTGTTCAAGGTCTAACCTAATAAGGAATTTATGTCATGCTCTAGCATGTCTTTTACACTTGGATTGTTAATTATTTAAATTACAATGCGGTTACTTCTTCCTAAAAAACGTGTGCTGTGTGCAATGCAAGGCTTTGCACCAACAGCAACAATATGTAGCACTGCTTTACCATCTATCTCTCTCTTGGCAAACACACACACACACACACACACACACACACACACACACCTGCCTCTGGAGTAAAGAGATGTTCCACAGCTTTGATCTGCTTCCTCTCTGCGAGTGTGTGAGATGTATACGAGGCCATCACTTGATGAGGTACACCCCCTTGAGGGCATGGAAATGGACATGGAGGCTTCACTATATTATCAAAACACCCACACCCAAAAAAAGAGAGACAGTAGAGGGGTGAATTGAGAGAGAGAGAGAGAGAGAGAGAGAGAGAGAGGGAGAGGGGGAGAGAGAGAGAGAGAGAGAGAGAGAGAGAGAGAGAGAGAAAGACAGTTCAAGAGGGAGAATTGTAGAAAAAGACATGGAGAGAGAGAGACATTTAAAGAGGGAAAGATGTAGAAAAAAGAGAGGGAGGGATAAATGGAGGGACAAAAAAATGCAGAAAAAGAGATGGAGAGAGAAAGCGCCATGGAGAAAGAGGAAGAGGGAGTGATGAAAGAGGGAACAGCAATAGAGAAATAAATAGGCCAAGGTTGATAACAGGATGGCAGAGACAGCACAAACCACTGCTGATAAGCAGTTTGCACCACCGTCTGCCCGACAAGGCTGTAGCTATGCTTACACATGGGCTGGATGGGGGTGGGGGGTGATTGTGTGTATGTGTGTGTGTGGGGGGAGGGGGGGGGGGGGGGGTCGGGTGGCGGTTGGTTTGCATGGGGAATGGGGAGGCTGCCTAGCATAACAATGGGTGAACTGCTTGGTCAGCAAAATGTTTGCTTTTGCCGGTACGTCTTCAGTTTCCTGAGACAGTTTTCAAAGCTTTCTTGAACACGGCCTCCGTCACTCAATTACACCCTGCTAATATTTGCTGATAATCATTTGCAGGCTGTTTAACCTGAAGGAACATGTTCAGCACAGCTCTGTGTGATGAGCCAACCATCGTCTTTTCATTATCAACACAAGCCTCCTTCAAATACAATTGTTAAAGCCAATACACAAACTCAATGGCCACAGACACATTTATTAGAGAACAAGCAACAAGAATGAGCCAGTCTGTCTGGCAGGATATTGATAGCTGAGTACCCGTCTACTTGCCAAACTGGACTGTGATCCTGTTGCTCAACTGGTAGAGCAAGGTGGAAAAAAAAATACAGTCATGGCTGGATGCCTAGGCAACACATATGCTCAACAAAATTGTATATTTGTAAAACACCACAAGTGGGATTTGGATAAAAGGCGACAGCTAGACGACTAAACGTGAATGTGTAAACTGCCAGGGTTGGGGTTAAGGGGTTAACGCTCAGTGTTGAGCTAACGTTTAGTCACGTGACCAGGTGGGGACCTCCGAGTGGGTCCTATGGGGACCTACATCTGCTTAGAGCACAACGCTTGGCAGAGCTAGTGCTTCCTGTGTGATAACGGCTTGTTTCTCTGCTGTTATTGTATGCACCTCACTCAGACCACACCACTTTAATGTATGGTTGTGTGTGTGTGTGTGTATGGTTGTGTGTGTGTGTGTGTGTGTGTTTGTTCGTGTGTGTGTGTGTGTGTGTGTGTGTGTGTGTGAGAGTGTGTTTATGTGCTTGTTTGTGGTGTGTGTGTGTGTGTGTGTGTGTGATTACATGTTTATATATGTGTGTAGGTCTTGTAGCATAGTTTCAGGTGACTGAATACAGATGACCGTTTTACAATCTAATTTCCATGCAGTCTTTCCACAGACTTATTTTTGCACCATTCTAAGACTCTCTATCATATTGGATTTTATCACTGCCATTAGTTTGTCTTAAGTGGGTGAATAGGACAGCAGTTATCTTTCGACTTCAGTTGTGTCTTGTCTCTTCTCCCTAGGGCTATAGTAAACATACTGCTTGAAGAAGTCGCAGCAGCCGCCTGCTGTAAGACACTCTGGTAAACCCCAGGGACTGAGCTTAGTTTCGCTAGGCCCTTCGCTTCTCTCTCTCTCTCTCCCTTTCAATCTCTTTCTCTCTTTCACTGTCTCACCACCACAGTGGGAGTTCAAAAGCGGCTCCTCTTCAGTGAATATGTGCTGGGGAACTTCAGATAGATGGTAGGGTGACCACCACTCATCTCATGATGTCAAAGAATAACGGTTTTACAACGTTTTATGGAAATGTGTAACTGCCGAGGAATCATCTTAATTAGCTGCCACTCACTAGTGCATGTGTTGGCTTCTATGTCGCTTCCTGAGAAACAAAAATAATCTAAAATGTTCCCTAGTCAACAAGACCTGCCTACACTAAAGCAAAAGGAGCTTTTATTTTTGGCCTTCAACTGAAGATTCACACATAATATTTCCACAAAGACATAATAAAAGACATAAATACACTAGAATACAAAAGTATACTGGAGCAGTACAGCACAATTTTGTAACTTAACGGGTCTCAATTATTGATGATACTAGTCTGTCAACTAGTATGGTAACCAAATACCTGTGGGAAGATTAGATCTAAACAGTGGTAGAGTCTGAATCAGTGGTAGAGGTACAGTATCAAAGGCTCATAGTGCTAATGTAGAAGGTCTGCCTTTGAAGGGTTAATTGCACCGACACTGTAAAACAGGCTCAGATAGGCGTGCTCTCAGGTGAGCCGTAGCAGTAGACTGGTTGTCAAGGTGAGGTCACCATGCTTACGTTCTGTAACCCGACACCCACAGGAGGGAGTGGCGAGCCAGAGAGGAATGGGGGAGAGCAGGTAGGAGATAAAAACCGCGAGAAAGTTGGCTTCTGACAACATAAACACAAGCAAGGCAAGAAGAAAGTAAAATAGACAACTGGATGGTCTGGTACAACCTAAAACAAAACAGCGGTCATCGGTAAATCAGGATTTTTATCAGGCAGTACCCCAAACGTCGTAAATGCTCGTGATGAGGTGAGTGGCATTTATACAGCAGGCGTACTGACCTCACCATGGTCAATTGTATGACAAACTATGTATTCCTTATTGAATTCCTATGTCTATGAATGATGTATTCTTGTTGGTTGGATGGGATAAGATAAGCACTGAAAAAGTGCACTGAGACCTCTGCTGGTAGGCCTCCTGTTGGCATAATGGTTGCTGGGTAAGCTCTGTCTTTTTATGATTTTGATGTGATTTGTCAGTCTGACGATGGGAATGGCTTACTCAGAGGAATGTGCTGTAATCTTTAAGTTGGAAGAGAAGACAGACAACCAAGAGGCTGGTGCTCAACCTCAGCTATGCCAAACACCAAAGACATTTCTTACGATTGATCTACAAAACATCATTGAAACAAAAGAACTGACAGCAAAAAACACACCCTCAACTTAGTTGGAATCTAAAGGGCATTTTTTGTTTTGTATTATATCACAGCCCTAGAGCAATGCGGTCGCTTGCGACTCACAACAAGTACTGCTTGCGCCACAAATGGCCATAAACAGAAGCCCCTCCACCCCAGCGCGCGCGCGCGCACACACACACACACACACACACACACACACACACACACACACACACAACTCAGTCAAAGAGGAGCTGACATTTTGCCTGAGTCTGGCCTGCCTGACCACAGCTGCACCCCCTACTCGCTCCCCCCCCCCCCCCCCCCCTGACGTCACTCAGACACTTCCTTCCTCTTTTCTCGTGTGCTGTGTCTATGAGCCAGATAAGCAACGAGAGAGCAAAAGAGTGTGTGTGTGAGAGAGAGAGAGCGCGCAAAAAAGAAATGGAGGGCGAGAACAAATAGTGTTTACAGAGCCCTGCGGAAAAGCACAGTACAGAGATAAGGTAAAGAGCGATGGGGGAGGGGGTTTGCGGGGGTAAAAAATAATCGCTCGGCAGAAAGAGTGGTTGCTGCTGGGCTTTTGACAGTTTTATTCTGGTTAGCGTGTCTGAACCATTCTGTGTATATATGCTCTGCGAAGCCTGACACATCTCCTTGATGTGCAATTTCAAAGCGCTTATCATTGGATGTGTGCTTGAGACATTTGCCTGTTTAAACACCCCAAGTCGGGCACAATGCTGTAGTCGCTCCATGGTGGACTGTTGTTTGTGTGTGCGTAATGGCTGTCTTCTCTGTCTGTTCTCACAGGTTCTAACTGCACTCCCCACCTCTTATCATCTGCTCCACTTTTGAGAGGGAAATACTTGACAAACAAAATCTATGGATTGTAAACAGTTTTGCTCCAGTGGAAGATTTTCTGAAGCGTCTCATTGCAACAGGCTCCTGAGGCCTTGGATGTAGGGTGTGGAAACTCTGGTTGAGGTATGCTGCATGCCTAAGAGGCCTACTGCAATGACACACTGAGCGCCCCCAACCCAACCCCCCCACCCCAATATGGCAGCTTTGGCTCAGGACGCTGAGCTAGACAGAGAAATGGTTGGCAACACAGAACACTTTCAGCAGGTAAGCATGAATCCGAGATATCTGCTTTTAACCACCTAACTGCCTTTCTACCTACAACTTCAATTTGATTAAATTCAATTCAGTTTTATTTATATAAACTTCTGGCCTTTTTCAGGGAGCAAGGCTTAGCGATCTGAATGTAACACTTATGTTGTACTTTTTGATTTACTTAGTTTTCACTGAAGCACATTAGCATGATCCAACAAATGAGCAATATGTTTCCCAAACAGTTACAGATTGGTAACAGCTGGTATTGATTATAATCGGCTTCCTCCTGATTAAGTATGTATGTGTCTATGTGCTTGTTTGTGGTGTGTGTGTGTGTGTGTGTGTGTGTGTGTGTCTGTATCTGTCTGTGTGTGTGTGTCTGTATCTGTGTGTCTGTCTGTGTGTGTGTGTGTGTGTGTGTGTGTGTGTGTGTGTGTGTGTGTGTGTGCGTGTGTGTCGACTATGTATGTCTGCAGCTTGTGGATCCTACTGCTTTCCCTGCTGTGATTGTGGAGCAGGTGCCCCACTCCCATCTGCTGGGCTACTCAGGTCTGGTGTGTGAACAGCAGCTCACCCATGCTCATCTGGGAACTCTCGATCAGGACGCAGAGGATGTTCCCTACTCAGGTGTGTAGGGTTTCTTCCTGTCTGAAATAGAAAAGAACATATTCAAATTAATTGTCTTTTGGCACTGCTATCGTGCATTTGACTGTATTGTATTTGTGTGTGATGATGAGAAAACACCTGGAGGTTGATGCCATGTTCTGGTTTTAGATTTTTTTAAAGGTTCCACCTAAGGTGTCTGTTGACTTGTCCAACGCTTGGTGATTCTATTTTTTAAAGCTGTATTGCAACTTGATATAGCCTAATTAATGCAGACTCAACCATTCTGATCTGCCTTCAGGCTTACACAACAATAATGCAGTAATTGGATTGAAAAGGTTACAACCATGCCCACCTTTCAGTTTCTTGACCCATATGGCCACTTCTTTTTGGTTGCAAATTGAAAAGTAGAAGCATCAGACTCACTGGGCTAAAGGATGCAAACATGCAAATGTGTGTGCTCGGACATCAAGCCTCAAGGGCATAGCCTAGGCTACATGCTTTGAAGGGTCGTTTTCAGAAAAACTAAATACTTGTTTTCAGAAAAAATAGCCTAAAAGACTAGTTTATAGTTGTTGTAGGCAAGCTCAAGGATCCCATATCTTATAGCCAAACCTTACTGGCCACAAAGCTGTCTCTTCCTACAAATATACCTCAGCCAAGGCCTCAATACTTAGGTGTGCCTGTCATGTCTGCATTGGAGTATATACAAAAATAAAACTATTTCATGCTGTAATTTGATGGTGACAGGAACAACCATCTTTTAAAGGTAACTATTGTTCGTTATGTCAAAGAGGAACAAAGGATGTTGCAGAGGTGTAAATATTTCTTTGCAACAAATCCTCTACGGCTTTTAATAATGGCTGTCTTCGCCAGGGCCTCACCTGTGCAAACAGCCCGTTGGGATACCTTCCCCTTTGTGGAAGTTTGTGTGTGCTAGAGGAGTATAGACCCCACCCCTCTCCCGTCGCACATGGACCAGGGAAGTGAGATAGAACATAATATTGACGTCAGTTGTGAGCCAGCTGGACCTACTCGAAACGTCGTGGCTAGATTTCCAACATCCTTCACTTGACAAGGAATCTGTCGTTTCCGTCCAAACTTCATATAAAACTGCACTGCTTTGAGGTCCCCCCGTTCTTCGGAAGTAAGTTTCAGGCCTGGTGACAAACATACTCTAATGCTAACAGGTTAGCTGTGCTAGCACGTAGCCAGTAGGGTGTCGATGCGTCATAGCAGCCATCGAAGTTGTTAAAATTCCGGCATTTGACCCATACTTCGACAGAGAAAGTAGTTTATTTCGCCCCTCTGTCAACTGAAATCAAGCACTGTGCATATTCTTGACGAAAATGTGTACTTTGTGTAACTTACCTGCCCTTGTCGCATCAACTGGCTAACTGTTTACATCTGAGGAGGGCACCAGCGGTGTAACCTATTAAGTTAGATTATAGAGCGCTTAGATATGAACCACACACGGAGTGACTTCAGATGGAGGCATGTGGGTGAACAAGTTTGGATGCAGTTTATGGAATGCACTGTGTAACTTCTCTGTCAAGCATTTATTTTTTAAATCTCTTGTGTATCTCGGTTCTCCCACGTCTGACTTTGCGTGCCTAGATAAACTTGCCCTTTGGATTTTAAATGAACTGTAGGAAAGAGTAAAACACGCCTTTTTACGTTCTTTACTAAGAGTTCGCCTCGTTGTTTTCTTGCTGCAGTGGACGCTTTTCAGAGTGGGGAGGAAGACACTATGGAGACTATAGAAGCTGCTGAAGCCTTGCTCAACATGGACTCCCCTTCCTCACTCAACCTCACCCTGGATGAGAAACACCTCTGTGAGTCACAGTCTGGATTGTTTAGGACTGTCTCCCCCTGGGGAGAAAGAAAAACGGAACAAAAGTCATCGCCTTTCTAAATCTACCATCCTTTTTGGATTAATGATATTAATGCATGCTAGTCATCGTCTAATCGTGAGGAGGAGAAGTAGACCACCCCCTTTGAGTGTTTATTTATTTTTAAATAAATGAACTGCTGAACTCTATCTCTACTGTATCTGAAATTCCATCTGGACTGACATGATTGGTCACCTATAACAAGAAACAAAAACATCTTTACACTGGTACCATAAACCTGTCTGGCTAAATGTGTTGGAGAGCATTACCCTGTTTGTCTTGCATGCCCACGAGCCTTTGCGATTTCTCTGCAGCACACGTTTTCCTAAGCGATGTCTTCGCCACTCCACTTAACCATGTGTCCCTCCTGTCAGACGGCCTCCAGGGGCAACCACAGTGGCAACTTCAGCTTCAGCGGGATGTTGAGGTCGAATCGGTCACTCAGCAGCCAAAGACCAAAAAAGGTACCCCGAACAAGACCCACTGTGACAAACTGTAAATTCATTAAAAGCAAACTAAACACTAAGTGGATAAATAATGTGATTCCTGTTTCAACAGCAAGAAAACCAAAGCGCCAGAGGACGGGCTCCCCCATACCAGATATTAACATAAAAAAAAGCAAAGATGGCAGAGGTATATAGCATTCTTTTCTCTGTTGGCCAATAATGTGTAATAAGAGAGAACAACAAATACAGTGACATCACACATATCACACCAGCTTCCTTTTGTTTAATGGAATTTCTTTCTTTGTTGCCGCAGGAAACACATTGTACCTCTGGGAGTTCCTAATGGCCTTACTGCAGGACAGGAATGCCTGTCCCAGGTACATAAAGTGGACCAACAGGGAGAAGGGCATCTTTAAACTGGTGGACTCCAAAGCAGTGTCCCAGCTCTGGGGAAAGCACAAAAACAAGCCGGACATGAACTATGAAACAATGGGCAGGGCCCTGAGGTACGTCATATAGGACGATCAAGGCTTCACATCTTTCTTTTTTTCAGATTTGATAAACAATACGGATGTACATCACGCCATCCTATGTTATAAGTGTTTAATCTCACGTTCTCTGGGTACAATAATCATTTAAGTTTAGAAAGGGGAGGATAGATTTAGCATTACCTTAATAAGGATCAGTAGTGAAGTGTAGCAGCAACAAACTGACCGATAAGTATCAGTCAAATGTACTCATAGCAGGTGCAACCCTCTCCGCTTTGGTGACCCAGAAATCTATGCAGGAGAAACCCTATAACGATATCTGTTGCTTGTTATTGCAGATACTACTACCAGCGTGGGATACTGAATAAGGTGGAGGGCCAGAGGCTGGTATACCAGTTTGCTGAACTGCCTAAAGACATGGTGTACATCGCAGACGATGAAGGCGATGGGGAAGGAGGAGGAGGAGACGACAATGACATGCAGCATGAGGCTGATCATGATGATAATGAAGATGATGACGACGATGTTGACGAAGGTGTTAGTGGTGATTCTGAAGATGATGTGGACGATGAGGAACCCTTAAGCGACCCGGAGTCTGTTAAGAAACCCACTGTAATTACTTCTTCAACACTGTCCAGTCCTGCCACAAAGCCATCTGCCAGAGGGGCTAGGGCCCCTGCGACTCATCGCCGGGCTATGAACGGAGGGCAGCGGGCTCACAAACCAGAGAGTGGAACCGGCGCTAACAAGAAGGGCAGGGCCCTTGGTCTCATCCAGCAGCAGCACCTGCCCATCGTCTCTGCGGAAATGCTGCAGACCCTGCAGAACGTGCGGTCACTTCAGCCCGGTCGCCATGGTTCTGTTTTCCGCACGGCGCAGCTCCTGGGGAGCCTCCGCCAGAAGCAGGACAACAGCGTCCCCGAGCAGGGAACCCTGATACAGCCCCAGACCCAGACAGACACCCAGACAGAGAATCCTACAACTCAAATCGTCACGCTGCAGCTCATCCCCGTCACGCCCTCCGTAGACGCCAACGGGACGCTCATGGCCGCACCTCAGCTCCTTATGCAGCAGGTGCCCTCCGGCGAGCAGCTGACGCTCATGCTGGAGAGCATGGGAGGGGAGCAATCGGCAGACTTGCTCCAAACAGAAACCCCCGTCCAAGTCATGCCCGACGGCACACCGGCCACGTCACTAGGCCCGGCCACAACAACCTTAACGCTTGTTGGTGCTGCCGGGCAACAGTTGGTCTCCCAACCTCCAGGCACTGTCATTCACTCGGTTGTCACAGCAACAGACCCAGAGAAGAACCTTTTGTCTGATGACTACGAGAACAGGGAAGACCAAGGAGGTCCGGTAGCCACGGAGACGACCTTTGTTACCCCCCAGGAGACGGAGGGAGGGGAGGACTTTGAAAACCAGCTGAAAATGAAGATGGAGCCGCTCAGCATCATGATCATCAATGATTCCTGGGTGGGCTTCAACTCCAGTATGTGAGCTGCTGAAGACTGAAGGCCAGAAAGAAGCAAATCCTTCTTTAAAAATGAAATCCAGGGAATACTGTTGGTTTAATGGACCAGAGAAGCTCACGGAACATGGGGCTTTGTGAAAAGAATCTTTTGTTCTGTGTCTATATTTTCGTTTTTTTATAAAAATAACATGCACTGGAACGTTTCTCCAAATGTACTCTGTACTTTCTGCCTTTATAATAATGCAATTGTGTCATGCCTAATATCTTGAATCCTTGAACAAACCACAGTTGTCTTGCAGTGTAAAGTACTCTTAACCACACACAAGTGGCCTAACATTGAAAATACTGTCAGCTTTCCCCAAAGACACATTTGGTGACTTTATAATTACACAGTGCCTCCAATGCAAGAAATAACATTTTTGTTCCATGGTAACTGTTTAGTGAATGCAGGAAGGGAAAAACCAAGCCATAGAGTTGAGCAGCCTTATGTAATAACTGTGGATAAAGCCATAATCATTCCAACACTCAATTGCTATAGAAACCTCACACAGATTAGACCAAATATATATATATATATTAAAAAAGAGTTTTATAACGCAATGGACCACCCGTCTGTGGAAAAGACAAAGGAATGCATATATGTGTAAAAGAACAGAAGGAAATTCTGTGGAATGTTTTCCAGATAGGCCAGAATGTTGCTCATGGATGATTCACAGGAGCGTCTGGATAGGATAGTTTCATTAGTACTGCACTATGTGAAAAGGGTCACACCAAAGGTCCTGAATGATTACATGTTGCTGGTGCCTTGTGTCAGTCGTGGTGCAACGGTTGTTTGTCTAACAAACAATATTTACAAAAAAAAAAAAAATTGTTTTGTTTCTGTTTCATTTTTGTAACTTTCCCCTCAGGGAGACAAAGCTCTGAAATAAAGCAAGAGCATTTTGCAGTCTTGGAATCGTCCTACTAACATAATGCAAAACTGGTAGTTTGTGAACCTTACTTTGTACTAGTACATTGATGGCCCTATCTGGATGTGCTGTCCAGTTGACAGTGTCATAGCATGCCACCAGGAAGTGCTTGATCCCAGCATGCATTAGGGGTGGCACATAATGCCTTCTCGGTGCCTCATTGGAATTTCTGTATTTATTGCCTAAAGTCTGTCATCTCTTGTGACCTATGCAAAAATAACATGCCTCTCTGTCCTGCATCATATGCTTTGTATTTATGTCATAAATGATGTGTGATTTTATCCTATTCATTTATTTCCATTATATTCATGCTGACCTCTTCACAAGTACACGGAAATCATTGAGTGTGCAAAGGCCATTCATTTACATTCCTGCCCTCATGAAAACAGCCTATTGCGTGATGTGATGTCCACAAAACCATTGTAGAAACTAAAATGACAAATATATTGTACAATCCAAATAACCGAAGCTTTGTTTTATACTGGTATATAATCTGAAGTTTCATACATTTTATTGAGTAGAATTAGATACATTGATGACATGTATGCCTCCTATTTGTATTTATGAAATAAAATTTACATTTTCACAAATGTGCCATATACAAAAGATACTTACCCATATATTGTCATTGTGAACATGGATGCTGTGAAGTATAGGCTTAATAAGTTATTTGTCTACTAAAATTCAAAAAACTATTTAAAAAAATATTTATACTTGGTGGAGAACCCCTTTTGTCAAAGAATTTTGATCAGAGGTTTGACTGAGTCATTCTAGAATATCCACTGTTTTTTAGCCACTACAGTGATGCTTTAGCTTTGTGCTTGGGGTAACTGTCCAACTGGCAGGTAATCCATCCAGCTCCAGTTTTACAACAGGCTGCAACTGGTTTTCTTGTGATATTGTGTAGATTTTATATCCATTCATCCTCCCTTCAATTCCAGTTTCCTGAGAAATATCTCCACAGCATAAGGCTTCAGCTGCCATATTTCATGATTGTGATGGTGTACTTTGAGGCACTGACAGTGATAGATTTATGCCACATATGGCACTTTGAGGACCTGCCAAAAAGCTGTATTTTGGTGTCATATGACCATAAACCATATGACCTTTTCCCATATCTTAGCAACCTCAAAACGTGCTTTAATGTTGATCTTCTAAAACAGTGTCTACAACATAGTTTTATTATTTTTGTGGACTCTTACACCTGCAACCCAATTCCAGCCACTGAACTTTCCGACACAGATTTTTCGGGTTGATATGTGGACAGTGCTGGCCTCTGTCACCGTTAATATCTCCCTTTGATGCTTGGTGCTTGGTTTAGGGGACAGGCTTTTCTACAAAGCATCAGGGTGATGCAACTTCCACTTTATTCATATGGATCCAATGGTGCTCAATTGGAAATGAAAACACTTAGATGTTTTCATGTAGTATTTTCCTCACTTAAGCATTTAATTTACTATTAAATGTCTTTTTAGTCTTCATTTAGTCTGTTATTCAACAACCTGGCTGATGACTCTTACCTTTGCCAAAGTGTTTTTAGATCCAAAAGGAGATCTCTACTTTAAGCGCTCATAAGTTGTGCCTAATTATGGTCAACTGTGGTCAAATAAGTAGTAGGCTACCTCTGTATCATTTGTGAATAATTTGTCATCTTCCTTACTCTGGGTCTCGAAAGCACAGGGATCTGAATACTGCATGCAACTTGTATATTTCAGTTTAAATGTATTTATTTTTAACGTAAGCAGACTGATCATTTAATTTTGTCTTTGGAAATATCCTATATAATAAAAATAACGTTTAGTATAAATGTTAACAATTAAAAATATCGATTGGGAAATGATGTGTAAGTAGCCTATCTTTTGAAATTGTGAAAATGGTGATGATTTAGAATACATCTGCAAGCCACTGTAAATATTCTATAACGAACCACATGCTCTGTGAGTAGGCTACATTCAGTAACTTTGAGTACCTACATTAACTTTGCATCTGCAGCACAATTTCAAGAAAAGCAATAAACATATACTTGTAAGCCAGGCATGCCTGAGAAACGTATTAACCACTCCTGTTAGCGCACCACATGCCAATGCCTGAGTGAAGCTTGGAATCTAGGACTGGACAGGTGTAATTATTCAATAGGGATGAGATTACCTTACACAAACCATTATTTTATGACTTGTGCCATGCAGAAGAAGTAAGAGGTAGAATTAATCAGAACCTGATTTGAGTGGCATTTGGCTCTCTACTTGGAATCATGCTGACTTGGCATAAGACAGAACAAGGCATAACAAAGTCTCAGTTGCAAAAATGTGCGTAGTTGCAAAGTTGGTTGACCTCCAATGATAACGGTTCGTTTGTGCAAATGCCCTAACCTCTTCCAGTCCAGTAATCTCTATACTTAAAATGTTTGAATTTGACAAGACACTTGGCTGTAACATGCCAAAATGAATAGACATATATTAACTTGTATTCTTTTGAATCCACAAAATCTGAGTTTTTAAGATGTGGATTCAGTAAATAGCAAATGTTAACTTGTCTGGCCTAGTCATGTGTCATTCTGTCGCTTTTCGTAATCTTATTCAGCATTCACCGTCGTCAGAACACTCAAGCCTCCCATTCACTAGGTGGTAGGCTACTGAACACCAAGCCTTTTTGCTTGCTGTCAATGTTGACTCCTGTAGCCTACTGCCGTTTCCAGTAGGTTAGCTATGTTGGAAACGAAAGTTCCATCCCCAGCTAGCTGAAACGACAACCCGGTAGCTTCATCATATTTCCCTCATCTAGAACTTTCTAGACGTCAGGTGGAAGAAACAGGCGCGCAATAATGGCAAACGAGAGGTAGGACGCCACTTTGTCCAGACATTTTAATTAAAACAGGATCCCACTCTTTGGTCTTTATTAAATGTTCTGTGATTTGTCATTGCAGGAGTTTTCCTGATACTTTCATAAACGAGAATCCACAGAAAGCTCTGGAGGTAAACAAACCACCACCGTTAACTGCTGGCTAGCAGGCTAGCTGGATGTCCAGTAGAAAACGACAACCTTTTATAAACTTTGTTCATTATTTGTAGGCAGAGATACTCTTGCAATGTCTCTTTAACGGTTCATGGTATAATTTAGGATAATAAGATAAACTGTTAGCCAGCGCAGAATATGACATGATCAGTGTAACATTACAAGCAAACCTGCTAGCATAGCTTGAATAGTCTTCCTGCTCGCAAACTAACGTTAAATGCTGGCAAGGTAACTGACGTTTTTAGCTAGCTATCTAGGATAGATAGCTAGCCTTATCACAGAGCTAACTGGTTCTTGTCAAATAGCAACATGCTGTAGCGAGCTAGTTAGCTTTTAGCCAGCCAGCTAAGTAACAGGTAACCGTATTTAAGTTGATAGTTTAGTGAGATTGTTGGTTAATTGTAATGAACTAACCATGTCAGTTAGCTAGTTGATGGATTGTTAGCATAACGCTATAACGTAGGCAAGTGAGCTAGCTAAAAGTCACTAGCCAACTGGCATCCTCTCTTCAGGAACTCAACGGGGCTTTGGAGGAATCGTCTAATAATGCTGAATGGCTCTGTCAACGAGCTTACGCCCACATTCTGCTTAAAAATTATAGTCGTAAGTAATGTTTGATATACAAGTTAAAACCACAGGCACTTTACACATACACACTTGACTGTTATTCGTAAATGTTGGAAATAGCTGTCTCCAACTTCCATTCAGACGTTGCCTACTGTGGTAGCTGTAATTGCCTTTCCCTCATCTAGACAAACAAATCCAGTGTCTTCATGGAATTCAGATGGAACCTGTGTGCATGTACTAGAAATACCCTTGTGTGAGAAACAGCCTCTCTCTTTGTAAAAGTGTATGGTTGTCTTTATTTGCATTGTTCATTTTGAAATAGTTTGCTGCCACTGCCAGATCTTCTTAGTGTTCACTTTAGGGCATTTAATGCTATAGGGACCACCTATTGGTCACCACAATGCTTCACTCCAGCCATGAATGTGGTCTGATACAAAACCAAACCACCAACTGCAAGCATTGATAAAGAGTGAAACTGGGTAATCTCAGTTGTAACTGATCTTGTCACTGTTTGTTATTGTCTTCTGCAGGTGCAGCAGATGATGCCAAAACAGCCCAGAAGCTTGAGCCAGGTTTAGCCCTCGCCTTTCTGAGAACAGGGTGGGTGGAACGTTTTATATGATCATTATAAAACATTTATGCTGCCATCCAGGCCAATCGCGAAGGAGTAGCGATTGATCTGAAAATCTTGAGTAGTGAAAATCGTTATATATAGTTAAAGGAGGAGGCTGTTATCCCTCTATGCCTACTTCTGGACATTTTTTCACCCTGCTAGTGGCAATTTAAAGGGATTTTGACTATATGCAAACTTTTCCCTACCTTATCTTTTCCATGTGTTTGTGCGACATAGCCATAATATAAAATGAATATGTTTGCAGCAGATTGCCAGGTCACTACCTAAAATTGGTTTAGTGGTAAGTTAAATTAAATAAATAGATTTAACCATGCAATAGCCTCTGGCTATTTAACAACGACACAAAGACTACTTATTTCACAGCAGTGGTGAAACCAGTACTAAACCTGAGTGTCCTTGCACGATTTAAGGAATCTGAGCACTCGAAACGTAGGTGTACAAGATGCTAAATTTATGAACGAATCTGACCACTGAGAGGTGACTGTTAAAATCAACAAAATAATAGCCAACAGTGTCAGGGTCATGAAGTAAAAACAGAGTTTTTTGAGGGACCACTGTGGCCCCTATTCTGTCCTTGCTTATCGCTGGGGTAACATCTTCTGCGGCTGGTGAAGCTAGCCGATCAAGTTCGGGTTCGGCAATGTCATATCTGTTGCAGGGGCTACTGGCCACAGCAGTCGTCTTTATGTTTTTTAAGTTTTTTGTTACAAAGCCATGTTCTAATAGCCATCCTTATTCCTAAACTGCTTTTGGCTAAGCAAACAAGCTATGTAACCAGATGGCGAAAGTTATACTACCTATTTAGCAAGCGAACTAGCTTTAGTGTGAATGTTTTAACTTTTTGAAATCACATTGCATACTGCATGCAGTGATGTTAAAATCGAATTAATCTCTTGGCGGTTCACAACAAACAACAAAGTCTATGGCTCTGAAATAACCACTATTTTTCAGAACCATGTTTGAATGCTGTTTGTTCAGTGGGCTAAGATATCAGATAACAAGCTTCAAATATTTTATGGGTGAAAAACTTAAAGAAGGTCTTTCATTCTTTATGTGTCTCCTCCAACATTTTAGTTTTTGCTATTTTCCTATAGGCTACACTTAAAACTTCAACTGGGGGAGGTAGAAAGTACAACCGAGGGGGCAAAGTCCATTGGTTCGAGTCAGGTTAGGGCTAGACCCCTCCTAGAGACTGCTGCTATGAGTGCAGTCTAACCTGACTCTGGGTCACGCCACCCATTTAACCTGCATAGACAAGCTCAGTCCCGCACCGGACTCATACACACAACCTCAGACATAGGAGGTAGGCGTGCTAGCAAGGTGACTACAACCCATGGAAGCTAGCGTCTGTCGCTAGCACCTCTCTCAAGCTGTCAGGGAGTGAGGTTTACTAACTGCACAGCACTGTACCCGTTGGCTAGCGTTACACTTACTCCCCTGAACTACCAATCCAGGTCACAGCACCAATTAAAAGTGTGTTGTAAGTAAAAGCACAGTCCCGCCCGGGCTCGAACTCGCAACCTCGGACATGGGAGGCGGGCATGCTAGCAAGGAGGCTTAAACCCATGGGTCTTAGCATCTGTTGCTTAAACGTCTCTTAAGGTGTCATTGAAACTGGCTACTGTTACATCTGCACTTACTCGTGTCTTTTCAGAATTGCTGAGTACCATCTTAACAACTTCCAGTCTGCATACGAGGCCCTGCTGGAGGGACAGAAGCTTGACGGTGAGTCTTCAGCCTGTAAGCCTCTAAGTTTGATTTAAAAACGACCCCTAATCACAACTACATGCATGACGCTGTAGGGCTTAGAAACTTCACACAAATACACATCGACTGCACTAAATCTGCCCTGATTTAGATGGAAATGTAACTGCCTAATTTGTTTGGCCAATATACACCGCGTTCCACTTTATTATGCAAATTACACTCTGCTCAGATTTTCCTAAATAGTAATGCACATTCAGTCAGTATAATTTTCAAGTCATCAACTGTTAGAGTATAATTCAAATTTTATTGAACAAACCTCCCAATGAAAACAATATTTTTTTCAAAAATAAAAAACTCAAAATGCAGTGTTCCAAATTATTATGCAGATTTTCAAAGTCTCAGAGTTTCAAGATATTTTATAGGTTGTAAAGAACTAAAAATTGTCATTTGTTGAATTTGCAGCATTAAGAGGCCATATTTACTGAAATCAAAAAAAGTTTTAATCAAAAACATCTTGACAGGTCAAGTTACATGTTAACATAGGACCCCTTCTTTGATATCAACTTCACAATTCTGGCATCCATTGAACTCATGAATAGGGATGGGTATCGCTTGAGTTTTATCCGATACCGGTGCCTAAACGGTGCCTGAACTGATACTTTTTTTTTTTTAAAGCAAGAAAACAACGATTGACGACATTTAAGAAAGGCTTTTTTATTGCCAAGGCAATTTTTTTTCTTCAAATTGAACAATATATGAACTGTTTAAAAGTACACTATAAATATAAATACATACAAAACACACACACTCTGTACACACTATAGCTTCAAACTTCTTGTGCAAAAATATGAGCATCATTGCCTTTTGAGCCAAAAATGTATTATTTTGTTTGAATTTATTAAATTAAATTTCACCATTTTCTGATTTGTTTATACCTATCTTTTCTACCTTGTTTATAGTTAAACTTGTTACCTGAACACACTGAGTACGAGAAAATGTGTGTAAAAAAAAAAAAAAAAAGAGTTTATAATGCAGAATGCTGTAAGAGGGCGATCTGTGGTCCTATTGGGTTCTCCTCATGTGTTCTCCTCATGTGTGCACCTAGTACATACCTTCAGAAACACTTTCCAGCTACTACCTTGGCTGAAAAATTACCATACATCTGACTTCAGCCATAGGAGCTACTGGTTCAAAGAAGTCTGATTGAGATGTGTGTAATCTCTTTGACGTGTGCTGGCAGACGCGGAGGCAGAGGCCGTGTGTCTTAAGGGTCAGAGGTTACAGAGGAGCTTTAAGTGTTGAAAAGGCCCAATCTGCCACTCTGAAACCCTTTTCTTCTCCCCAAACTCCTTAAGCTGCCTGCTTAATTTATTCTTGTACACATTTTATGTAAATTTATATTCAAATTGGGATGTTCAGTATTTGTTTCTTTTGTGGTAAACTGTCTTTGTAAACAGCATTTGTCTTATTAGTTATTTAGCTTGAGGCCTACTTTATAACTTTAAACACATTCATAGTTTTGCCTATTGGTCTTACTATTATTATTATTATTGATTGCTTTGCTTTGAAATGATACATAATATTGTTTTCTAAATTATATTTTTATTATACCTATTACCTAATTTTCTCAATGTTGTTTTTACAAATGTTTGTAATGTAATGTTTTTGTAAGTCGCCTAGAGCAAAAGTGTCTGCTAATTATGTAAACTATAAACCCCTTTGTATTTCTACCTTGATTGCGCCACACAATAAGAGACACATTCCTTGTCTGTGGAAACCTGCGTTTAGCAATGAACCCATTTCTGATTCCCTCTCTCCCTCAGGCTCCGACGACTCATTCCAGATATGGCTAGAGCGCTGTGATCACTCGATGCAGAGTAAGTGTGTTAGCCTGGTGCCTATAGGAAGCACCAGTTGATTATCTGTGATGCTGAGTATAAATGCAGTAGAGAAACACCCCTATAATAATAATACAAATAAATTTAACTTATAGCGCACTCTACATTTAGCTGAATCTCAGAGTGCCACAGTACATAGTAAGAACATAGTTAAAACAAACTGTAATACAATAAATAAACTAGTTAATATAAGCATAATACCCCTGAAGTGTTTTTACATGGTAGAAGTGTGACAGTAGCTTTGAGTGCCTTACCCCACATTGTCCATACCTCTACTTGATACTAACATAAGTGATGATAATAAAGGTGCACAGGCAAGGCATGGCATCAATAGATAATAAGTATCTATGTATTTAGTTAACATGATTGCAAAACTTGGCTTGGTTCTTGGCTGATTTTCTTGAGTTAATTTAGCGTACCGTAGCTTCATATCCCTAATAATGATTAACTGCATGTAGGTCTCTTTTATATCTGTGGCTTTTGATGTGGAGCTCTCATCAATGTTTTGGGCTGTATTTGTAGTTAGATGTTCAGTCTAAAGCCTCATCTGGGAATTATTTTGGCTAATATACACATCACCTCGTTTTCGAGTTGGAGATGGAGAATTCCAAAAAGTTAAGAAAGGGTTAATGCAAGTAGAATATCCGTAAAGTTTAAGGGCAGGTATGGTCTTGGGACCTTTCTATTCAAAGGTTTGACCTAGTGTTTATGACCAACCTTGTTGTTGTTGTTGTTGTATACACAGTTGTTTCAAAGAATGTATGGTCATTGACATTTGCCTCAAAGGCATGGAATTATGTTGGTCAAAATGTGTATGAACCTTGCAAGTGCTTCACCCGGCACTGGTGTCCCTTGGATCTCGCACAGGGGTTCACCTATAGTGAATAGTATCCTATGGCCATCGTCCCAGTAACTTCATCTCACTTGGTTCCAAGTGGATTTCTTTTTAAAGGAGTAGTGTGCCAGCATATATATATATATATATTCTTTTTAACCAGTAACACATTCATTTTGTAGCCAGTAGAGTTGTGACATTGACACAGTTCTGTCTTTATTTTGTATTGCGAGCTGTCACAAACAAAATGGCCTGATACATGTTTTATGGTTGTGCTAGAATCTGGTCCATGTAGTCACTCTGGATATTGAAATCGCTAAACATAATTTCCCAGAAGAGCACTATGGCTTTGTGTATTTTTGGCGTGTGAAGTGAGGAGAAAAACAGATATGGCTTTCCCACTCGCACTGAAACTCATTTATTTATTGCCACGTTTATTACTGTTGTGGTGTTGGTTGTGAATGGACGCTTAACTGTAAAGTGGAATCGTTAATCGATACAGTAGCGACCTGGCAACATCAACGATAGTCTTCTGCCACTGCTCCAGTGGGAATTGGAACCATTGGATTAATGTGTTCGAGGAGGGCAAGGGGAAGAGGGGACTTCTCCTTCATTCACTACATTGATATCAGAGTGAACCCTTCTCTCACTGATGTCTTCTCTAAGGATTGTTTGATTTAAAGCCATTTGATAAACTCTGCAAGAGTTTGTGATCACTCTGAAGACAGCTTTTTATTGGTGAAAATGAATCTCACTTTTAATCACACTTTTTTTTCTTCTTAACACTGAAGCTTGTAATAACAGATATGTTAATGTAAAATCACTGAATTAATGTAAAATCAACACAAAGGAAGTTTATTTAAATTAAAATACTATTGTTCAATCGCATTTTTTTATATATATATAAAACTTTTCCTTTTCCTTTTGTGAACTACAAATTTCCAATCATAACCATCCAGGCCATCAAAAGTGACTGACGGTTGAAAGGCATATTTATTGTAGCCCATAAAGTTTGAAGGGAGTTTTATTTTTTAAACGGGGATTGAGATGAAGATGCAGAGAAGATAGACAGACTTTAAGGGAGCAACATACTTTGGAGGGAGCTACTGGCAATGTAGTTAAAATGCGTGGACATCCTGTGGGTTTAGTCGCACGTTGAAGTGCTCAGTAAACTTGCAAGCTTGTGAATTCAACCAAGCTCCATGTCAGGTGTACGTTGGATGCCCCGAGATTTTGTAACCACACATACACTAACAGAAATAATAACAAAACCCAGGCAGCTTCGGTAATTTCGTTAACACACATAAATTATTCCAAATTAATGACTAAATTGTACATGTCATTTTTGACAGCACTAATTAACACACACTAGCACCTGCCAACTGTTAAGATGATTCCCTAAGGTATGTTAACTGGTATGAGTTCTTTCATGTTTTACACATCTTGCGTAGGTTCGCGCTCCGTAGCATCTTATTAAAGGCAGTCTGGTGGGACACCCACGACACTCACTACCTCAGCGACTGTATCGTTATGAAAGACTGAGTGGGAATGAAAATTTCGGGTTTGGTATGTGAAAAAGGCTAGAGCCACAGACACCAGCCTAGAAGGCCAGAGCCACAGACACCAGCCTAAAAGGCCAGAGCCACAGACACCAGTCTAAAAGGCAAGAGCCACAGACACCAGCCTAAACGGCCAGAGCCACAGACACCAGCCTAAAAGGCTAGAGCCACAGACACCAGCCTAAAAGCAGTGCACAGGCTGCTGACTCCACTCCTGCCACAGCCTGAGGGTAGGCCTTGCCTTGACCCGACATGACACCTGCATCTCCTGTGCCTGCCCCCCCACACACGCACACACACACACACACACACACACACACACACACACACACTATTACACTCAACCTGCCCCAACGCAACCAGACAAGCAGCCCAAGGTCAAGGACTCCACACATCTGGGTCCATTAGTGGCGTTGGCTGCCACAGCCGCGCAGACAGCTCAAGCACCTCGCCTGCACCACACACACACACACACACGCACGCACACACACACACACACACACACACACGCGCACACACTTACAAACACACACACACACACATACAAACACACACACACACACACACGCAGACAAACACACGCGCACACGCACACATGCACTATTACGCTTGCTCTGCACTGCTCTGCTCTGTAGTGGAGGTGCCAAGTGGGCTCCAGAGATGGAGGGGATGAGGCCACACCGCTCCCCGTTGAGAGTGGAGCAGATGTTTTTAAAACAACAACACGCACACTGCAGTGCCGCACGCCCGCCACTGAAGATGTTTAAGAATTAAAAAGGATAGAATAATAAAACAGCCCGAGTGCAACAAGGGACAAGGTAGACGAACCAAGACCAAAAAAAAAAAAGAATGAAGGAAAACACAGGACAAAATAACAAAGAACAAAAAAACCTGTCCATATAAATAAACATTATTTTGTTATTTATCCATTGGTCTCCCTGAGTTCATCTGAGTTAATGCAGCTCATTAGAATACCATTAAAAATGCAAGCCCTGTGATTGTCATGTTAGTAAGTGTGGGGACCATCTGCGGTAAACATGCCAGCCAGACTGGGAGATGTGGTGCTGTGAGAGGCGAAGCGAAGAGAGGCCTCCTCTCCCCTCTCCTCCCCTCCTCTCTCTCTCCCGCCCTCCCCCCCCCTCCTCTCCCCTCCTATTCCCTTCTGTGTGTCTCTCGCGGAGCTGGCAGTCTGGTTATTGTTGAGGGAGGTTTATCCCTTTCATGTTTAAAAAGTGACATTATTTACCGCCACTGTGCCTGATGCATCTCGCTTGCTCGCTCTCACACTCCCACTTTCTCTTACCAAATGTTCCTGTGTGTGTTTGTGAGTGTGTGTGTGTGTGTGTGTGTGTGTGTGTCTCCTCAGTATAGATCAAAATTAGATGTGTTCTGAGTTGGGACTTCCCGCTCCTCGCTATTTTGAAAAGCAACCTCATTTTAGACACCATTAATGCAGCGGGAAGTGCCGGCTCCTCTCCTGCGCTGTTTATAAAAACCCTTCAATAATTTATTAGACATAACGGCTTAATCTGGAGGAAAAAAAGGCATATTTAGTCTGTTTGTGGTGCGCTCGGAATGGTAAACAGCTCTCCTCTCTCTGCATTTTTAAAAAGGAGAGAGAGAGCAAGGGAAAGGGAGGGAGGGAGGGAAAGAGGGAAAAGCGAGAACCTACACGCTTGCTATCTCGCGGTGACCGGCTGACATGGAGCTTCTGAGGCAGCTGAATGCAGAGAAGAGAAGGGGGCTGGCTGGAGGGGATCACTGTGTTTGTGTGTGTGCGAGTGTGTTTGTTTCTGTTTGTGTGTGTGTGTGTGTGTCAGAGAGAGAGAGAGAAACACAGTGTTTGATTGTGTGAGTGTGTTTGTTTCTGTTTGTGTGTGTGATAGAGAAAGACCGTGTTTGATTCTGTGTGTGTGTGTTTTGTTTCTGTTGTGTGTGTGTGTGTGTGTGTGTGTGTGTGTGTGTGTGTGTGTGTGTGTGTGTGTTTGTACGGCAGCTCTGCCTAGGAACCACAGCTGTGTGTGTGGGCTTCTCGGTTGTTGTGTGTTGCTAAGCGCCTACTCTACATGTGTGGGTATTGGAGAACACACAAAACTACACAGTATTCCCTGAAATAATTCCCTTGAGTCAAGTGTTGTGAACTTCAATTAAAGGGACAATTCAACCCTAACTCTTAAATTTTAGATTGTTTTGCCTGCTGGCTAGACATTTTGAGCTCCCCTGTTGATAGAGAAAAATATGTAAAAAGAAGGTAAAAGCCACACAAAACAGAAACCAAAACATAATTGCTTTTCAAAAAGTCCTGCTGAATTGTTAAAAAGGTACGAGGTGCTAACTGTTTTTTGTTGTTTTCTCGTGTGTGTGTTTGTAATTCTAATTTAACAGACCAGACCCAGAATGGAGCCACAAACACGGTAAGCTTCCTGTCCATATTTCCCTGTATACTTTGCATTTTCCCTCTCTCTGGGTGTGTACAAAACAGAAGGTTGATGCCTTGCTGCAGTAGGAGACGCAAGGCATAAGGCATAACTTGAGTGAAGGCATCTTCTGAGTGTTGGTTTTGAACGACCTTTTAAGATAACATTTACAGTAAGGTTTGATGTCAGCACGCTGAAAGAACCTTTGGTTAGGTAACGTGCTAGATCAGGGGTGGGCAATTCATTTCCCCTGGGGGCCACATGAGATAGTGGGACTGTTGTGGAGGGCAGGAGCAATAGGCTGAACTCAATTCAGCATGAAAAATGAGCATGTTTTTGCAGTATTAAAGGTCTGCCCAGACGACCAATACACATGGCACACACACACACACGTGAGAGCAAGCTTGCAATGCAATAGTATGAGTATACAAATGAACAGTAATATCAATTTTCATCGTTTAACGTTTGATTCCTAATTTACCATTGACCTCCGGGGGCCGGTCAGGGACAACCAAGGTGCCGCAAATGGCCCTGGGCCGCATTTTGCCCAGGTCTGTGATAGATAGATAGTTGACTGACAAATGCCTTGCAAATCACATCAAACGTTGTTGTATATAGTGTCTGTTTCTTGGTTACAAGAAAGAAAAGCCAGGCAAATTACATTTATATACAAACGTGGCTGCCTGAGTGGTTTGGTCGGCTATCTTTGTTTAATTTTTCTAGTTCCTTGAAGGAACTGCCACACAGATTAATGGGTAATGGGCAGCATTGAGGATGCATCCACGCTGCCTTCAACTGTTACAGGGGCAGTTCGAAAGCATCTTAGCAGACAGGGAAAGAGAGTATGATCAGTTTTGAACAGTTCTTAATGCCTTGCTGTCAAGTCAGATACCCTCCTGAGATGGCATGAAGGTGTTCAATGGCCCAGATCACCAGGTCTGTGGGTTATCTTAATCAATGAAGTAGCCCAGGAGCGGGTTGCACCAACTAGTTTTTGCTACGACTGTCATAAGTCTTAAGTCAGTCTTTGTTAAGACTGGTCTTAGGCCCCTATCTAAGGCCTGTTGCACAAACAGAATTTAAGAACAGTCTTAACTAAGACTGGCCGTAACAGGCGCGTTCATGAAAGTGCCCGTGGAATTCTAGAATGGAACGTGCGTTGCCATGATACCCATTCATTACCGTTCATTCATTCAGTTCGCAACTTTTCCGTCTAATTAGTTATGGAGGATCGAACAAAAAGAAAGAGTAATTACTCTGATTCGGAAATAGAACATTGATTTAGAAGTATGACCAACATAAATATATTTTAATTATAAAAATGTAGATTTTTGCACGCTGATCATGTCCCCCACAGTGTTTTGAAATGCACCGTTTGCATAAAACCTTAGTGCAATTAAAGGCTGTAACGTTGGTGTCAGGGCAGCATTTGGGTCTGACTGAAATCGCAAATCATCGGTCAACTCCTGATCATTGTATTTATCCAGTGGGTTAGTTCTGTCTCGCACTACTCTCTCACGTCTTAAAGCACGTTCATTATACAGTCTATAAATTAGACGTCATGGTTATATTTGTCATTTTAGCTGCACTCAACGGTTTTGTGAAAATTACTATAGAAACCAACACAGAAAACGGTCTCTGTCTTAACATAAGTCTCCTCTTGACAGGGCGTAAAATTTAGGACTAGACTTAGAGAGAGAGCAGCCTAAGTCAGCGTGGTGCAACAGGCGCAACATCATTTTAGACATAGAAAGTTGAGTTAAGCCGTCTTAGCTTAAGACTGGTCCTAAATCCTGTTGGTGCAACCCGCTCCAGATCTCCAGGTCTGCGGGTTCTCTTAATCAATAGCCTAGCCCAGATCTCCAGGTCAGCGGGTTCTCTCAATCAATGAAGTAGCCCAGATGTTCAGGTTTGTGGGTTCTCTTAATCTATGAAGTAGCCCAGATCACCAGGTCTGTGGGTTACCTTAATCAATGAAGCAGCCCAGATCACCAGGTCTGTGGGTTATCTTAATCAATGAAGCAGCCTATAATGAATAAAGCCACATGGGTTCTAACCTAATCAGTAACCCCTGTCCAGATCTTTTGGTTTACGGGTACTCTCCTTATCAATAACCCAAACCAGATCACCTGGTTTGTGGGTTCTCTCCAAGTCCCATCTCAGCAACCAGCAACCCATCTCTCGGATCTGGTTGCTCCAACTGGTCTTTACTAAGCTTTGTTCTCACTGTTGAGTCAGTCTTTGTTAAGACCAGTCTTTAGAATGGAATTTGCGTTTGTTTCACCAACCAAGCATTAGCCTAGACTTAACTAAGCACGCTCTTACCGATGCACGTTCTTCTCACGCTGTTCATTTTCATTTATGATTTGTGACAATGGAAGATAAAGGTAATTTCACTGAAACTGAAATATGAAAATGAATTGAGCTGTAGATTCGGCACACAATTCTCTCCCGTCTAAAAGCCCACTCACTGTAAAGACTATGTATGAGGCGCACCATCTTTAGTGCTATGTTGTCTAAAGTCGTTACCACAGAAATATGTTTAGACTTTGACTTTGTGCCCAGTCTTTGCAAGAAGGCATAAGCCTATATGGTAGGACTGAGCGATAAATCATTCGATTACGATTATGGCTTCCAACAATTACGACCAATGAAATAAACACGAATTAGATGAATTGAACAGCTCGGTTTGGGTTAACGCAAAAACAATGGACTTTCCAGTATCATGTTCACGTCACAACCCCATATGGAAACATCATTTTAAAAAGCTTTTTTTCACGCACAACCACACTGCTGCTGGACACAATTCTAGGGAGAACACTGAATGAGTAATCGTGTTATTTTATAGCTCAAAATTGATCAGAATAATCGAGCAGCCCTCTAGATGGTGCAACTGGCGTAACTATGAGATCTCCAGCATCCCTTTAGAAGTGATATGGTGAGGGACCAGCCTGCAGACATGGGCTCCTCAACAGCCTCCTTACATTCCTGGCTTCCACTCTGGTTGAGGAAATCTGTGGCGAGTTCACAGATTCATATGATTATGTGACCTGTTTCCCTCTAGTTAATCAGAAGCTTAAATAGGATTTGACACCCAGAACCTCCCCTCCTTTCATCTTGTAATTTTATTTTTTCTAAGAATGCATTTAGATGAGTCTCCCATTTGAAAGAGATGTTTACCAGATGTTGATTTATCCCCAGTAGATCTCCAGGAAAATGGGCGACAGGCATGTCAGCTCTGTGTCAGAAAAATTACTAGATTTGTGTTAGCTTGGGCATAATGGCTCTCTCTCAAGGCATGAAAAATTAAACGATCTCCACAACCAGTTTTTTAGACGTGTCTCTCTCACAAACAAGGGAGTTGTTCTTGTTGTGCATGTTAGTTGTGCATCCTTTTAAATCTTTTAGAGGTGGACTCTCTAACACCCTTTTGCACCCCCACTGGCCTTGTAGTGTTCATGTATGGGTTCCCATATGTCATATTTACTCCCTGCTTTGGGCTAGTTATTTATTCATGGGTATAAAACTGTCTTTTTGATGACTGCGATTCTCGTTATCTGACTCCATTTTAAGTCGTGCCGAATAAGCCAGGTTGAACCAGACTGTGACACGCTAACTGAATTGCAGTGTGATGCACTTTTTTAGATTTTTATCAAGTCCTCCACAGAGGGGCGCTCTTGCTCTTACACAGTCTAACCTACACGTCACAGTGGCTTATTGCCTTCTGTGGTAGCCCCTCCGTCACAGTGCTATTTTCAGTGTTCATCCATTTGGTTGGCTTGTCTGTGTGTTGACTTGTTTGCTTGTGTATTTGTTTGTTTGTTTTATTTGTCTGTTTATCCCCCCCTTTGTCTTGGGATGGTCAAGGGATAACATTTTTCTGACTTCTCTCCACAGCAACCAGCCTCTGCGCCGCCTGTCAAGTGAGTACAACAGCATGGCGAGGCTTTGGCTCCCTCTGAGCCCCATAGTGCAGAAACACAATGGCCAGCGTTTGCACGCCTGTGTGCCTTGCATTTAGAAAGATCTAGAACAATGCCAGATATAGCCAAGCTGCAGTACATCACAATATAGTGTTCCAGTTTAGACCTCCCATATAAGCTCTCGCTGAATTGTCCTCCTTCTCTTGGAGCCAGATTCTTCATCACCTTATTGTTGGAAGCCAGCCTTGGCTCCAAGAGAAGCATCTGTTCTATATTTTGTTTTTGTCTTCTCCTCCATTGGTATATTTATGGTTTTGAGGAAGGTACATTTTAGAACAAAAAGAGCAGGAAAACAAAAACACTTTAGGATTATGACTGTTTCGATCACGACCAAACTTGAGCCTTCTGCCCCCTGATAAGGTACGACTGGTACCAGACCGAGTCCCAAGTCATCATGACCATCATGCTGAAGAACGCCAAGAATGAGGACGTCAGGGTCAGCTTCGAGGAGAAAGAGGTAACCGCCACACCTGTCAACTGAACTCCCAGCCAGAGAGCGAGTGTTTTGTGAAAATGGAGGAAATGAAAATGATTGTGTTGTGGCCTCCAGACGCGGAACACTAATATAGTGCCTGTGTGAGCCAGAGCGCTGTAAGCACTGCCTCAAAAACACTGAAGGGATGAGAGTGTTTCCCCTCCTTATCTAGTCCAGGACTGCTGCTCGGTGTCAAGCAGCAGTGGGACACCATGAATACACGCACTGCCTGAGATGAAACTCTTCTCTCACACTTGTCAACTCAGCCACGTGTTCTTCCTATGTAGTCCTGGACTGGCTGACGTGTTCTCCCTATGTAGTCCTGGACTGGCTGGAGTGTTCTTATATAGTCCTGGACTGGCTGGAGTGTTCTTATATAGTCCTGGACTGGCTGACGTGTTCTTATATAGTCCTGGACTGGCTGGAGTGTTCTTATATAGTCCTGGACTGGCTGACGTGTTCTTATATAGTCCTGGACTGGCTGACGTGTTCTTATATAGTCCTGGACTGGCTGGAGTGTTCTTATATAGTCCTGGACTGGCTGACGTGTTCTTATATAGTCCTGGACTGGCTGACGTGTTCTTATATAGTCCTGGACTGGCTGGAGTGTTCTTATATAGTCCTGGACTGGCTGACGTGTTCTGCCCTGGTGTTTGAGTTTGTAAGTATGACAGAGGAGTCTCGTCACAGGCAGCGTGTGTTAACCACGGTGTCCCACTGCTACTCGACACCGCGGCAGAAATCTGACAGATAAACAAGACCATTTCCCTCAGCATGTTATATTTTTTTTTTATTAAACATTGTTTAATTAATTAAACGGGCAGTTGGCAGACCAGGGGGGATTTTGGCCCAGGTGTGTGTGTGTGTGCCAATGTGTTCTGTGGGTGTGCGAGTGTGTCCGTGTGTGTGTCTGTGTGTGTGCCCGTGTGTGTGCCCGTGTGTGTGTGTGTGTGTGTGTGTGTGTGTGTGAGAGTGTTAGCCCGGCTCTCCACAGTTGGTGACGAGTGTTAATACCCCACGCACTCATGCACATGTCAGCCACGCAGTGCGCAGAGATAAAAGGATAGAGATGGAGGGTGTGGAGGTAGAGAGCTGAACAATTATGAAAATAACTGCCCCCCCCCCCCTTCAGAAAAGGGGAGAGAAAGAAAGGAAAGGCAGGGAAAAAATCAAAGTACAGGGCTGTTGTTTGATCTGCTCTATAAATTAATTACAGAAAATGTGAGTTTTGCGTTATAATTTGGTTGCAAATGAGATGGAGAGCAGATGAAATATGGATGCACGGTATCTGGGGAATCTGCCTGCAGGCCGCCACTGATGCTGCTGCTGCTGCCGCGGAGGAGTGCCGCTCTCCCGGCGGCCCCCGGCAGCCACTCTGATGAGGGGTGGGGAGGGCTTTCCCTAGCGCCCCCCCAGCACATCCAGCACACCCCCCCCCCCTCCAGAGATTGGCCAAAGGGACAGAGGCGGATGGGGAGGACGAGGACAAGGAGAACAGAAACTGGTTATGGGGACGACAGCCTCCAAACATGAATCTGTCCCTGCACTGTCACCACAGTTTCAAAGACACACACACACACACACACACACACACACACACACACACACACATATTCACCAGACTCTCTTACCACACTTTCACACACACACACACACACACGCACGCATACACGCATAGACACACACCATTCTGGGCACACACACACACATACACGCACACATATACACACACACCATTCCTGGCACACACTTACGCACACAGGCCTACTTACACACACACGTGCACACTCACTCACCACGGGCCCCAGGCGTCCCCCATGTTCACGCCCGGAGCCTATAAACACAGCCACAGGCACCGACACACTCCGGTCCGCCCTGGGACCCGATTACCACAGTTAGGGACCAAACACAGATGGTATCGGAGCTTCTAGTGTGTGCGTGCGTGTGTATGTCTTCAGTTGGTGTGTGTGTGTGTGTGTGTGTGTGTGTGGGGGTGTGTTTCGTGGATCAACATGAAAATACAGTGTATAAGTGGATATATAGAAATGTTCAATGGATAGGATAACTGCTGATGATCTTAGAATCCATCCACCACCAACTTCCTTGGTACTTCTGCCATGGGGAAAAAGAGAAACGGCAAGATTGTTGTGAAGTACTTTGGAAAGAGTGTTGAACAGGCAGTGGAAGTACTCCTTTCATAGCTGTGTTTAGTGGGAGGGCAGGAACAGAGTTTTCCCCCTGCAAGGAGCTGCGGAATCTTCATAAAAGATTCAGCAACCGCTCTGCTCTCACCAGAAGAGTGAAATGAGATGCCTCTCTCTCTTCTTTTTCTCACTCTTCTTTCTTTCTTGCTCTCCTTCCCTTCCCCTCTGTCTTTCTCCCTTTCTTTCCCTCTTTCTCTCTAAATCTGTCCTTCCTTCTCTTTCTGTCCCTCTCTTCACCCTCTCTCACTCTCTTTTATCTCTCCTCTCTCTCTCCCTCTCTTTTCTCTCCTCTCTCTCTTCTCTCTCTCTCTCCTACAGTTGACGGCGTGTGTGAAGCTGGAGCAGGGAGAAGACTACTACCTTAAGTTGTGCCTCCTACATGCCGTGGTCCCCGAGCAGTGCACTTACCGGATCCTCTCCACCAAGGTCTGCTCCTTCGCACAAACACACGCACACACACACACACTCAAGCGCACTCAAGAGAGACACACACACACACACACACACACACACACACACACACACACTCAGAGACACACACACACACACACTCAGAGACACACAGACACACACACACTCAGAGACACACAGACACACACACACACAGAGACACACACACACAGAGACACACACACACAGAGACACAGACACACACAGAGAGAGACGCAGAGAAACACACACACACACACACACACACACACACACACACACACACACACACAGAAACATTCACAAGCATGCATAAACACTTCTCACACACAAGCACACAGACTTCCTTTCTCGGTAGTCCCATCCCTTTATTGTCTATCCTTTTACTGTGTCTGTTCTTCAAGGTGTTCTATCTGAAATCATTACAGATCAGAGTGGTGCTTCAAGTTAGCTCATATTGTCGTGCGCTCTGCTGCCCTATCTTTCTTCTCTGCTGTTGGTGAGGTTTTTCTCTTTTAAATGAGGTTCTGGAGGCGCTGGCATGCCCCTTTCCCAGTGAAGTGTATACAAGTGTACATAGACACACACACACACATAGACACACACACACACACACACACACACACACACACACACACACACACACATAGACACACATACACACACACACACAGAGAGACACACACACACATACACAGACACGCACACACACACACACAGACACAATGAAGTGTATACAAGTGTACATAGCCCAGTCGTTGCTGCTCTTTCTGGAGACGAGCGCTCTGCGGGATATGTGCCACCAGCAGCTGCAGGGTGTAAGTCCCGCGGGTCCTCAGGTTCTCCCCCGTGTGCCAGCAGCTCTCAGCTGAAGCTTGATGCCAGTCTGCCATGTGTTAATGCCCGTCTCTCTCCTGCTCATGCACAAAATGACGAACTCCATTATCATCCCACCCCCCGACCCCAAAAAAGGTACTTGCTAATGAAGATGCCTGCATGCCAGCCACACAGGCACACTTCAAACACAGTTGTCCAAACACGCGTGTTTACAACCTATCAAGGCTCGTTTGATATTTGCCCTCTAGTGACAACCGTTCCCATTTAAAATAGAGGGGAAAAATATCACACAAAATTGTCTGGAGGAAAAAAAGCGTGTGTGTGTGTGTGTGTGTGTGTGTGTGTGTGTGTGTGTGTGTGTGTGTGTGTGTGTGAACTTGGGCACACTTACAGGCCATTAATGCTCAGCCGGCGCAACGCTAACGAGTTGCATTTGAGGATTTAATTGCTTCTCTGTGGGAGGGGGGCAACATGGGCAGGGTTCATCGTTTGGTAATGAGGGGGCCATTTCAGTGCCCCTCCGTTGGGGAATTAATGACTAGACCTCGCTCGTGAAACACTCGACTGCAACGTCACGTCAAGAAAACGGTGCCCAAGAGGGGACGGGTAATGAAGGCATCCAAACCGCCGAGTACCTGGCATGATCTTGAAGAGCGATGAAGATGCTCTCTCGCTACCTCTCTCGCCCACTCACTTTCTCACTCACTTGTTCACTCGGTTCCACACTTACTCACTAGCTTGCAGAAAGAGTCTTGGACTAGGCTCGGCATGACATCAGCGTCGTGTCACTGCCCTGCCACGCCATCCAGCCTCCCAGCTAGCCTGCTGTGCCATCTCCCGCAGAAGTCATGGAGACCTGACGTGCTCACTGATAGAGCGCTGTTAAAAGACGGAGGCCTCTCACTGAGGTGGAGCGAGTGAGCTGCGCTGCCTCTTAAAAGCATTTCCCTGTTCCTGTGCAGTGAGGTCGGCTGGGGTGTAGTGTGATTGGGTGGGGTGGTTTTGGGGGGCGGTTTCCCCGCCGGCTCTGCTTCTGCTACCCGTCTCTTGAGCGGACTCTCGCGGGAGGCCCCAGGCAAAGAGGATGGAGTAAAGTGTGGGATGAGGCGCAATACCGAGAGGAGGGACTGAGGTGCAGGAGTAGGCGCCAGGCAAAGAGGATGGAGTAAAGTCTGGGAGAAGGCGCCATACCGAGAGGAGGGAGTGAGGTGCATGAGGAGGTGACATACCAAGAGGAGGGAGTGAGGTGCAGGAGTAGGTGCCATACCAAGAGGAGGGAGTGAGGTGCAGGAGTAGCCATACCGAGAGGAGGGAGTGAGGTGCAGAAGGAGGCGCCATACCGAGAGGAGGGAGTGAGGTGCAGGAGGAGGTGCCATACCGAGAGGACGGAGTGAGGTGCAGGAGGAGGTCCCATACCGAGAGGATGGAGTGAGGTGCAGGAGGAGGTGCCATACTGAGAGGAGGGAGTGAGGTGCAGGAGGAGGTGCCATACCGAGAGGAGGGAGTGAGGTGCAGGAGGAGGTGCCATACTGAGAGGAGGGAGTGAGGTGCAGGAGGAGGTGCCATACTGAGAGGACGGAGTGAGGTGCAGGAGGAGCCATACCGAGAGGAGGGAGTGAGGTGCAGGAGGAGGTGCCATACCGAGAGGAGGGAGTGAGGTGCAGGAGGAGGCGCCATACCGAGAGGAGGGAGTGAGGTGCAGGAGGAGGTGCCATACCGAGAGGACGGAGTGAGGTGCAGGAGGAGGTCCCATACCGAGAGGATGGAGTGAGGTGCAGGAGGAGGTGCCATACTGAGAGGAGGGAGTGAGGTGCAGGAGGAGGTGCCATACTGAGAGGAGGGAGTGAGGTGCAGGAGGAGGTGCCATACCGAGAGGAGGGAGTGAGGTGCAGGAGGAGGTCCCATACCGAGAGGACGGAGTGAGGTGCAGGAGGAGGCCTGTTTGGCTTAAGCCGCAGGAGCTGCCCAGTCAGATTCCAGCACAGCTTAACTGCCACTGAGAGACCAAACAGATCAAGACCATGTTGATTCTTGTTGAGGCACTTTGACAACAGTGATAAAGCAAGGGAGTGTACATGTAGCACCATTTAATGTTGTGTTGCAGGAAGAGTACGGTAGCCTTATATTCTTGATCCGTACCTAAATATAGGCTTACATTATGTACTGGCTGTTTGGTTGAGCCCAAGAGTTGTAACATGTTTGCCCCCCCAGAACAGCCTGAAGTAGTCTGTGCAGTGCACTTCTGAAGATGTCAAGTGTTCTAGAGCCAT